>NW_004955438.1:18267855-18353973 GCF_000276665.1 Chinchilla lanigera
GCGGGCGCGACCGCGGCCCTTCCAGGGCGCGCTGGCTCGGTGCTGGCGTCCCTCACCCTTTCCTGGCCGGGTCGGCGGCCGTCGGGCCGGGGGCTTGCCCTTCCGGAAGAGCTCGGCGTCCCCGGCTCCCTCCCGCTGGTGGCAGCGCAAAAACAAAAGCCCAAGTGCCCCGAGGCAAAACAGCGGCGGCGGCGGGGAAGCGGGCCCGGCTCCTCGTGGGCGCCGGGGCCTGGCGCGGGGTTCCGAGCCGGTCTCCCCCGCGCGGTCTCGGTCCTGCCGGCTTTCAGGATGCTCCTGTCGTGCGCGGGAGTCGCTCCACTTCCGCCTCCCTTGCCGAATGGGCTTCACGAGTGAAGAGCCCCGTTCCGAGCGCCGGGTCAGCTTCTCCGCGTTCCCCCTCTGTCCCACCTCGCCCCGTCTTCCGCAGCCCCCCGGCTCCCTCCTCGGGAAGGAGTCACGTCGGGTGCTTCTTTCCGTTCGGTTTCCGTGGGGTACCCGGGGTCCTTTCTGCGTCCTCCTGCGTGCATCTCTAGTGTGTTTTGGTTTGTGGACTGCACGCTTGCTAAGCCCGACAGGCCGGTATCATCCGCTCGCCTTACCTTAGGAGGGCTTTTAGAAGTTTCCTACTCTCTCTGGTCTGTAAGAATGAGATGTTAGTTTGAGAACTCAGTGATAGGATCAGAAAATAGGTTACAGCTTTTAGTTTGCTGAAATTCTGCAGTGTAGAGGCCTAAACTGTGAGACTGCATTTCTTCCCTGTTTGAAGATTGAAGTGTGACCGTTCCCCTTTCCAGAGAAGCACCGAGTTTTTTTTAAATCATTGTAGTCCTAAAAGGAAGCGTGTAACTGACAGTTTTGATTAAACCCAAGGTAGTTTTATGATTCCTAGATAACTAATTTAGTAATCTTGTAAAGAGCTTCTCCTTTTAAAGTTTCTTGCAAATATGACCGATAATAATTTGACATTTACACATTTGTACGTCTGTTTTCCTATAGGTGAGACTTTGACATGAGCCTTAATAACATGTCAAGTTTTATATAATGAAAAGTGAATTTCATGACTCAGTCCTTTCTCGTGCCCTGGCTTCACTCACTGGTTCCTGACATTTTTAGGGACTTAATTATTTCTGTAATGAAAACATTTCGTAGCTTAATTAATTACCATATGGAGGGAGGTTTAAAATCTGCAGGGTTGATTTATCCATTCATGGAATGGTAGAAAGAAACTCTAGGAGAATGAGTCTAAAGATTTTTGTGGTGTTTTTCAGTTCAGTAGGAATTCAAGTAAACCCTACGTGTTTAGGATTGGGTCGGGGGAGATCGTTTGCGTAGGTGCGTTGAGACCCTGGTTCAATACCCAGTCTCTCCCATCCCTGTTCAATTTGAATGTTTAAAGTGATGTCATGTGATGACATTGTCTTCATTCACTTTGAGGGGTGCTTTTTGAGACAGGGTCTTGGTATGTAGCCCAGGCTGGCCTCGAACTCCCAATGATCCTCCTGCCTCAGCCTCCTGAGTTCTGGGATCATAGGCTTGCGACACCATGCCTGACTTAACTCACTTTTTATTTTCGTTTTTGTAAACTGATCTCATGTAATCATGTCAGTATTAAAAACGTCAGGAAATGTACATCATAAAGAAAAGGTTAGCTAAGTGAGGTGGCTCACATCAATAATCCCAGCACTTGGGAGGCTGAGTGATGCAAGAGGATCGCTAGGCGTTCTGGCCATCCTGAACTATATATAGTAAGACCCTGTGTCAAAAAAATAGAAAACGGAAAAACCACAAAGGAAAAGGAAGAAAAGGCTTTAGTGAAGAAATAATATTAAAAATTTCTCTTTTTGATAGAATTAAGTGTTCTTGCGCCTATTTTTTTTTTCCAACTTTTTGGGGGAGGAAGGTATAAATATCCATTACATTTTCCAACACGTGTACTAAAGTTGGACTGATACAGAAAAAGGTGGGAGTGGACCTTGCAAACAGATAAAAGATAAACTTTCAATACAGAAAATGCTTCAGATGCCTTGGGAGTTAGTTCACATGTATAGAACGGAAGAGTTAAGATAGATTCCCACAGAGATACCGCCTTTCAAATATGTTTATTGATATTTGAACTGTATAGCCAATTTTTCAGTAATTCTGTCTCTCCTTTCTAAGCGTAAATATACTATAATTGTTTTAAAATAGATAGTAGAGCTGTCAGAGGCAGTTGAAGAACACTGGTTGTCTTCCTCATTAATTTGCTTTTCTGTAATTTTTTTTCCTGGGGTAAAAATGTGACACTACTCCAGGACTCCAGAATATTAAGCATTGGCTTGACCCACTGCACAACACTTGAGCTTGCTTCCTTTGTTTTTCATGTTCTGATATCACATTGTCATTAAGTTTGTTCCTTTGATGTGCTTGTTGAATTGTGATTTCCTTTTTTTTTAATTTAATATTTTGCATGCCAAGAGATTGAGTCTAGGGCCTTGCACATGATAGGCAAGTGTTCTACCAATGAGTTACAGCCCCAGCCCATTTCCTAGCTATTTTATATTTGACTTCCAGCTTGAGTTGTGGTGTGTTAAATTTGGCTGAATGAGATTGGATAATGGATCCTGTGTGAGAGTGGATGAAATGATTGCAAAACATTGTGATCAAATCTCTCTCTCTCTCCACATATATATATATATATATATATATATTTTTCTTCTTTATTTTTGCGATTTTGGGAGAGGGTCTCTCTATGCAGTTCAGGCTGGCCTTGAGCTTACTTTGTAGCCCAGGCTGGTCTTGAACTCACAACAGTCCTCCTGCCTTAGCCTTCCAATTACAGGTGTGTGCCACTACATGCAGGGAGAAGTGTCTATATATTTTGTCTAAACTTCATATACAGTTACATATATAATTTAGGAAATACTGCAATGCTTTTTTTTTTTTGGTCTTTTTAAGACAGGATCTCACTATGCAATTCAGGCAGTGCTGGGATTACAGGCGTGCACCACCACACCCACCTTAAAACTGCTATATTTTAAAAGCCATGGTGGTGAAACTTTCAAAAGTTTTGATAGTCTTAGGATCCATTAGTAGAGTGTCTTGCCAGGCAGGCGCTTGTGCTACTGAGCTATATCCTTTGCCCTAGAGTGCCTTACCTAGATAAATATTATTTGACATTTAGGCCAGATAATTGCTTTCAGGGGGCTGTCCCATATATTTTGAGGTGTATCCCTGGCCTGACAGTAACCCTATACTGTGTTTACTAGATACTGGGCACCTCACCTGTCATTTCCAGATTTTGCCAGGCATACCCCATGGCACATAATCTTTTGTTTGAGAACCAGTGTACTAAGACAAAGTGTGGAAATTACATTGTATTCCTGCCCTACTTTGTGCTGGTCAGATCATTTTTTGCATCAGCTCAATTCTGGCTGTCACATTTAAAAATACATAAAGGAGAATAACCAGTATCAGTGACCTAGCATTTGTGCCATATTCAGGTGTTCATGGAAGAGATAAGACTTAGAGGAGCCAGTAGTTTTCTCCCAAACTCTTGTGAGGGCTGTTGAGAGAAAGGGAATTTTGTTAGTCATAAAAGGTGGAGCTGGGACCTCCTAGTTGAGAGTAATGCTGAGTTCTCACAGTGAGATCTGTAGGTGTTTGACGGGGATGAGAGTTGTTAGTATCAGTTTGTTCATTTATTTATTTATTTTTTTGAGACAGGGTCTTGCTGTGTAGTTTAGGCTGGTCTTGAGAACTCATTAAGTAGCCCAGGCTAGTTTGGAACTAGAAGACCCTCCTGCCTTAGCTTCCCCTAGTTCTGGGATTGCAGGCATGAGCCACCACTCCAGGTTGATACTTGTCTTATTGAGCCTGGTTTATTTCACTTACATGATGATCTCCAGTTCCATCCATTTTTCTGCAAAAAAAAAAAAAAAACAAACAAACGTAATTTCGTTCTGAGTAATACTCCATTGCATACATATACCATATTTTATCCATTCATCTATTGATTGCACCTAGGCTGATTCCACAGCTTGGAGAATTTGACTCTCAGATTTTAAGCTTTGGAGGTTTTGTAGTGAATTGCAGGCGGCCTAGTAAATGTCGGCTATGGTTTTGGAATGCCGTGTTTTATCTTAAGCGTGATTTCAGTTCATACCTTTTTTTTCTTCCCTTCCCCCTGGAGGTTGAACTCAGGACCTTCACACTGAGCTACATCCTCCGCCTTTTAAAAGAAATTTTAGACAAGGTTTCACTAAGTCATTAAGTTGTCCTGACTGAGCTTGAACTTGCAGTCCTCCTGCCTCAGCTTTGGAAAGTACTGACACCACCACACCTGGCTGACTGTTCATGTGTGATTTTTTTTTTTTTTTTTTTTTTTTTATTTACAGAACTTGAGAGGGGAGATAGTAGAATAGTGGAATTGAGTGTATGAGCCTATTTAATTCTATTTCCTGATCTGTGGACAACACCCCCCAGCTCGAGAACTTAAAATGCTTGATTTATTAGACCATTCTGTTCTTGGGAACTAAGTCAGCTTTAAGTTAACATTGCACTTAAATTTTACCTTCATTTGCATTTAGGCAAGTTCATAAAAACTAGTTTCTGACAAAATGAGGCCGTGTAGGTTCTCAGCTATTTCTCATTTCTTGTGTCTTATTCTGTACATTCAGTATTTTATCTGGCAGCTTTTAAATAATTGGGTAGTCTGAGCTTATGGGTTACAGTACAGCAACATTGCAGGAGATACTGGTTCTCTTTCAAACTAGTTAAGCAGAAATTCCAAGTAGCCCCTTGAACAAGGTTTTACAGGTGTTGTGCATCATGATTAAACTAGCTCTGGATTCTGTGTTTCATCTCATTCTAGTACTTTATTCCATCTCCTGTGGCCCCTATTGGGAACCACGTTGATCAGTTCAGATAGAATCTGTTTATATGTGATTGAAGAATTAATTCCTTGGGTACCTTGGTGTATGCCTATAATTCCAGCACTTAGGTGGCTGAAGCTAGATGATTTCTTGAGTCCACAAGTTCAAGATCAGCCTGGGTAACATAGTGAGACTTCTGACACCTCCCTGCAAAAAGTTCACTTTCAAGCTGAAATTTTTTGTTTTTTGAGACATGATGTTGCTGTGTTATTCAGGCTGGTCTTGACGTGACTGTTCAACTCAGGGTGGCCTCAAACTTGTGGTGGTCCTTCTGCTTCAGCCTCCCAGGTGCTAGGATTATAGATGTGTACCACCATGCTTGGCTCTTTCTTCTTTTTTTCTCTCCTCAGTCCTCTGTATTGAGGCCCCAGGTTCTTTACCCTGAGCTATATTCCCAACCCTTTTTGTATTTTATTTTGAAACAGGGTCTCCCTCTGGCACTAAATTGTCCAGGCGGGGTTTGAACATGTAATCTTTCTTCTTCAGCTTCTTACAGAGCTGGGATTACACGCACGTGCCACCAAATCTAGCTCAATGTGAAGTTTTTTTTGTGTGTAGGACATTTAAATCTCAGTTATTTACTGGTAACACACTGTACTGTACTCATAGTATACGTGGTATCATACAATATGCCTTACAACCCCAAATGTTAGATATTCTCTTTCTCCCCCACCCTCTCTAAGGAGAGGGCATCACACATACATGCACTCAACTACTGTACTATGTCCCTAGCCCTCTTAAAAATTGGAGATAAAGGCGTGCCTGAGTGGCCTTGAATTTGCCGTCCTTCTGCCTCAGTTCCCTGGTAGCTCGTGTTACAGGTGTGAGCCACTGCACTGACTCCTGGCTTCTCTCCCTTCACCCCCTTCCCCTGCCCCTCAGTTAGGGTACTGCTGTGATGTCCAGCCTGGCTCTGATATCTTGGGCTCAAGGATTCTCCTGCCTCAGCCCTCTGAGTAGCTGTGACTACAGGTGTGTTCCACAGCACCTAGCTTTTAGTAGGTATGTTTAGTGATTGTGTGTTGATATTTAAAGCCATTTACAGATTTGAGGTTGTAAGCATGTGTTACAACATTCTCATTTGTGGAAATACAAGGATTTGGGGAAGAAAAACATGTAGATTTGTTAAGTACCTTTTCTTCTGTCACTTGCGTTTTACGTTTTTATTTCTGTCTGTGTTTCATGTAGAAACCAACTTCTTGTATTTCGTGAGTTTTGGGGCTAAGAAGAGTGTTGCCCAGCATGGTGGTGCATGTTAGCAACACTAGCTACTCAGGAGGCCACATAAGGGGGATCATCAGTTCCAAGGTCAGCTTGGGTAATATAGGCAAGACCCTAAAAACAAAAATGACTGAGAGTGTAGCTTGGAGGTGGAGAACTTGCTTGCCTAATGTGGGTCAGGTCCTGGGTTTGATCCCTAACAAACATTCCCCTAATAAGTATTGTAGTTATTTTCATTACCAGAAACATGTATATTACATTTCTTAGAGCTGGGTGTGGTGGTACATGCTCTTAATCCCAGCATTCTGGGATGCTGGGCAGTTTAGCAATTTAGACTCTGTCTCAAAATAGAAAGCTGGGCATGGTGGTGCATGCCTGTAATCTCAGGCTGAGGCAGGAGGACTGCTGAAAATTCAAGGCCAGCCAGTAGTACAGAGTGAGTTCAAGGCCAGCTGAAACTACATAGCAAGACCCTTTCTTTTAAAAAAAAAAAAAAAAAAGTACGAAAAAGGGGCTGGACGGTGCAAAGCTGGACGCAGCTCAGTGCAAAGGCCCTGGGTTCTGTCCCAGTGGGGGATCCATTTCCTAAAGTATGTACTACTGTATTTTGAGACTTTTTTGAAGTTCTCTATATTTCCTGAATTATTTAAGTGGTACTTGACAAGTCGATGGAGGAGTGTTGCAATTTGGATTTTTTTTTTTCATTCTTTCAGCCAGTCAGGAGAGAGAAGGCAAAGGCACAGTTCTAGATGCTCCTAGGAAAGGAAGCAAATTAACTTGGTCTTTGCAGTAGTTGAATACAGGCAGCCTTTCCCTTCTACAAACAGTCTTGAGTTCACAGTTAAAATTTGTGCTTCGTCATACTTTATTCCCCTTGAGCATAAACTGTTACATCATCTGTGTTGAGCCTCTGCTGCTGCTTACTAGTGTGGGCTGGGTGGTTCCCCTGGAATACATTTTTAAGAAATATAGCCATGTTCTGAATGTACTTATTACCACCTAACACTCAATATGCAGTGGTCAGTCAGTTAGCCATTCTTAGAATAGTTTCTTAATGAGCAAATAAATTACCTTGGTTATATGCTTGCCTCTGAGCTACTATCATATGCTAAACTCCTTCTGAAAGACTACATTGTATTTCTGCTAAGATTTAATATTTAGTGCATATTGAGATACTCCAGCACAATCTGTTGTCCCTTTTCTGTCATAGTCCTTCTTTCTGCTTAATCTGAATGGGCATGATATGTTCAAGGTTAGCAGATATACTTGGATTGATTGATCAGTTGATTGATTCGATTGTCTTTTTGAGACAGGGTCTCGCTATGCAGTTCAGGCTGGCTTTGAGCTCACTTTGTAGCCCAGGCTGGATTTGAACTCACAAAGATCTTCCTGCCTCAGTCTCCTGAGTTGCGGGATTACAGGCATGCGCCACCACGCTCAGCTGTAATTTTTAAATGTTACTTTAAATTTCCCAGTCACTTCCAAAGTCGAGCTTTCAATTCTAACCTTATGGAAATGTATTTTCTAAGGGATGCTAGTTATTAGATTTTAGGCAGTTGATCCTGTTGAAATTGTATGAGCCACAACTTGTTATATATGCCCAGTGTGAAGAGGCAGAGATTCATAGTCAGCTTTTGTATAAATTGGGGTGCAAAGTATCTGCAAGTACTAACTGTTCGGAACAAACACCACAGAAGTGTGTTGTCCTTTGTGTGTTGGGCACCTGCTTCTTCCCCTATGCATAATTATGATTCCATTTATTTTTTTCAAGCTTTTGCTTTGTACTTAAGGTTTAAGGACCCAAATTCCAGACTAAATTTGAGATTGTCATAGAGAACAGACTGTCTTAAACATCTTACATGCATTTCTGATGTTAGCATTGTCTTTCATACATATTTAGCCAAATGAATACTATACTTTTTGACAAGTAGGTCAAAAGGTGCTTTTAGGAAAATTGGGTGGATGAGCAGTGTCCTTGGAGCAGTAAATAAAACAAGATTTGCTTTGGATTTACTGTTTCTTTCTTTCTCTTCCCCTTTTCCTATTCCCCTTTCCTTCTTAAAATGAGGTCCTACTATGTTCAAGTAACCCTCCCACCTCCACTTCCCAAAGAACTGGACTGCAGGTGTGCACTATGCCGAGCGCTGGACTTCTTCCGGTACTGGAGATAGAACTCAGCCTTTGCCCTAAATTAGGTCCTGAGAACCTGCCCCCCTTTTAAACACAGAATCTCTCTAAGCCATTAAATTACCTACCAGGGTGGGCTGGAACAGCCTCACAGGAGTGCTGGGCTCATGCCAGGCAGGAATTAATGAATTCGTTCCTTCCCGCCTTTCTTCTCCTCCGCACTGCTTCCTTCCCTTTCCTCATTTTCTTTCCTTCTCTGGTATCTTCCTAAATTTCCCACACTGGCCTAGAACCTCCCTCATCTACCTGGGTGGCTGGGATGACAGGTGTGTACCAAGATGCCTAGCTGTGTTTACTGTTTCTTTTTTCTAAAATGCGTCTGGGTATCAAACCTAGAGGTGCTCTACCACTGAGCTGCAACCCTTTGTTTTTTTTTAAAGATCTAAGTTGCCCAGGTGTCTTACTTTGTACTTCTCCTGCCTGAGCCTCCCTCTGGTGGGCTTACAGGCTTGTGCCACCAGGCTTGGCGTGTTTTCACTGTTTCTAATCACAGAATGCTACACTGAAAAATTCCATTAAAATTCTTGGTTTATTTCACTTCTTTGCAATAGTGCTGTTTCCTTACCCTCTTCCTTCCCTGCCTCTCCCCCATGCACCCTTTCTTGTTCCTCTTGTAGTTCAGACTGGCCTGTGTAGTTCAGAGTACAGCCCTGCACCACTATGCCCAGCTCTTTTTTTTTTTTTTCTTTGTCTTTTTGAGGCAGGATCTCACTATGCAGTTCAGGCTGGCCTTGAGCTTATTTTGTAGCCCAGGCTGGTTTTGAACTCACAGTGATCCTCCTGCCTCAGCCTCCAGAGTGCTGGGATTACAGGCTCTACCACAACGGCTTGCCCAGCTCGTAAAATAGTGTTTTTATCAACCTAACCTGAGGTTTTCTTTTTTGTTTTTTTGGCTTTTTCTCCCATTTTTTATGGTGCTGGAGAGCATCCCAAGGCCTCATGTATGCTAGGCCTCTACAGTTGAGCCATATCCTCAGGCCCCTGGGTTTTAAATAGAGACTTCGTTGCCCCTGGCTGCCAGAGAATGATTTTAGGAGGTGATTTTAGCCTATTTGCTAACTTCATTTGAATTTAATGGTGCATAATATGATGACATGATTTTAACTTTTGTGTGATGATTAATATTTACCTTTAAAAATAGTTTAACAAATTAGAGCTGAGCATGATGGTGACTGACACCTGTAGTCCCAGGCTGAGGTAGAGGGATCTTGGGGGCTGGGCCATCCTGAGGTACATAGACAGACCCTCAAAACGAAACAATTTCTTAAAAGTTTATGTAATGTGAAGTTCACACCCCTCTCTGTTCTGGGTGGTGTCTTTATGCAGATAGCTTTTTAAGAAACTAGATGGCTTGCTGGGCATGGTGATGCGTGCCTGTAATTCCAGCACATGGAAGGCTGGGGTACAGTAGAGTTCAAGGCCAACATCAACTATGTGGCGAGAAAGAAAAAAAAAGGCTAGATATTTGAAAGACGTACAGTGACATTTTGGTATAGTGCGTGTGATTGCAGGTTCTGGAGTCAGATGCCCAGAAATAGAAAAGGCATGCTTTTCTCTATTTCTTCATCTGTAAAATGGAAACATTTTAATAGTGGAGTTGTAGTAATTGGGAATAATGCACTGTTTGACATATCACGTTGGTGTATGTTGAAATTCAGTAAATGCCAACTGTAATCATAATTATACTCTAGGTTTTTTATACTGACATGTCCTGGACATTTTTTCGTGACTACTACGTGTACTAACTAGCTTATTTTTTATATGGTGTAGTATTACTTTATAAGCATGATTAGTCTTATATTGATGGGTATTTATGTGGTTTCCAGTTTGTTTCACTGTATTGCATGTGAACTCCTGCGACCAGCCTGGAATACCTTTTTGTGTTATTCCTATGACAGGGGTCAGACTCCAAAACTGTGGGGTCAGGAGAGAATTTACTGGTGAATAGAGTGGAAGCTAGACATGCCCCAGCTTTCACAACTGCCCTGGAATACATGTTGTTTATTTCAAGCTTATTGTATAGGAATCGGGTCCTATAGTTTGTCCTCCCCATCCCCTCACCCTTACCCCAGGAGTAGGCTGAAAATTTGGATTTTTACATGTTTTTTTGTTTAAAATAGAGTCTCACTTACTTCGTTCAGCCTAGCCTTGAACTCATGGTGATCCTCCTGCCTCAGCCTTCCACGTGGTGGGGTTATTGGTGTGAGGCACCATGCCTAGTTCCCTGTAGTATTTTATGTTTTAAAAGTTGTATGTTATGGATTAAAGAGACTAGTCTTCCAACTTCAAGTTTTTCTTTTTTGGAGGCAGGGTACCGGGATTCAAACTCGGAACCTTGTACTTGCCAGGCAGGTGCTTGTGCCACTGAGCTATAACCCTGGTCCTCAAGTCTTGTTTTAATTGGGAGTCTTTTATCCTAGGGTGTTTTTGTTTGTTTTAGTTAATAGTTAACTAGGGTCCAAACCTAGGGCCTTTGCTCTGAGCTACATCTCCAGACCATACTTAATTATTTTTGAGATAGGATCTCTTCAAAATTACCTAGGCTGGCTCAAAGTTGGGATCTTTCTGCCTTAGCCTGCCAGAGTGCTAGAATTATAGACGTGTGCCACCACACACAGCTTTTTTTGTATGTCTTCTGAGATAGGGTCTCATGGACTCTACCTAAGTAGTACAGACCAGCCTTAAACTCTCCTATGTAGCCCAGGCTGGCCTGAATTTAAAATCCTTCTGCCTCAATCTCTGGGATTATAGGCATGTGCCACCACACCTGGCATATCCCAGTATTGTATTTTTGTAAGATAGATTGCTAAACATAAAGTTGATATATGTGTTAAAAAAATCTGTGTTTTTTTGAAACAAGGTCTCCCTGTGCAGTTCAGGTTGGCCTTGAACTGTGTAAACTGCACAGCTCAGGCCAGCCTCAAACTCGTGATGATCCTCCTGCTTCAGTCTCCCAAGTGCTAGAATTGCATGTGCTACCAGGCCCTACAAAATCTGATGATTTCTTTAGAAATTTTACTGCCCTTTTTATTTATTTGTTGGTATTTGGGCTGGATGCCTGGAGAGCTGAGCTACATCATGAAATGCTTTTTTACTGTTCTGAGACAAGGTCTTGCTAAATTGCTCAGACAGGGCTCCAATTTGTAATCCTGCGTTAGTCTCCCAGAGCTGGGATTACAGGCATGGACCACCACCCTGCTTTGTCTTTCCTTGCCTTTGAGATAAGTCTTGGTAAGGAAAGACTTGAATACCATTACTAGAAGTTACAGCTTTTAGGAAGCTATGTTTTAGCAAAATAAGGTTGGTGTAGTGTGGATATGGACCACCATGGCCAGAAAGAAGACAAGCATGCGTTTAGAAATGTTGTTTCCAAAGATGGATTTAGTGCTATGTAAACATGGCTTTTTTTTTTTCTGGTACCAAGAATTGAACTGAGGACCTTGCGCTTGCCAGGCACTTATGCCACATAAACATGCCTTTGATGAAAATATTTCACATATTTTTAGGAGAAAAGGGTTATGAAAATACACTTGGTTTCTTGCTCTGAATCTGAAAAAAGGACATGTGTTGTATGTGTGTCTATCTGTCTCTTTGGCTATCTTGAGATTTTTGAGAGGGAACAGGATTTATATGTGTAGTTATATTGGTATCTTATTCTGACCCAGAAGGGATTAAGGTGTTTAAGAGTGCCTTAGTCATATATTAAAAACAGCTGGGCGTAGTGGCGCACACCTTGAACTCACTAAGCTGTAATCCCAACACTTGGTAGGCTGAAGCAGGAGGATTGTGAATTTGAGGCCAGCCTGGGCTAAATAGCAAGACCCTATCTGCAGGGAAAAAGATAAATTAAAAACAGCAGAATATTCTCATCAGACTAGGTACAAAAAAAGAATAAGGGGGCTGGGGATTTAGCTCAGCAGCAAAAGCGCCTGCCTGGCAAGCGCAAGGTCGTGAGTTTGGTTCCCACTACCGGAGAAAAACCAAAAAAAAAAAAAAAAAAAAAAAGAATAAGGATAGAGATATAAAATAGCAAGAAATTAAGAGTAATAAAATTAGTTCTTGTGGATATATCAATAGAGAGAACTGGCTGGATGGCCATTAGTTTTATTCTTTATTCAAGCAGTATCCTAGAGATAAGCGCAAATCACATTCATGAGATGAAGACAAACCAGATGCTTAGGAAAAGCACATGTGTATTCTTGTTTGGTTGGTTGGCTGGTTTTGTGCTAGTGCCCTTGAGCAGCTACACAAACACCCCACCGCTGACCTCTGTACAATTCCGTCCCTGTTTGTGAGGTTTTATTTACCTTGTGGTAGTGGGGATTGGATTCATGGTCTTGTGCATGCTAGGTAGCTGCCCACTGCTGAGCTTCTTCCCCTGTGTTTCCTTCTCCCTCCACTCATTCATGTATTCATTTATTGCTACTGGGGATTGAACCTAGGGCCTCTGCACTGAGCTACATCCTCAGCCTATTTTTTGAGAAGGGTCTCACCAGGTTGTTATGTTGTCCCAGCTGTACTGAAACTTGTAATCTTTTTCTCTCAGCCTCTTAGCCTGCTGGGGTTACAGGTGTGTGCGACCATGCCCAACTCTCACACGTGCTCTTTTTGTTGTTTTTTGGTACCGGGGATGGAACTCAGGAACTTGCACTTGGAAGGCAGGCGTTGTGCTGCTGAGCTATATCCCCAGCCCTCACACATGCTCTTTTTTTTTTTTTAATTCTTTTTTTTCGGTACTGTGAATTGAACTCATGACCTCAGGCTTGCCAGGCAACCGCTTATGCCGCTGAGCTATATCCCTGGCCCACACATGCTCTTGATAGTGAATGTAGGTAAGACATTTTAAGAAGTCATGCTGCAGCTTACTGCCCCCGGCCTTTTTTTTTGAGACAGGGTCTCACTTTGTAGGTCAGGCTGGTCTTTAACTCACTGTGTAGTCCAGGCTGGCCTCACGGCAACCCTCTACCTCAGTTCACTGGAGTGCTGGGATTACTGGAACTTCACTGTTTAGGGTAGAATAAATTGGGCGTGGGTGTGCATGCCTGAGGCAGGAGGATGCCACAAGCTGGAGGCTAGCCTGGGCTACATAGTGAGTTCAAGGCCAGCCTGAACTATATGAGACTGTGTCAACCCCACAAAAAACTTAACTAAAAAAAATGGAATATTTGACTTCCTTTATTTAAAATACAGTAATGGTTGATGTTCTGCTTGGGACATACTGGACACTCAGAGCATCTGGTCACCATTTTTATTGGAGGCACAAAATACAGGTTAACACATTCCTGGCTCCTTGAACTGCTGATGGATGGTACATGACTGTCTGATTAGGCAGCTTATGCCCCTGGTGGTACAAATGGATGTAGCCACTTTTATCAGTCTTTTTATTGGTAAAATTAATAAAAAGCATAAATAGGCCAAATTTCTTGAATTTGAATAATTACTGCCCAAATAGAAACAATCAGTACTATTCATACCAATTAAAAATTGTTTTTTTGTTTTGTTTTGTTTTTTGTTTTTTTCCGGTACTGGGAATCAAATTCACGACCTTGCACTTGCCAGGCAGGCGCTGTGCTGCTGAGCTAAATCCCCAGCCCCTAAAAATTGTTATAACCAAAAATTTTATTTCATTAAATTAAAATTCGTATTCATGAATAATTCAGAAATTAATTCTCTAAATTTTACCGTGGAAATCTTATACGTACCCCATTACTTGGGTATATAATACACATTTACAACTGCTGTACCACAAATTAGCTGTATTATCATTTTTCATACTATTTTAATGTTTTCCTTAAGGAACTGTAATGCAGTGACATCTGGCCTGCTAAATCAATGCTTTTCTTTGCATTATTGTAATCAAAGACCCCCCCCCTCCCGGGAAGTGATACAACCCACTCGATGGGACAGTCATGTGTGTGCCACCTGTGGTTCAGGTGTGAGGGGAGTGATTAAATTTGAATCAGAGCCACCTGGCTGTGAGGCATATGAATTACAACCCCATCATGAACATATGAAGATATATTTATTTCTTCTTAATCAGTTGTGATTTATTTTTATTTTATGCATGTTGTTTCTTAAATTATGTATTCTGTATACACACACATATATATATATATAACACATTTTATATATGTGTTTTCTTGAATTAAATGGAATAAATTTGGGTTTCCTCTTAGTTTATAATTCCAAGGCTGGATAGTGTGGCTACATTTTGAATAAATAAAATGTCCCAACTTACATGATTTATTTCCCCATCAAAATGTTAATGTGTAGCCCAGTGAGGTAGTGCACACCTAATCCCAGCACTCTGGAGGTTGAGGCAGGAAACTTGTGAGTTTTGAGGTCAGCCAAGGCTACATACTAAGTTCAAGCCTGCTAGACAATAGAGTAAGATACTATCAACAAAATAATGCAAAGAAAAAAAACCCACAAAACATTGTAGGCATTAGGATAAACAGCTTTGTGTGATTTTATAAATCTGAGCCTATGTCTTGGTAGTGTGATAAGATAGTTGAAATGCATAAGAGCTAAGCACTGATTTATGTGACAGTGAAAAATTTGAGAGTTTGGGAAAGAAATAGGGAAGATAGGAGGGATCTTAACTCCAGGGAGTGGGTAATCATATTTTGTTCATGAGCCACACTGAACTGGTGAGAACCCCTTCAGAATGGAGGGTTTGGTTTTATTTTTGAGATAGGGTCTTGCTTGTGTAGTGCAGGCTGACGTTGCTCTGGCTTATGTACCCCAGGCTGGCCTTGAACTCACAGTGATTTTCCTGCCTCAACCTATTAAGTGCTGGTATTACAGGTGTGCACCACCACACCCAGTCAGAAGAATTTAAAGGAAAGTATAACTTGCACAGAACAAAAATAGAGGTTTATTTTGCTTGAAGCTACAAACATGTGATTTCAACACTAGAAAACTGATTGCTTGCCAGGCATGCCTGTAATCCCAGCATTCGGGAGGCTGAAGCAGGAGGATTGCTGTGAGTTTGAGGTCAGCTTTGGCTACATAGTGAGTTCAAGACCAGCCTGAACTACATAGCAAAACAAAAGGATGCAAGGAAACTTGTCTGTCTGTCTCAAAACAAAAGGATGCAAGGGAACTTGTCAGTGGCTGTGTCAGTGTTGATTGGGGTGATAGAAACATTCAAGTGTGTGCATATGTCCAAACTTATCAAGTTGTATATGATACTATATTCAGTCTGTTGGCATATTGTGTTCCAATGAAGCTTGGTAAAATAAGAGTTCCTTCAGAAAATAAGTAACGAAGCTGGGCGTGATGGCACGTGCCTATTGTTATCCCAGCACTCAGGAGGCTGAGGCAGGAGGATGACTGCAAATTTGAGGGGAGTCTGTGCTACATAATGAGTTCAAAGATAGCTTAAACTATGTATCAAGACCCTGTCTCAAAAGAAAAGAAATAATGAAATACTTTGACTGAAATCTATTTGTATATAGTGTGAGGGAGGGTTCTCATATTGTTACGGGGTTTTGAGGGCTACTTTTTTGATGTTGGTTTTTTTGAGACACGGACTCACCATGTAGCTCAGATCAGCCTTGAACTCACTGGGTAGCCCAAGCTGGCCTTGAACTCGCTGTGATCCTCCTGCCTCAGTGTCCTGAGTGCTGGGATTGCAAGTGTGTTGTACCACACCTGGCTTGGTATCAGTTTTGAAGAACCATGATGTTAGCCATTTGTTAATTAATGAAAATATAGTAGTGACCAAGACATGATGCATTTAGTTATACTAAATGTGTATTTTAATCATAGTGGATTCTGTGCAAGTTTGGAAAATAAAATATTTTTATGTAGTCTTAAAAATGCCCAGTTTGTGAAGATACCAGTTTTGTGAGTTAACATCATAGTCTTTCATACCTATACAATTTTTTTTTGTTTGTTTTGCATTGTTTTTGAGACAGGGTCTTACTACGTGGCCCAGGCTGGCCCCAAATTGAGATCCTCCTACCTCAGCAGGTATGAGGAAGTCCTGCCTCGGCCTGCCTACTGTTGGGATAACAGGTGGTTGTCTACCAACATTACTTGCTAGCTGTACAGTTTAGATTAAGAGTAGGAGAAGGTGATCTGCTAAGAATTAATTACTATGGGAAGTAATGTCATGTTTATATTTATCCGGTAAAAGTTACTGTAGTCTGCATAGTATATTCAGACTGGGAAATAGTAGCCAGAAGATGGCAGTGCCCAGCAGTAGCTCCTTAGAATGGCACATATGGGCTTTCTGACCTTCTTCAGTCTGTGTTGCTGTTGGAAGACAAAAGGCAAGGCACTATTCAGTGTAGAGCAGAGCGCAGGGGACATGTATAGTAATGTGTGGTGGGAATCACTACGTGGCAGTCTTAGATTTGTTGAGTAAATCTGTTTCCAAAGAGTGACAAATTTAGTGTACACATAGTTCTGTCCTCCCATGCTATTTGTTTGCTCCCACTCCGCCTTTTTTTGGTTTTTGAGGCAGGGTAGTTCCAACTGGCTTTGAACTCACTATGTAGCTGAGGCTGGCAATCCTCTTGCCTCAGTCACTGGAGCTCTGGGATTACAGATACGTGCCGCCACATCTCATTTAAAATTTCACACACGGTCTCTTGCTTTACGTGGTTTTTGTGCTTGTTCTGGCTACTTAGTCCAGGCTGGCCTTGTGATCCTCCTGCCTTAGCCTCCCAAGTGCTAGGATTATAGGCCTGTGCCACCAGGCCTGGCTTCTTTTGTTGTTGTTGTTTTTTTTTTTTAATCGTGCTAGAGAGTGAACTCTGGGCATGCACTCTTAACACTGAATTAATACCCCAGCCCTGTGTTTTATTTGTGAGCTTTATTCATTGAGTCACATAATAAGTTCCATTTGAATAATTTCTTACGTTGGTAAAATAGTTATTTTTGGTTTATTTTTCTTTTATTTTTATGAGAGGATTCATCTGTAGTCAGCTGGCTTTGAGGCAGGAACATCATGATCGAAAGGCCTGGCAGAGCCCCACTGCTGAGTTTGTGGCAGTTGAGGAGCAGAACAGGGGCAGAGCAGTGAGGAGGAACAGGCTTGGAGACACATGGAGCGCCCAGACCACTCTTCGTGACCCGCTCAGATCCACCCGGTGTATGCTCCCAGTCCCCCAGGCATTTCCTAATCCAGTGGAGCTAGTGGTCACGGCACGAAAGGGTGGGGGCAGCTAACTGGTCATCGGTGTCTGTGTTTTCATTGGCACAGTTCTAACTTGCTGAACGTGCAAACTCTATAAAATTGATTTTGTAGGTTGCCTTTTATCTAGGTATGGGCAGGTGACGAGGTCTGGTGGATGGAAAGTTAGCAAAAATGATAGATACCTCTGCAGTTGGCAGAAGGAGTGTTTTTTGAAGTGTGTTTATCAGTGCTTTAGAGATAACAATTTGAGAGACTTGTCACTCTTTGAATAGGAAACATTTCCCCAAAGTTTTTAGGGTTGTGTTTTCTCTAGTAGTGTATTTGCTTCATATTCTTACAGCTTAGTGAGACATTTAGATGGTGGCAAAGTTACAGTCCTTGAGGGAGGAGGAGAAATAATTTCTTTCTGGTCACCTGCTTTTGGTTATCTTTTTTTTAGAAAGACTTTTTTGAAATTAAAAATTTTGGTGATATAGCATGGAATGAAGTGTTTGGAAATGTATTCTGCTGATGTAGTTTTTCTAGTCATGCTGATTTGTAAATTGTAGAAGATTTGCACTAATTTAATCAATTCCATTTTTAGTCCAGTTACAACACAGGGATCACAACAGACGCAGCCGCCACAGAAGCACTATGGCATCACCTCGCCTATCAGCTTAGCAGCCCCCAAGGAGACCGACTGGGTGCTGACACAGAAACTCATCGAGACTTTGAAGCCCTTCGGGGTTTTTGAAGAGGAAGAAGAACTGCAGCGCAGGTGAATAGGGCTCCGTGTGTCTGTAGTTTAATTTATATTATTTTATTAGTATTGAAATTAATTTTGGGGCATTGTGTACTCAGAAGATCAGCATTGTTCTCCCAGTCTATGTCTGTTTTGGACAAGAGTGCTACTTAGGAAAAATAACGTTAATATTTTCTAGAGTTCTGTTCCCTTAATTGTGATATTTGGTTGTTTTGGTAATTATAGTGCAGAATAGTCAGGAGAAAGGACAATGCCTTACCCAGTGAAACATTGCTTGTATGTAACTAACTTCTGCACATTGCTCATTACTTAAATGTAAAATTCAGGAAAATACCTATTTAAGACTGTTTTGTATAACCAGTAGTAATGCGGAAAAACAACTTGATACTTGACAATTACTTTACCAACAGGATTTTAATTTTGGGAAAATTAAATAACCTGGTGAAAGAGTGGATACGAGAAATCAGTGAAAGCAAGGTAAGGTGACGTTTTGTATACAGAGTAATTTGTTTTATATAGTAATGGAACACAGTAATTGTCTTATATCACCTGGTGATTTAAAGTCTTTAATGTGGCATTCTTTTTAGACTTGATATCAATTTATATTTTGTTTCTAGTTACTTTGAAAGTAAAAAATCAGCTGAGCTTAGCAATTTTAAGTACTCTTTGATCGCAGCATTTCAAAGCTGAACTCAGTAACTAAGCTATTCATATTCCTTAGAGAAGCAGGAGGTGTTTTCCTGAAAAGGAAGGATTCTTAGCATGCTTGAGGTCCTAGATTTCAACCCCCCAACAAGTGTTTACTGTATTTTGGGTTCTTATCTTTTAAGAAGTCCTACAGTAGTTTTCTTGATATTGGATAATCAAACTATTATTACTGTTTTTAGTTTTTTGTAACAGCTTTCTCTGAATTACTGAATTGCTAGATTTTGGTAAAGGAAATGCTTTTTCTTTTTGAGACAGGTTCTCAATACAAAGTTCAGGCTGGCCTGGAACTTGCAGCAATCTACCTGCCTCAGCCTTCTGAGTGCTAGAATTAAAGGTGTATGTTACCACACCTGGCCAGAAAATGCATTTTAAGCCATTCATAAAATTCATTTGATGCACTTTTAAAAAACACTAAATAATAGTAATTTTTCCAGGGTTGTAGAAAATACATATTTATTGTATAAGTGTAGCAAAAAAATTGATAGGAGAACCAGGGGTGTAAGAAAATCTCATTTAGGGAGAAAGGGTGTTAATTTAGGAGAAAAGTTAAAGACTTGGGTTTAGTGTAACTTACAATACTGTTTCCTTTTTTTATGTTGGAACTATGTTAATTCTTCAACACTGTTATCTTAAAGC
The DNA here is from genome assembly GCF_000276665.1 of Chinchilla lanigera. Classification (NCBI taxonomy): domain Eukaryota; kingdom Metazoa; phylum Chordata; class Mammalia; order Rodentia; family Chinchillidae; genus Chinchilla; species Chinchilla lanigera. The sequence continues at coordinate 18,287,408 of NW_004955438.1, forward strand.
AACTTACATATAATTCAAACAACTGATTAACTTTAGCAACTGGAGTATTGTAAATGGTGGTTTTTATGGAGTACACTTCTTACTAATAGATTTTCTGAGAAAATGAGGTATTTGGAAAGGAATTTTTTTGTTTTGAGCTAAGTGAAGTGTGTGTGTGTGTGTCTGTCTGTCTGTCTTTTTGAGACAGGGTCTTGCTGTGCAGTTCAGGCTGGCCTTGAGCTCCCTTTGTAACCTAAGCTTGTCTTGAACTTGCAACTATCCTCCTGCCTCAGCCTCCCGAGTGCTGGGATTAGAGACATGCACCACCACACCTGGAGAGTAAATTATTTTTAAGCCTAAATTGTTTTGTTTTATTTTGTAAATATTAACTGTGACATGGTCTCATTAAGTTACCTGGGCTGCTGAGACTGTACCAGCCCTTTGTAGATTCTGAGGGAGAACCTCATTCAGCTGCTCAGCCTGGCCTTGAGTTTAGGATCCTCCTGCCTCAGCCTCCCAAGTAGCTAGAGGATAATAGGCATTGTGTTAACCCTGTTAAGAAATAAAGATTTTTAAAGCTTTTTCTTAGATGTTTAAGAATTTTAGTCAGGTAGACAGCCAGGACTTGTTAATTTTGTGTATGTGTGAAAACAAAAGTATTGTCTTTTTTGAGTTTTTTCTCAGGTACTACTTGAGCCAGTAATTTTTTAGGTTTTTTGAGACAGGGTCTCACTATGTAGTTCAGGTTGGCCTTTAACTCATGGTGATCCTCCCGCCATAGCCTCCAGAGTGCCAGGGTTACAGGTGTGAACCACGATGTACCAGCTCTGAGCCCGTGATTCTTGATGTACCGTAGTTCTTTCCACTGGTTTTCCTGAAGATAAGAAAAATTGCTTGGGTTAACAGAATTATTGCTCCTCCTCTTCTAGTTTGTCTAAACTCTTTGATAGCCCAGCCTTTTTTTTTTTGTCTTTTTGAGACAGGGTCTCTATGCAGTCCAGGCTGGCCTTGAGCTCACTTTGTAGCCCAGGCTGTTCTCGAACTTGCAACGATCCTCCTGCCTCAGCCTCCCGAGTGCTGGGGTTACAGGTGTGTGCCACCGCGCCTGGCTGTTGGCAGCCCACCTTTGTAGGCAGCAAGTTGATTAGAACATGGGGTAAAGAATTTAGGCTTCTGAGGTTTGATGTTTTGTTTCTGCCTTTTATAGAGTGTGTCTCCCAGCTGGTTAGTTTTAAAATTTACTATGGGATTTCTTGATGTTGGTATTGTTAATACATGTGGACCGGATAGTTCTTTTTGGGTGCCTGTTCTGTGTGTTGCAGGATGCTGAGCAGTATGTCCTCTGCCCTCTTAGGTATGGGTCACTCCTCTCCACAAGTTGTAATAACCAAGAATTTTTCTAGTCAGCTGGCCCTAGGGGAAGAACTATCTTTGGATGAGAACTACTGATTTAATAATATAGTTAGAAAATTTATGAAGTTTGAGTTTGGCTTGAATTGGGCATGTTTGTGCACACTTCCTGAGGGGCTGAACAGGAGAATCACTACTAGTTCAAGCCTGGCCTGAGCAACCTAGGGAGACCCCCCCCAACCATCTCAAAAGACAGAAACCACAGAAGAACAACAAAAAACTAACAAATGGGTGGCTGATTTGTTTGCCATCTAAGACTTGATACTCTTAGGTCCTTAAGCAAAGATTTTACAATCAAAATTTTTTTCTTTGCACGTGTGATGTCGCAGGGCTATAAATCCAGCACTTAGTAGGCTGAGCCAGAAGAGTCTCAAGTTTGAGATCAGCCCAGGACTATATAGTGAATTGAAGGCTACCTTGACTACATAGTTTAAAAAATTTCAAAAACTTTTGACTGTGCTTCAGAAATTTGTTTTTTTCTATAACCTGACTTAAGAAATTTTATTTTCTGATTACAATGATCCTAATAGGATAAATACAGGAATCTCTAGAAGTATACTACATTAGTGTCTAGCCCACATGTGATTATTTAGGATTAAAATGAAACATTTAGGTTTTTAACATATTCAGGAAGGGGCATTAAGTAATTCATATTTCACTGCCATATGGCTTGAACCATCAGTAAGTGGTACATGTGTGACTGTACGACCAGGTGGCTTTTTATTTATTTTATCAGTGAAAAGACCAATAAAAGTGATTAGATTTGTTTGTACCACTAGTGGTGCAGGCCACCTGCTGGGACACGCTAACCACATTCAGGAGGTCAGTAGAAAGGAGTATAGTGGCTGCTATATTGCACACTGGAGGTATATAGAGTGCTCATATCCTTCCAAAAGGTTTTATTACAGTGTTTCTCCATGAAATGTGTGTTTTAATTGCCATTGTCATCAGTTCATTGTTGTATTTTTTAACTTCTTTTACGAATCTAACTGTACACATAGCTTGCAATCTTATTTTAAATAACCAGGCCAGCATTGCACATATTTATCAATATCTAAATATAAGAAAGCAGAAGCCTTGCTTCTTAGAAATGTTAACAATTTTCATATATGTTGTCTTCTGTGATGGTGGTGAAACATGCCCTTTTCAACAAGAGTCCCTGAATCTGAAGTTTAAAGACATTAATTGGTTTTGTTCCCAGTTTCAGAGTTGGGCAACACTTTATAAAGTAGAATGAATGTTGCCTTTCTTGAATCTTTAGAAGGTTGCCCCCCCGCCCCCCTCCCGTACCAGGAATCAAACTCATGACCTTGTGCTTGCTAGGCAGGCACTGTGCCACTGAGCTATATCCCCAGCCCCTACAAGCTTTTAGAAGTCTTTTGGTATATGACGTAACACTTGATTAGTGCCATTTAAGTTTTTTGGTGTAGGGAATGGAGGGATAATCTTGTACATTTTTGGTACCAAGTGCTTTATTATACTAAGGAAGGGCCAGGGATATAGCTCAGTGGCACAAGCGCCTGCCTGGCAAGCACAAGGTCCTGAGTTCGATTCCTAGTACCAAAAGAAAAGGAAGTTTAGAACGTACCAGGGCTGGGGATTTAGCCCAGTGGCACAGTGCCTGCCTGGCAAGAGCAAAGTTGTGAGTTCAATTCCCATTACTAGAAGAAAAACAAAAACAAACAAAACAAAGACAAACAATATATGGCCGGGAATATAGCTCAGCAGCACAGCGCCTGCCTGGCAAGCGCAAGATTGCCAGTTCTGTTCCTGGTACTGGAAGAAAAACCAAAAAAAACGAAAACAAAGACAAATAATATATATGGCTGGGAATATAGCTCAGCAGCACAGCGCCTGCTTGGCAAGCGCAAGGTTGCGAGTTCTATTCCTGGTACTGGAAGAAAAACCAAAAAAAAAAAAAAAAAACAAAGACAAACAGTATAGGGCCAGGAATATAGCTCAGTGGCACAGCGCCTGCCTGGCAAGCAAAAGGTTGTGAGTTCGATTCCTGGTACCAAAAAAAAAACCAACAAAAAAAACCACTTTATTATACTAAGGAATTGGAAAGTGAAAGGCCCTGCCACTCATTACATTGTTTATGTTGGGACAGATATGAACTGGGTCATTGAACATACCGTATTACTTTTACTGTAGTGCTAGGAAGACATTTGGTTTTGAGACAGGACCTTGCTGTATAGTTCAGGCTGGCCTTAAACTTACTGTGTAGACAAGGGTGGACTCAAACTCACTGCACTATTCCTGCCACAGCCTCCCCCAAGTGCTGGGATTACAGATAGGCTCCACCATGCCTGCAGGAAAACAGTTTTTGAATGTTTTGCGTTTCCCCTCTTCCTGATGCTTTTGAGGAAAAAAAACATAATAAGTCTGGTTCTTTTAAAAATCATTCTACCAAAGTGTTTCAGAAATCTAAAAAAATATTATTTAGCAGTACTGACTTTGAAGTCACTTTAGAGATGAGAAAGTTACACTCTAATATGCTGTGGGATGTTTAGTATTATCATTGAATACCGTTAAGTGTTTAGAATATTTTTTTAAAATTAGAATCTCATATTCATTATTTTCTGTAGGATCTATGTCATGATTAAATGCCCTGATTTTAATATTGCTTCTGTGGGATCACTTGATCTCCACTTGTGGTGCCCGGAAATGTAGCAAATTCTAAAATAGTGTGTGTCTTTACCAAAGAACACTATTAGAAGTTGGAAATTGCTTGAATTTCAGATTAGACTGATCTGTGAAGGACCATTTTGTGTTTTTGGTGAGATCTTATGTTTGAATATGCTCTATGGAAATTTGCACTGTCATTTTATTTGGTTTTTTTGGTTTGAGATTGAGTCCTGCTTGTTCCCAGGCTGACCCTGAGCTGCTGAGCTTCAGGGATTCTGTTTCTGCTTCCAGGGAGCTGGGATTGCATGTGTGGACCTTCTTGCCTGACTTGATTTGGTTTTTTAGAAGTACAGTATGAGCCAGGTTTGTAGTGGTACACATCTGTGATCCCAGCACTTGGGAGATTGGGCAGGAAGATCACTAGTTCAAGGCCAGCCTGGCTACATGGTGAGTTAAAGGCTACCCTGGACTATGTAGTGAGATAGTGTCTCAAAAAAACAAAACCAGACCAAGATTGAAAATTATAAAAGTACAGTATCATTTGAAAATTACCCTTATGTTTTACTGACTTTTTATTTGGTTTGTTTCAACAGAATCTTCCACAATCTGTAATTGAAAATGTTGGAGGAAAAATTTTTACATTTGGATCTTACAGATTAGGAGTACATACAAAAGGTACATAATTTCTCTTGAAGGAATGCATTTTTTACTTAAGGATTATATGGCATGGATCATAATGACATGTTCTTTTTCATTACTTAAGAATCCCATGCAAGTTTAGGTTTGCATGGAAGAGTAAGTACTTGAAGGAGTCTAAGAAGATAGAAAATAATGTCTTCCAAGTAGTGTCCAGTGAATGCTAAAATTAAGAAATACTCAGCTCCCTGAAGTTAGCCACACTTGATCTGTGTAATAGCCACATGTAGCTGTTAGCTCCTACATTGGAAATTGCACATGTGTAGAACATTTTCTATTGTAAAGTTCTTCTGGACCCATGTGTTCTTCATTTCTTCTTACTTTACATACATTTATTATAGACATTACAAAATGTGTATGCCCATTTTTAATCACTGTATTTTATTTCATAAATCTTAGTTATTTTCTCTATACACAAAAATGAAAAGTTTTCATTATAAACATTTATTAAACTTGTTAAAGTGGGCACTAAGTTCTTAATTTGCATTATTTTGTTTATTCCCCCCGCAGTACTTTTATTCTCACATAACAAATAGCAGTCTGTAGGGGCTGGGGATTTAGCTCAGCGGCAAAAGCGCCTGCCTGGCAAGCGCAAGGTCGTGAGTTCGGTTCCCAGTACCGGAGAAAAACAAAAACAAACAAACAAAAAAAAAAATAGCAGTCTGTAAACAGTTTCCCCTTGCTGTCTGTTGGCAGAACCAGTAGGTGGAGCTCCATTGGTATGAGGCTATATTTCTTAATTATTAGCGTCTGAGCTCTGTTTTTTAAAAAGCTGTAAGTGTAGTGTTCTTGTGTGTTCTGCTATCCTTTCCTGACCCATCTTCTATTCTGTGACAGTAATAGCACATTTAATTTTGATGTGTCCTGTGTTACTCAGGTAGGTAGGTAGGTAGGTAGGTAGAAAGATAAAATTTTCTCCCCCTTTGTGAATATACTGAATATCCTTTAGAGTGCTGTCTCAACATCTCATCTTTTTCCCTTTTTTACAGTTTTTTTTGATAATACAGGGCCTCACACATCTTAAGCAAACTCCCACTGAGTTATATACCTAGCATTGTAGCATCTCATAGTTGGGAAAAATGATGATGTTGATCTGACTTCACATTAGTCTCTCCCTTTTATGATCCCAATAATTGATTTTAATTCTCCTTTTTGGTGCAATAGCATATAAACACCAATCACATAGTATATAGAGAAAAAACAGTTTTGGTGCTTAACTACCATGTCTCTAATGACATGAAGACATAGGGCATGCACTTGAATAATTCCCTCTTTATCATGAGAGTCCTGAATCAACTTTCTTTGAACTTAGGATTTACTTGGGTTCACTAAAATACAGGGTGTATCAGGGAAAAGCGTGCTCTGTCAGTTAGAACCATGTTTTTCAACTCTACTGACTGGTAATTTTTATTGAATTGATACATTTGGAGCTTGCCAGTATAATGTTAAACAGATTTTATAACATCAAATGCTGCCATAAGATGCAAAATAATTTTCTTGTAGTACTAACTAGTGGTTGCTGGGATTGTTATTTTTTAGGTGCCGATATTGATGCATTATGTGTTGCACCAAGACATGTTGATCGAAGTGACTTCTTCACCTCATTCTATGATAAATTGAAATTACAGGAAGAAGTAAAAGATTTAAGAGTATGTAAATGTTTGGGGTGAGAGGGGAGGGGTTATAAAAATTTACTTAGTCAGTTGAGTGAATTTCACGGTACAGTCATCATTTATTGAGGTATTGCAGTTTGCCAGGCCATTCAAGGCGCTTAACATGTATTTGCATTGTATTCTTTACAACAAGCCTAAAGTCATAACTCTGTAAATTTTTATAGATTAGGTAATAGAGGCAAACAAAATAAATTCTAAGTAATTTGCCCACAACTCCGCGTTAGATGAATGGCAGAAGTCAAGGATTGGAACCCTGGAGCATGAAGGTGAAAGCTAGTTGCTGAGAATTTACTTTGTATCAGGCATTATGTTAGATTATGTTTAATCAACTTCAGGAATCACATTTATTTTAAAGTACTGAAGAGTAGTATAGGCCTAATGTGAAATTTCAGAAACTAAACTTGTTCACTTTTCTTAAAGGCTGTTGAAGAGGCATTTGTACCAGTCATCAAACTCTGTTTTGATGGGATAGAGGTAAGGTGTGATTCAAATGGACAGTTCTTGCTGTGAGGTGTCATTAAGTTTGATTAGGTTAAAAATTTGGTTTATTTTAAAATCAGAATTAAGAGTTGGTTGGTATTAATAACAAGGTTTTTAAAAATACAAGTCACTGCTTTTTCTTTATAGTATTTGCCATGTTTAGTTTTCTTAAGTGCCGGATGAAATTAGAAGCTGAAACAAGCAGAAGTAAAGAAAGCTTAAGACTGAAGTGCTACTGTAAAATCACTTTTTCATGTGCAAAATTTACGGTTTTAGTCTCATAGAGGTAGTAACAAAAGTATGAACCATTATGTGTGTGAAAGTATTTTCTCATAGAGCAGTGATGGCGAACCTTTTTGAGCTTTTTAGAAGTACAGTATGAGTACTGTATTTTAGAAGTACAGTATGATGGAAACATACTCCTGCGGTACATGTGCCATAGGTTTGCCACTGCTGTGATAGAGGATTTGTAGTAGAGCTCAAATTGTTGAGCTTTCAACATGTATAGTGAAAGAAATGGGAACAAGCTGATGGTGGAACGACTTTATTTTTTGCTATTTCTGTTGAACATAATGGTGCTGGAAAGTCCTTATAATAATGGTAAAGATTATCACATTTTAGACAGTGGAAGCCTCTTTTGCCCAAAAAAGGTAATTTCTAGAATTGCTACATAAGGCGGTCTGTGAAAAGTCAAAAGTATTGCCCTTAATAAGTACATATATATGAAATTTGTAAAATAGTCTTAGGTTCATTTAATTTTGATTTACTGTCATGTTTAAACAGTACCAGGCATGGTGGTGCACATCTATAATCCCAGCACTTGGGCGGCTGAGGCAAGAGGATTGCTGCAAATTCAAGGCCAGCTTGGGCTACATAGTGAGTTCAAGGCCATACCAAATGATATAGCAAGACAGACCCTGTCTCAAAAAAGCCAAAAAATTCTGAAAAAACAAATAACAAACAGAAAGCAATTTGTAGAGTCGGGCGTGGTGACACGTGCTTGTAATCCCAGCACTTGATAGGAAGGAAGATCGTGAGTTGGGGCTGCCTGAACTGTAGAGCAAGTTAAGGTTAACTTGGCCAACTCGGAGAGAAACCTTGTCTCAAAATGAAAAAGTCTGTAATATAAATTACAAAGTGATATCCCATTTTTCCCAAAAAGAGGATTATGTAGAAGGAGGAATTTTGTTGTTAGAGATCCGAATCACCTTTTTAAGGTTTGTGTGGTGGAGGCAAGAATCCAGTGATGTGTGGACTGTGTAATGTGTAGCTTTCTATAGTATATACTACATAAAAATCCTACTTTAGAAAGTGTCTTTGCATTTTTGCACTTCAACTTTTTGTGAAAGTTGAATTTCATTGTGAAGTTATAATTTCATTGTAACCTATCAGTGTTTGATTTGCTTTTGAGTTAACTTGATTTTATGAGCATGAAGTTTATTTCTTTGATAATTGGGGGAGATACTGACTTTGAAAGTTTCACTCTAAAATTTATACTACACAAATACTTAATTTGTATAACAGTATATTATATTTCTTCCTCATCATATGTTTAAGTGATTTTTGACAATAAGCTCTTTAAAATAATTGCTTTTAAAACTGATCTTATGAAAGGCTTGTTTATAGAAGCATTTAGTGTTTTGGGAAACCCTAACCTTACGAATAGTTATCAGATATGTGTTAGTTCTTTGTTTGTTTACCTTTCATGAAAAGAAAAATTTTGCTGGTTGAATTTTCTAAGCCTTCAACATTAGGCGTAACTGGTTGTTGCTTGGCATGGTGATGTATGCGTAGTTTTAGCGTTCAGGGCAGAAGAAGGAGAATTGTGAGTTCGAGGCCAACCTGGGCTACATAGCAAGACCTGGTCTCAAAAACACAAACAGACAAACAAAAAACTGGTTATTTATGCTGGATGTTTCTCTAATTTTAATGTTTTGCTTTTGTTTTCTTTTTATTCAAAATTAAATGAAGCCATACTGTAATATAGACATGTGAGTTTTTATGTATAAGGAGCTCCTTATTTTACTGGAAAGTGTTTTTGTACTAAATTATAAAGATAGCTTCCTTATATTTAGGCGTTCTTTATTATGCAGTTACACACAATTCATAAGTGATGAACTGAAAGTTAACTTTAAGCATACGTTTAACCACCTTTAATTATTAAAATAATGAGTTGGTATATGGATGAGTTTGAGTTCATAGTACCCATGCTTTAACATCTGAATAAGACACCTATGGTATGAATTACCCTGTAGACTTTGAAGGATGTTGTTGTGTCCATGATCACTGAGAAGATCCTGGCTTTAAGTAGACATTTTAAAATAGAAGAGCCTTAAAAATGGTTTGACAGATGAGGAATTTCAAGTTTTGTTTTTGTTTTAGATTGATATTTTGTTTGCAAGATTAGCACTGCAGACTATTCCAGAAGATTTGGACCTACGAGATGACAGTCTGCTTAAAAATTTAGATATAAGATGCATAAGAAGTCTTAATGGTATGTAAAAAAGCCTACTTCCTTTTGCATAATTGGAGTTATCAGATATTAAGTAGTTGTTTTTAGCTGTATTTTTGCATGCAGCTTTTTATAGCCATTTTCTCAATCCATAGTGAGTCATGTAAAGTGTATTCCTATAGAATGTAGAGAAGTGTCTCATGGTTTATTTTATTCGTTACTACTTTTTTCTATCCTGTTATTAATGATACTTGCGTGCTCACAAAAACTGACATTGTGCTCTCTTTCTAGTGATTTAGCTTTTACCCTGCAGCCCTAATTAATCTGAATCCTGGAATCCCTTTGTAATGCTGTCAGTTCTGACTTTTAAGAGGGCTGTTTTTGAACCACTTTATATTAGCCTACTTCTGTTACCAATCTCTTGGACAACAGTTCTTGGAAACTTAAGTGCATTGAATCCTTAGTGTAGAACAAATTTTGTTGTCGTACTGGGGATTGAACTCTACCACTGACCTGCATATCCATTCCTTTTTATTTTGAGACAAGATCTCTCTAAGTTGTCCAGGCTGGCCTCGAACTTGTTGTCCTCCTGCCTTAGCTTTCTGAGTTGCTGGGGTTGCGGATGTGTGCCACTGTGCCTGGCAGAAGTTTTCATTATGAGTTGCAAGTTTGAGATGAAACAGATAACACTTTGTTTTCTTTGGTTTAGTTAGGCCTGTGTTTGTGGTGGGAGATAAATGCTTTAGATTTTGGTTTTTTTCTCGTTAGTGTTTCCATCAAATAAGAGTTGTTTAATATGACAGCAGTTGCAGAAAATTTGGAAGGTATATTATCATAAACTTCGATGATTTAATTTTTTTTTTTTTTTTTTTTTCTTTTTTTACTCCTATTAATCAGGTTGCAGGGTAACCGATGAAATTTTACATCTAGTACCAAACATTGACAACTTCAGGTTAACTCTGAGAGCTATCAAACTGTGGGCCAAACGTGAGTTCAGAATTTGTTTGCTAGCTTATTAAAAATGTTTAAACTTTTATCCAACACTAATTTATCTTTTTGCTTTTCTCTGATCAACAGGCCACAACATCTATTCCAATATATTAGGTTTCCTCGGCGGTGTTTCCTGGGCTATGCTAGTAGCAAGAACTTGCCAGCTTTATCCAAATGCAATAGCATCAACTCTTGTACATAAATTTTTCTTGGTATTTTCTAAATGGTATGTGTTTAGATTATATTAAAATAAAATTTTATTGTAGACACTGAAGTTTAGTCTTATTTCTGACATTTCTGCAGCTGGTTTCAGATTCAAATTGTAGTTCCTGAATTAGGTATTTAGATAGCTTTGGGAGATCACATTGTATATAAAATGGCAAACCTGAACTCCGTTAGTTTTTCAAAGCTTTCAGGATAGTAGAACAAATTCTGTTTGTACCTATTTGCATAAACCTGCCCTCCATGTAAACTCCTGAGTTTAGTTGAAATGCCTGTTAAAATCCAATTTATTAATAGGTTGGGGTATCACTTACTTTTGGATAAACTTAACACGCATCACTTCTTTCACTTTTTGAATACTGTTTAAAGCCATAGGCCATTAATATTTATAATTACTTGGACTTTCAGCCATTCATTTATCTTTGATAAAATATTAAAGATGTCAGTTTTATAAAAAGCTTTAGAAGAGTGAATCAATGTAGAGTACTTGAAAAAATTGCAGTGAGTTGCTTGACTAAAGTTATTCACTACCCAGGAGACTTGTGGTGTTACTACAGTTCCCTTATCTCAAGATGTCTACATCTGTCAGCCACGATTTCCTTGAAGAAAAGTTAGATTATTGCCATTTCATAGTAGTTGCTTTGCCCTTCAAAGTACCATTCTTGATTTTTGATCACATTTATCCTAGAGATTTAGGTATTTCTTCTTGATTCCTGCCTATTTATACCCCTTTGTCTGCAAAAATAATTACCCTAGTAATTTTATAAAAATTATAGAGCATTTATAATTTCAAACTCTGCCCAACTTTCTGATACGCATCCTGAGGTTTTACAGTTTGATAGCACAATTTAACCATATATGTTAAAGTGTTTATCAAATTTAGAACATCTTTTTCTCTAAAGGCTACACCTCTACAAACAGTGATTTTAGGAAGTTAACCTTGATATCGAGGGAGCAGATGTTTCCATTTTTTTTCTCTTCTTTAAAAAAACTGAAGTAGCTAATGTATAGGTTGCTTCCCATATACTGTATTCAACCACAGTTCACTACATTTATCCATACTGCATTTAAGTTGTGAAACAAAAATTGTTCTGTTTAATTTTTGTGATTATTCACATCCTTTTAACTGTAATGGGAAGTATCACCCTTTAGACTAGTTTCTTTGGATAAAACTAGTATAAAGATGGGATTTTTGTCTGTTTCAAGGTTGAGGTGAATACATTATCTTGAGCTGGTGCTTTTTTTAGTTAAATACTGTTTTATTACATGTTTTGAGAGGCAGAGATATTTATCTTCAGTTTGAGAATGCTATCAAATGTTCTAATTTCATAGAAGACAAATAATCTAACAACAGCAGGGATAAATAAAAGAGTATTGTGTACCAAAATGAATGAAGAAGGATCACATTCACAAATGCTGTATGTTTAACAAAATACTTGTAGATGGTAATATCCAATAGTCTTATCAAGTGCTACAATCTTTTTGAACAGGGAATGGCCAAATCCAGTGCTATTGAAACAGCCTGAAGAATGCAATCTTAATTTGCCTGTATGGGACCCAAGGGTTAGTGTATTATTTTTTCCCCTACAAATTCACACTGTGCAATAACAAGTAAAAGTCATCTGCATAAACTCCAGGGAGCCTTCCCAGCCTTTTACAAAGTATGAGTGGACATATCTGTATTACACTTTCTTTTAGATAACCTCATCTATAATTGTCCTCTGATGTGAGAAGCATAATGATGTACCCTGTGAACCACATTTAATTGTACATAGTTTCTAATACAAATTTTACTAACATTTTAAATCTATATAGAACTACCTTGTAAATCAAAGTTGTGTGGGCATTTGTGCTTTAAAAAAATAAAAGGATACTAAAAATCCCTGTATTTTTTCATTTGATCTAAATATTTTGTTAAAATTCGGATGTTGTAGGAAAGCTGTTGCTTAACGGTTTACACGTAGTAGATAATATCTAAGCAGTATCATTCTAGTCACTACGTATAGTTGTAAATATTGGTTTATATATTTTAGATTACAAAAACATGGTTGGGCTAAAGAAGGGCTTCTGTTTTGTTTCTTGGGAAGTTATGACATTTGCTGCTTGCAATGTCAATGTTAACATGAATTTTATTAGGTTTTAAGTTTTTATTATTTTATTTTTTTAGAGGCAGCATCTCACTGTGTGATTCAGGCTTAAACTCACTGTGTAAGCCCAGGCTGGCCTTGAACTCAACGCAGTCCTCTTGCTTCAGCCTCCTAAGTGCTGGGATTACAGATGTGTTCCCACCCCAGCTATATTAGTTGAGGAAGCAGATTTGGATTAGAATAAGGTTTATGCAGTTCTATTTTTCTAAATTAATTTGCTATCTTGTTACAGTATCAAAAACTTTTACATTCTGTATTTTCAAGTTTTCCAAACCTTAAGGCATTGAATTTTGGGAGGATGTGAGTTCATAGTTCCTATTGTGGGATATGTCACTTAACCACCAATATACAGATTGATAGCCACCTTTTAGAATGCTGTCAGTGTAGGCAAAATAGATTTACTGTGTGTCACTAATCTTCCATGCAAGGATGTATTAAAAACTAGTTTCTATTTTGTTTTATACAGAATAACTTGTAGCATTACATTTCTTTATAATTGTGTGAACAGTTTTTTGGTTTTTTTGCTTAGAAGACACATTTTTTCTAGTAAGGTTGCTAAAATTATCATGCCGGAATGATTACAACAAGCCATTAGTTTATACCAAATCTCTGATTCTGTAATCTCTCCTTTCATGATTTTTCTTTCTCAACTCCAGCTATGAATGATAAAAATTTAATCAGGGTTCAGTTTAACAAGGGGTAAAAAGTCCGAGTATCTGTTGCATTGTTCTTGAAGAAACTGATTGGCTGTTGTTGTATGTAGGTAAACCCCAGTGATAGGTACCATCTTATGCCTATAATTACACCAGCATACCCACAACAGAACTCCACGTACAATGTGTCCGTTTCAACACGGATGGTCATGGTTGAGGAGTTTAAACAAGGTAAGTGTTTATCCTTATGATCTCCTTTATACCTGAAGATTACATACCATTGTAGACTCAGTAATCAGCTGTGCACTTCATTGAAGAACGCATTCACTGAATTGGATTTTGGTGTTCGTTTTTGATTACAGTAAATATTTGAGAATCATTTCTTTTAGGTAGTTTAGTTTTGATTGTATGTCGGAAGATTAACCAGTAGTTAAAATCATGTCCTTAGCTGGGTCATAAAGGGCCGGCTTAGTGCTATTCTGTTGCTGTCTAAAAGTATAAACAGCATTAACGTTTTGCCTCTACTGCATGGTGTGAAGAACTCTTAGCGGGTTTTATACTCTACTCCTTGAAAGAAACAGGTTTGGGGGAAAACACCCTTTATTCTAAAAAAAACTTGTGTACTTTATTGAACTTTTGGGGGGTTTTATTTGTTTTTAAATTTAAACCTATACCTCTTAGCATGTGGGCTTTCAGGGAAGTAACCAGAATAGGATTGTTTCATGAGTGTGTAGACAAGGAAGTAGAAGAAAATCTTTGAGTACCAGCTTTACATTTAGAAGGTTAATATCCTTTCCTTTTGTCCAGGGAGGCTTTTCGTAGGAAGGTGCTTTTAATCCCTTTAGCCATAGCAGCTAGCTTGTTTTTAGAAAGGAGAAACAAAGTACACATATGGGAAACTTGTCTTTCTTTGATAACAGTGCTTCAATTTTGAGGGATTTGTTCTGTGAGGTTGGCATTTCAAAGTAATGGTGATTTACAAGCAATCTGGCTCTCAAAAAATGCTCCAGCATTTTTGAAAAAAATGTATGTAAGAATATGCTGTAAAGCCATAAATTAAAATGCTCATCATTTAGTTTTAGGATTACACTGAATGCATGTGGTATATTTATTTAAAATTCTAGATTATTAGACTGAAGGATACAAACATTTTAATATGTTTTTAATTTAGGTCTTGCTATCACAGATGAAATTTTGCTGAGTAAGGCAGAGTGGTCCAAACTTTTTGAAGCTCCAAACTTCTTTCAAAAGTACAAGTATGTATTTTAAGGCATGTTGGTCGGATATGTTGCTCTTTTTAACTAATGGTTTATTGATAGTATAAATGGTGTCTGTTCTTCCTAGACTAATGTAGTTTTGGATTTTCCTTCTGACAAAGGACGTAATCATGTTTGGTAAATTCCGTATTTTCTTTTTTGTCAGAATAACATATGGCCCCTACAGTTTTGTCGCCTCATCTTAATGAACTACTGCATTCATAGCAGCATCAGTTCTGTAGGGTTGTGTCAGTTGGGTACAGTACTCTATCTTGGCAAAGATCTGTAGTTAGGTTTCCTCTTAAGAAGCTAAGTACCGGCTGGGGATTTAGCTCAGCGGCACAGCGCCTGCCTGATAAGCGTGAGGTCGTGAGTTTGAGTCCTGGTACTGGAAGCTAAGTACTTGATCTGCTTTAGGAAACTTGTTTATCCTTAATAGTCTTGTTATACATATATAGTTAATAAAATGTCAATGAACTGTGGCCAGTTAAGTGTTTTCATAACTGAAATTGTTGGCCTACCCCAGTGTCAATCTCCTTCAATACCTTTACAAACAATTTTCCTGGGGTTTAAATGAGTATAATTATTTTTATTAGTGTTTTTTTTAAAAACAACACATAAATACAACCTAAAACCACGGATTTACACTCTTTATTTTATGTGGGCTGAAACTTTGCCATAGTCCCATTGAAAATTTTTTAATGCTTGAAACTTCTCTTGACCATTTGATCTTACGTTGGATTGTGTTTTGTAATAATCTAAGGATTATTTTATGCTATTACTAATTAAAAAAAGAATGGTGACCTTCATGATGTCTCTGTGTTTTGTTTTTGTTATCTTTTGCATGAAAAAGCAGTAATTGACCCAGCTTATTTGTATTCTAGGAGCACTACATTAATAAAATTTAGCATAATGTAGAATGTTCTTGTTTTGTTACTTCCTCAAATTGTGCTTTTCATTTGACAGTGTTTTGGTTTTTATTTTAACTAAAATTTGGGAGAAGTATCTTTGAATGTTTAATAAACATACACTAGTACTTTAAGAGACATAATTACATACATGTAAGGAGAAGGATAAAGAAAAGTCTACTAGAAAAATATCTCTTAATTTCTGAGAATTAAAAATGGATTCTTTTAGCTGGGCATGGTGGTGCACACCTGTAATCCTAGCACTCTGGGAGGCTGAGCCAAGAGGATTGCAGCTACATACTAAGTTCAGGGCCAGCCAGGACTATATACAAGACCCTATCTCAATTAAAAAAAACAAAGATTTTTTTCAAATTTCTTGGTATGAATAGAGGGTCTTGAAAGTATATGCTTAAATAAACCGATTCCTTCATTTTCAGAAAGATTAACTTGGAAATTGGAAAATGACATTGCCAGAGTCATTTGAAAATTGACATTCAAACTTTGGTGCTCCCCTACCCCGCAAGTGCTTGGGATTGAACCCAGGGCCTGTATACTGAACTGCATTCCTAGGCATTTTTAAAAATTTTAATCTAAGCCTGGGCTACAAAGTGAGCTCAAGGCCAGCCTGGACCGCATAGCGAGACGCTGTCTCAAAAAGACAAAAAAAAAAAAAAAAAAAAAAAAAAAAAAAACATAAAAAAATAAAAATTATAATCTAGAATCTCTAAGTTACCCAGGGTGAAACTCAAACTTGGAACTCTCTTGCCTTTGCCCTAGCTTCCCTCAATGGTACTTTTAGGTGTCTGGCACATGCCTGGCTTGGATCTTCCCATAATTTAAAGCTTGCTTAATATTTCTTTAAATGGGTTTTTTAAAACTATACTTTATTCTTTGCCAAATAGTACCTACCCATCTTACATGTGAATAGCCTTAGTGAAACAGTCATATCTTTTTAGGTTATTAAAAATGACTTCACATATGGGGAAGTAGGCAAACTTCAGGAAAATTTAAGTGTGTTGTCAAAAAACTAATATTTGGAGGCATAACAATATGTTAATTTTATCTGTACTTAGTTCTATTTATATTATTAACTCTTCATCAGAAATGTCTCCTTTTAACGTTCAGTGATGACTGCCATTATTAGGCTTTCGAGATATTCATATATTTGAATTTTTAAAAAGTATGTCTTCATATTTAATATCCTAATAACTGGCTATATCCTGAATTGGAATTCTTTTCCCTAGATTGAAAGTTGGTTAAACATTCTTTGGAGCATATCTTTAAAATATCATTTGGTATGTATAGTTTTAAATTTGAAATATATCTGTCATTCTTGGAAGAGACGGAATTATAGAGAAAATTTAACTTGTCTTAAAAATCCAACAAATTATTTTCCACAAAAAAATACCAGCCTGCCTTGAAAGAAAGGGGAGAGGACTGTTTTGTAAAATTTTAGAGTTCAAAAAATATGTTTTCCATAGCTCTTTAACATAATTTCACAACTAGCAGTAAGATACATTGTTAACATAGGAATAGTGAATGGACATTTCAGGCCTTACAGTTCATTAGAAAAGAAAAAAGGAAAGATACTAGCAAAGCCAAAACGATGTTCTAAGTGTAAGATTAATTTATAATTTTAATGAAGTATGTATAAAATAATTTAGCCTAATTTTTTAAAAGATACAAAATGTGTATTTGTACTTCTTAATTCTGAATTACATAAAGATAAAATTACAAGGATTTGTAAGAATTTCAGTGTTACCATCTGAGTTATGGTCTATACAGGTATAATATTGAGATGAAATGACCAGGAAATCTACTTAGAGGATGCTTTTTTGAAAACAATTATTAGGTAATATAACAAGTCAATGTAAGTATTGTTATAAGTGGATTTTATCCACATAGAATACATTTTGATAATTTTTATTGGAAACAACAGGATAATGTGTAAATTTGGGGAAAGGGTTATTGATGTTATATTACATTCAGAGCATGTTATGCAGATGTTTAAGACTACTGATTGAATGGCATTTGTGAAATAGAGGATCGCATATTTTGGTACAAAAACAAGTTTAGAAGTGTTTCTGTTTGTTTTCTATTCTGGTAGAGACCTTGGGAATTGAGTAATAATTCTGTTCTTAAAAGTAAATAGGTTTATAGAGAAAGAAGTTGGGGTTTTATTTTTAATTTTTTAGATGGGTTTTTATTTTTCTAATTACTCAAGAAAAATATTTACAGCTTATATTCTTCAATAGTTAAATTATTGCACTTACTGGCAGTTGAAGTTTGAGTAAGTGTGGTTGAGCAAAGAACATTCTCACTGTAAATATTATTAAACCTTTTACCTATATGTAAATATATGAATTTGTGTATAAACATTGTACAAAGAAGAAACCCACACCCATTTTGATACCAATCAGGGTTGAAAACTCTTTAGACTTCAAAGCTTTAAACTTTGAATTGCCATCAGAATTATATTCAGTAGGATGTATATTTTGTCTGAGTTCAAATGAGTGTATATTTGAGTGTACTGGTTTATTTTGTCTTTGTAAATAGAGACCTTTCTCCTGTATCACTTAAGCATTTGTTGAAGACTGGTACTGGTAAATAATATTTAATTTGACAGTGTTCTAAAGAATGATTTAAAAATTGGGAGTTTGTTCTTAACACTAGGTAATCCCAGACAACTTTATAAGGTTCTGCGGGCATGGGTGATGTTAATACTATTGTTAAAAGTTCCTACACTTAAGAGAGAGCTCTACTTTTATCTCTTTTTCCTATTTAAGAAAATTTAGTTCTAAGACACATTTTTTTAATAGCCCAGGAAGTTCAAATTCCAGCAAGGATTCTTGTTTCAATTTATGGCTCTGAGTATGAGTTTCTTTATACACACTGCGTGAGCTTTTACAGTTTTGTGTGACCTGGTTTGTGCCTGTACATTTTCACATATCCATGTAGACATATGTTTCATTTGTGTTTATATGTATACATACACACCTTTTTCTGTACATTTGCCTCTGTCAATTTGTAAATACTTAACATTTAAATATTTTTGCCAGTAAAGTACTATTATCCCATTACAGGTGATGTGCGCAAGTCTTTGAATTAAACCAGGGTTACAAAGAGTTGGAGCTAGTTTTTCCTGTGTTGTGAACATAATTTAAACAATAGGTGGGCTGTTTTAAGGAAGCGTGGTTTAAAAATGCTTTTGGTCCGTAGACTTGTTAACCTTTCGTAAAATGTCCTTATGTTATTTCTTTTGAACTATGGCAGTTTTTTCCTGGCTCTGGTCAGACTTATATCTGGGTAGAAACCATACTTGTAAAATGTGAGAAAACATCAGAAAGCTTTTGGGCCTTTAGAAAAATAAGAAATACTGGCCATACTGTCACTTTCCTAAGTAGTATCCATGTTACTAGATAATGGTGTCATTTTACAAGTTGAGATAAAGCTGCTTCTGTGAAATTTAGCTTCCAGAACTTATTAGATAATGTAGAAGTGTTTATTTTACTGAATTTTATTAGTCTGAGAAAGATAGACTTATAATTATACTTTAAGTGTAATACTTGTAAGTTGACCTAAAAATAGATGTTTCATCATGATGGTGTTTTCTGAAATAAAACTTTGCTATTTCTCTATTTTGAATGGGATTGAATTCTGAAATCAGATGTATTTTGGTTGATTTTAGGAGTAGTGTTGTTTTTTTCTTGTCACAGAAACTTTCCCTGTTACCTTGGAGAAGTCATGGGGCCTGATTTTGCTTTCCATGACCATTTCATATTATTTTAAAAATGTGATACATTTGATGTTAGTCATTTTAATTTTATTAGTATTAGTATTAGTATTACTTTTGTGGCCAAGCCCTGATGTTTTGTTTCCATTAAAACATGTTTGTTGAACAGGTATTTCAGTGTGCAGCTCTTTCCTGGGTAGAGAGCCCTTCATTGGAGCTGTTGAGCGGGACTGTCAGTGTTTATTCAGCCTTCTTAAATTCAGCTGCTGTTTCAGTAATTCATAACCTCACTTTTTTTCTTTATTTCAGAAAAAAAATTTTAGAGCAGCGTGATTTACTCTGCCACAGTTCTAGAGACAGATTTTTCCAGAAATACTAAACTTCCTAGTAGTTAGAAACAGGGAATTTAGTTACGTGATTGTATGTGCATATTGAGATTGTAGCCTTGCTAAACTGATACTGATCTGTAGTTGTAAAACTTATTTTGTTATGGTTTTGATATCCAACATAAAGCACATACATAAAATAAATAGCGTGTTGTCTTTATCTTCAAAGGCATTATATTGTACTTCTAGCAAGTGCACCAACAGAAAAACAACGCCTAGAATGGTGAGTAGTAGATCAGACTTTACAGAAAAAATAAACTTCAAATTGAGCCAGATAGACATAGTAGGAGATGGAAGCCTTTAAGACGCAGAGCTTTTTTGATTTGTTCCTAAGTAGAATGTTATTACTAGTGGAAGTCCAGGAATGCGGGGATCCATATGCATCTTTATTTTTTGCTTTATTAAAGAGCTATGTACCGTTTTTTTAAAAAATGCTTTGTTTTTAGCTTGCGGATTTTTCTTTAAATGTTCGTGGGAATATCTCTTGTAACCTTCCTGATTCGGATGAACTGTGCTTTTTCGCTTTTCCCCTCAAGTTAAGCCTTCATGGGTAGAGCACAATGCTTTTGAGTTTTTTGGGGGAGAGGGAGATAGTTTATCCAGTTGAACGGCCTTGCTATATGTTTTAAGTTGGATATGATCTTCATATTTTTTACATAAACATTTGATTTTTTTAAAAAAGTAAACTCAACCAAAACTTTCATTAATAGTACATAACATTTGTTCAGGGTGGGCTTGGTGGAATCAAAAATCCGAATCCTGGTTGGAAGCTTGGAGAAGAATGAATTTATTACATTGGCTCATGTGAATCCCCAGTCGTTCCCAGCACCCAAGGAAAACCCTGACAAGTAAGCAGCCTTCTGATGAGTCTCATTTTCCCACCCATCTTTCAGCTTCATTCATAGATGCTCACAGACAATTTTTATAAATAGTATCACTATTGTTGATTTTATATATAGCTCAAAGCAAATTTAAATTTTTTAACTTCATTTTTTTCCTGATCAGAAAAATTGAAGAGGCTTTCTTGAAAACTCAGCACTGAAATAAAATTTTTTCTCTAAAAATAGTTTCTAATGAGGTGCTGAGTTCACATTTTGCAGATCTGCTGTAGTGCTGTTTGTAGTTTTTCTTAACCTTCCTTTTTCTCCTGTCCTGTATAATGTACCTGCTATACCAAACGTCACTCTTTTATTAATTGAGATACATTTTGATTTGACCTTGCAAAATTTCTGGTATGTGGTGGATTCTAGACTATTCCTAAGAGACAGGAATAAAAATAATAGGCTTACTTTTTCTTCGAAGAATCTTGCAAAGGTCAGTTGCTAGTTTTATTATTACTGTTAACTTGAGACTTTATATTTTCTTGCATTTGGGGAAATAGTAGAGTAATAGTAATAACATTGTATAAGATAAACATCAGAGAAAGATTGATAAATACAAGTTTGTTATTGTAGAATATTTTGATTCTTTGAACTGTTTACAGCTTTTTGGTTACTACTCCTTTAATTATTAAAATACCTGATGTTTTAATCAGTAAATCCACTGTTCAGTATTGAGAAATAGCTGAATCAACTGGTTCTGTTGCTATGTTAGTCAAATTTATATTCCTTCCAAATTAACTTTTAAAAGTTTGATAAATAAGTTCTAGTTAAATTTTTATATTTAGAGCCAAGCATATAGCTCAGTGGCACAAGCACCTGTGTGGCAAGCACAAGGTCCTAAGTTTGATTCCAGGTACCAAAAAAATCAAATTTTTATATTTAGAAATGAACGTTCAGACTTCGCTAAAAAGTATCCATCTTTCCCCCTCATTAGTTTGAATGTAATTTGTCTTTGATTCTGGTGCCCCTGGTGTCTTAGAATCATTAAAAACATGCAGATGTAATAAGAATATTCTTGTTCTGGAAGTCTGATTGTTTTATGTGGTAGTAGAAATGTAGAGAAGCAGTTTCAAGTAAAACTTTGAGCTCTGATTGAGTCTGGGCGTTGAGCCTAATTTGTCCATATATTTATATTATAGAATTTTCTACATAGCCCAGATGGTCATCCCATTGGTAGCTGTGTCATGAATCCTGATACAATGCTCTTCTTTACAGGGAAGAATTTCGTACAATGTGGGTGATTGGGTTAGTGTTTAAAAAAACAGAAAATTCTGAAAATCTCAGTGTTGATCTCACCTATGATATTCAGTCTTTCACAGATACAGGTATGTCTCTATTTGGATAATCAAAATATTTAGGTGCTTGCATTTTAAATGTGTCTTGATATGTAAAGTACCTAGTTATATTTATAATTATTGACATTACTTGAGAAGGTTGGACAGCAGCCATAAAATAAGGTTGATGGTTTTGAATCGGTTACTAGTTCCAGTAAAAAATGTCTGATACATAAATGACTTCTCTATTGTGATAGTCCTTTAAAAGTTAAGTAGAACCTTTTTAAAATTTGTCCATAATTCCATGTGAAATTAGAAACAATCTGAATGTTCTAGTGATGTCTATAATAATAGTATTTCTGACTGCCATTGTCACTTTGAACCTTAGAAATTGATTAAGCTGAACCTGTACTAGCTTGAAGAAATTTTTCTCATTTGTGAAATAGAGATTCAAGTGTTAGTTCATAGGTGAGATACAGGCTGATTATGTTTACATTTCAGATTGACTTGTCATAGATAAAGGTATATGTTTTAACTAAAGATTGAATTGAGGATACAGTTGACAGAACAGAAAGCCATGCCATAGATGAATAGCTTCTCAAGGAACTAGTGAACATACATAGGGATAATTATATCTTTGTGAAGGACTAAATTCTGTTCTCTTTGAAATATCCCTCCTTCTCCAATATAAACAATTTTAGTAAACGGCATTTTCTGCTGTCAATACGTGTTTTCTCTTTAAATATTGATATTTAACATTAAATTTTCACATATTAAAGAAAAAGAAAAAATTGGAGATAATTTGTTAAAAAGCTAGGTGGGTTGGGTGTGGCACACATGTGACCCTAGCTGTTTGGGAGGCTGAGGCAGGAGGATTGCAAGTTTAATGCCAGCCTGCACAACACCATTTCAGAAATAAAATTTAACAACAGGGGTTAGATTGTGGCTTAGTGGTAAAGTGCTTGCCTGGTATGTATGAGGCCCTAAGTTTGATCTGCAGTATTGAGAAAGAAAGAAGGAAGAAAAGAAAGTTCAGTATTATACACTATAATGTAAAGGAGAAATAAAGAAAAAGAATGCAGTAGTCTATGCTTATGAGCAATTCCACTTTTCCACAATTTCATTTGTTCAGTGTTGGCCACTGTCTGTAAGTACTACAGAAGTAATTCACAAATTTAAAATTGTGTTCTGTGCAGAGTAGCATGGTGAAACGGCATTGTAAACACTGCAGTTCTAGTGTAGCCATAGGTTATCAGGCAGTTGCCATATTGCTATTCTTGGATTTAAGTGTCCCTTACATAGCAGCCTAATGTTATACCTAAGTGCCCGAGTCATCCTCATCTCATCACAGCATCATGTCATCTTACATCGTCGCACTTCTGAACAAGGGTGAGCATAGCGCGGTAGAATACTGAAAGACCCCACACTCAGCTATTAGGATATACTGTTAACATTGTTCTTTTTTAGTATTAGTTCCTGTTGATGTTTTACTGTTCTACTTTATAATTTTAACTTTATCATAGGTATGTGGAAGAACCATAATAGATAGAGGGTTTAGTATTTCAGGGTTTCAGGTATCAGTTGCCGGGGAGGGGTTGGAACAGACTGCCTGCAGACAAGGATTGATTTTTGTCTGGATTTTGGTATAAATGCCCAGGTACAGTGACAGTGGAAGAGGTACATAAGACACCAACTGGTTGCACCTTTATGTCTGACCACTAGCAGTGCTGCTCATGCATTCCTACTGGGTGGGTGTTTTTTGTAGTGATTCTGATAACCGTCAACAGTGTTGCCATTAGTAACATGATAGAACTTAGATATAGAAGGTGATTTTTCTTCTTTTAGTTCCATGTTTAGGATAGTGTAATACAAGCAGGTATAAATAAAATAAGAAAAGCACTTTTTGATACAAAAAAATGAAAAAACATATTTCATAACAATAACTGGTTAGTACAGTGCGTTTCATAATCTTCAAAGAATGTCAAGACTGTTACAGTACAATTTGTGGACTAAAAGGACTCACCAAAAAGAAACAGGCAGATAAAAGCACAAAACTTGCTCTTCAGTGAGCTGAGGCAAACTAGTAACATAAACAAATTAGCAGGAAATAAATAAATTAGCATATATAGTAAAGTTTTTGAAGTAGTGGAATAATTTGGGGACCTCTTTGGATGTCTCCTTACCTTATCTTCTATTTCTGCTCTCTTTCGTTTTCTCCGTATATAGTATATAGTTCAGTTTCTCGTACAAGGGAAACCATATTTCAGCTCATATGTCTGACTTATTTCACTTAACATTATGTTCTCAGGTTGTATCCATTTACACATTTATCTTTCTTTATGGCAAAATTGTACTTCATTTTGTGAATAAATACATTTCCTTTTTCATTTATCTTTTGATGTTTCGAAGGTAATGCTATTTTGTGCTACTCTAAACATGAGTATGCATGGATCCCTGTAATATAACTTTAACTCTTTTGGGAAGATAGCTAGAAGGGGGATAGCTGGGTCAAATGAAATTTTTATTTTCTGGAGGAATCTGCACATTGATTTTCAGTTCTTTTATTTGGTGCTGGGGAGTGTACTCAGGACATTGCACTTGCTAGGTATATACTCTACCACTCAGCTATACTGTCCAACTATTGATCTAATTTTGATACATAATCTTTGTGTTCTTGACAACTTTAGATTAAAATACATTGAGTTTTATATAAAATTAGTTTTTGGTTCAAAGAATTGCCAAATAAATTTTCATCATTAGGAAAGTAGGTTGAATGTAGTACAGTTGTTTGTGTAAAACAGTCCATGTTTTAAGGATATAACTTGTGACAATACAATCCCTACAGATTTTTAAGATGCTATCTATTGGTACTCCTTCTCATAGGTGCCACTGAAGTGCTTGTTCTAAAGTAAAAATTCTGGTGTCGGCCTAATCTGTTTATGAACAAACAAGCTATAGACAGATACTGAATTAGAATATAAGTTTTGTACACTGCATCAAGATTAGGCTGTTTATTAAAGATTGTACTACTGAATCATAGATTTTCAAGGATCTTTTAGATATTTGGGGAAAGATATTCAGTTTTGTATCTTGAGACATTTTAATAGAATTCTTTTTTGTTTTGTTTTGTTTTTTGTTTTTTTTTGGTTTTTCTCTGGTACCGGGAACCGAACTCACGACCTTGCGCTTGCCAGGCAGGCGCTTTTGCTGCTGAGCTAAATCCCCAGCCCCTAGAATTCTTGATGTAGCTTTTTAAATAAAACAAATATAACGTGTTCATAAGAGAAATTTTTGTCCCCAGTCTTTCCAGCTTTGAGTAGTTCAGGTGGTAGTGTTAGAAAACTTAGAGGCATTTGACTGTTTTTTTCACTATTTGACATTAATGCATTATGAAGTAGTTTTGCCTCTTTTTTCCAGAACTCATTGAGGTTCTTATTAATGTTATTTCTAATGCTAGTTCACACCACTTTTATTGTTCTGTTGGATTATTTTCCTTGCCGTAGCTTTTCTGTCCTGCCCTTGTCTACCTTACATTCTTACCTACCCTCCAAATGTTACCGTTAAGCCAAATCATATGTTGTCTGCTTAAAACCTATAATGGCTGCCCGTCTCGCTCAGAATGAAAGTCCACCGCTTGGCTTCTCCTCACCTGGCCTTGTTATTCTTACCTTCTCTGACTCCATTTTTAAAAGTTCGTAATCTCCAGATGTTTGGCCGGAAAGGGAGTAATGTTACAACCAAGATACATAAGATACACAGCAGGACCACGAGCAGCACTTGGGATCACAGATTGTTTGTAAGGAGCAATTGAATTCACCGAAGCCAAAGTTAAAGGCCAATAGCCACAGATAGCCGGGATCGCACGGTTCGTTTGTAGATAAGTTTTGACACGGGTCTTAAGGAAAACCTTCTGTGTTGGAAGATTCTGAGTTTTGCAAGTTGCAGAAGAGGGATTATGGATTCTACTGTTCGTCTTACCTTCTGGCCTTTTTCTTTTTTCTTTGCTGTTTTTCTTTTTTTGTTTCTCAGTTGATCCAGGCTTCCTGTTGAGGCCATCTGGTTCTTGATGTTTCCCTGAAATGTTATTCCTGTAGGTACTTTGAGCTCACTTTCTCATAATCATTTAAATCTTCAGTCAGATTTAACTCAGATGCTAGGCTGAGCTTTCCTCTGCCCTATTCAATTTTTCTCCATAGTACCTATCACCATTTGATATGCAGTATATTCTTTTGATTTTTGTTCATTGTATTCACTAGAATGTAGACTCTGTGAAATTCTTTTGGTCTCTTTTATTCTCTGT
This sequence comes from Chinchilla lanigera, assembly GCF_000276665.1. Lineage (NCBI taxonomy): Eukaryota > Metazoa > Chordata > Mammalia > Rodentia > Chinchillidae > Chinchilla > Chinchilla lanigera. The sequence goes on from NW_004955438.1 coordinate 18,313,476, forward strand.
TGTTTTGTTTTTTTTTAGTTTGGTTTTTTTGAGACAGAGTCTCACTGTAGTTCAGGCTGGCCTGGATTCAGTATGTAGCCCAGACTGGCCTCGAACTCGGGGGACTACCCTCCTGCCTCAGCCTCCCAAGTGCTGGGATTACAGGCGTGCGCCACCACTCTGGCTCTTTATACTGTTACATCTTCAATTTTTACCTTATGGATACAGTCTTAGTTTAGATGCTCAATCAGTATTTATTGTATGAATGATTTTTCTCATTTTCAGGCCCTAGAACCTAAATAATTGGGTTTGTTTGTAGCATAAATAATAAGTAAAGTATTTTATTTGTAGCATAAATTTATTTGAACCTTTGACTTTTGGTATTTTTATAATAGAAAGTGTGCATCACTTCAAATTTTATCTTGCAGATTCTTAGAAAGGTATCTTTAGGTAGAGTTTAATAAATCTGACTTGACACATGTGTTAACATACTGAGAATAAAATTTTAAATTATACTGGTAACATGAAGGGAAATGGATTTTTTAATCCTTTTCCTGTAACTCTGATGTTTCTTAAACTGTTACTCTTTAAAGTTAACTACCTGAAGAGGTACATAAAGAATTACTACACCGGAAGATTAAGTATATTTTGTGTTTTTATTCATTATTATGTGCATCTTACGGTAAATTACAGTTTGTCCAGGCAGTGAGTTATATCAGGTGAGGGCCGTGTCACGAGCTGAGAGTTCTGTAAATGCGCAGAGTGATGGGAATAGGGGTCCCTACTTGGAATACGCCCGTTTCCTCAGTGAATTTAAACTTGCCTTTATTAAAATGTTTCTGTTTCTTGTAACAATGTCTAATTGTATAGTTTATAGGCAAGCAATAAACAGCAAGATGTTTGAGGTGGATATGAAAATTGCTGCAATGCATGTAAAAAGAAAGCAACTCCATCAACTACTACCTAATCATGTGCTTCAGAAAAAGAAAAAGGTAAATTTAGAGAGTACTTAACAGCAACATCACTAACATGTTTGTGCATCTATCCTGTCAGTATTTCAGAATTTAGGTTAATGGGTCACGTGAAATAGATTGTAGCATTTAAAAACCCTATTTTGTGAGAGCAGTTCTATTATGTAAAAACTTGCTCTAATCAGTTTTCTTTTTATTTTTTACACTTTTTGTTGGTGTTTGTTATTTTGAGACAGGTCCCTCTATGTAGTGCAGGCTGGCCTTGACCCACTCAGTAGCCCAGACTGCTCTGGAATTCACGGCAGTCCTCCTGCCTTAAGCCTCCTGAGTGTGGGGGCTGCAGCATGCACCACCATGCCTGGCCTCTAATCAGTTTACTTGGATACACTTATCTCAGACGTCAGATAAGCGGTGATACTTCAGATCCTTATTTTGTGTACACTCAAATTCTTACTATTTTTAAATTTTTATTAGTACATGTTTGTAATACATAATGGTTTTATTCATTACGCTTTTTTCAAACCTTTTATTCTTAAACATTTAAAATCTCACATGAATGTTGGATTCCTTTCATTGATTGACTGATGGTTGGTGTTTTTGGAGCCAGGGTCTTACTATATCACACAGGCCTTGAACTTGCTGTGTAACCCAGGCTGGGCTCAGACTCTCAGCAGACTCTCCCCTCTGCCTTTCAGTGCTAGGGTTATAACCTCCTCTCCTTTAAAAAGTAAACAAAATTAGCCGGGCGTGGTGGCGCATGCCTGTAAGCCCAGCATTCTGGAGGCTGAGGCAGGAGGATCGTTGGGAGTTCAAGACCATCCTGGGCTACAGAGTGGGGTCAAGGCCAGGCTGAACTGCATAGTGAGACCCTGTCTCAAAAAGACAAAAAAAAAAAAGTAAGCAAAATTAAATTAGATTATATCTGATTAAGTAAATTACATGTTTAAAAAATGAAATTGCCATTTTTGGTAAATGTACAAAAATACTTTATTCAAAAATTAAAAGTTACATTATTTAAAAATTAGATGTTATTGATTATAAAGGACAGACAGCAGAGGTAAGATAGTGCATAATGGTGTTTTAGATTTAATGCTTTCTTTTAAATAACTGAGCCTGCGTTCCCTTCTTTATTTGGACTCAGTAGTGATCATAGTGCAAATTTTAATGCACAATAACATCATCTGTTCTTTAATTGGTTTCAAAAACAGATGGCTTGGAAGGTTCAGAAGCACACCGTTATATAGTCCCACCTACTCAGAAGGCTGAGGCAGAAGGATCACTTGAGCCCGCGAGTTTGAGATTGGCTGCACAACATAGCGAGATCCCTTCTGAAAAAAAAATAAAGCAAAAGATAAGGTTGATGGCTTATTCCTATAATGGAATAAATACCTTACAGTACACAACAGTCAACATACATGAACTACAGTTGCATCTGCTAAGAAGACACACATGCATATGTACCATTTGATAATTACCTGTAAAGTTTACAAGTTTCAAAACTTACAAAGTAATATGTTTAAGAGAGACACGATGAAGTAAAGTATACATCAGGGAGTGATGAACACTATATTCAGGAAGACTCAGGCCCTGCTGTTTCCTATCTTGTGATATTAGGTAACAAACATCTGTTCTTGATTTTTTAAATTTTTTTTATTTTTTGTCCTTTTGAGACAGGGTTTTGCTATGGAATTCCGGCTGGCCTTGAACTCACTTTATAGCTAGGCTGGCTTTGAATTCCTGCCTCAGCCTTCTGAGTGCTGGGATTACAGGTGTGAGCCACCATATCCAGCCTTGTTCTTGATTTTCCTTATAGCTAAAATTGGGATAAAATTTTTCCCGATATCTTTAGATATTTTCATGATGATTAAATGAGTCAATCCATGTACCAGTGCCTGGGACATAGGAAATGGTTGTGGTAGCTTCTTGTACTGTTAGCACCATCATCTTTCAGAGCTTAGGGACAGCCACGTGAGGTGGGGGGGAGGGCCTAAAATGAACATTTTGAGGGCTTAACTATGCTAACTTTTCTTGGTCTTTTCTATGTTAGGGGATGCTGGATACCGAACCCAGGGCCTTAAATATAGTAGACAGGCAGTATACCACTGAGCTGTGCCCTCAGCCTATAATGTTACCTTTAAAAATTGTTGTTCTCTCCTCAGCACTGGGGAAAAATCTGCTTAAACTAATTTTTCGTGAATTAACTAATCTCGAAAGTGACCAGATTGTACTGTTCAGCAGTTTTAGTGTCATGTTAAACCTTGCCTTCTAATTGTCCTTCTTGGTTATTTATTTACTTGCAGTGCTGGGGATAGAACCCAGGGCCCTATATACGCATACTAAGCAGGCACTCTTATCAGTGAGCTACACCTTCAAATCTGATAGCATGTTATCAGTACGTTAAGGCAATTGCAATTAAATGTAAATTTGATGCATGTAAAAACACATAAAATTTTTTTGTTTTCATAAGTGAATGCAAATAGGTTGTTTCTTTAGCACGTAGCTATTCCAGCCTTAACTAGAAGATACTTATAACAGGCAACTGGACCTTCCAGTATTCTAGATTCACTGTGATGCTCTTAACTGTTGATTGTAGTACTGTTCTTTGGAACAGCTGTAAGTGAATGTTTTGGTGCTGGGGCTGGATGCAGGCTCACAGCAAGCTACATTCTCAGCATCTGTTTTTATTTTGAGACAGGATCTCAGTCTGGCCTTCAATTTGTGGTATTCCTGCCTCAGCCTCCCAGTATATATGCACCACCATACCTGGCTTAAGTGAATTTTAGTATGTTTTATTTTGACTGTGTTTAAGTAGTATTTTTTTAGAATTAACCATTTTGAATGTAAAGAGAATTATATAAAAGGAGAGTATCAGAAATTTACTGTTAAATTATTTATCAAATGAAGTAACTATTATCTTACCTTGTTCTTAATGTTTAGTTTATTTCTACAGTGACTCTTCAATGCACATTATCACATACATAGTTTTAAAAGGTTTTTGATGAAAATTAGTATTTTAGGGTCTACATTTTGTGCTTACTGTATTATGACCTCTATCCAAATGATCTTTACTGTTTCTTTGCATGGCTAGAATTTGATTAAATCTCTTTCTGTATTTGAAGTAATTTAGATTATTTCCTAGCTTCCATTATTAAAATAGCACTTTCTTCTTTCTTCTTCTTTTGGTTTTTGAGACAGGGTTTTGCTATGCAGTTCAGCCTGGCTTTGAATGCACTGTGTAGCCTAGGCTGGCCTCTAACATGTAGCAATCCTCAGCCTCAGCCTCCTGTGTACAGGAATTACAGGCGTGTGCTGCCACACCTGACCTAGCTTTCTTCTTTTTATAAACAACAAGTGTCTAGGAATCTGAATCCTGAACAGCTTGGTTTGTTTCATTTTGGTGTTTTGAGACAGGGCTCACTGTGTAGTTCAGGCCAGACTTGAACCCATCACAGTCTTCTGACTCCTCCTCCCACGTGCTGGGATCACAGACGTGTACTGTATTACCATAACCACCTTGCTTACTCTTAGCTCCTATTTGTGGAGCATCGTAACAGTCCTTTTCTATAGTTAATGTTCCAGCAACCCAGAGTATTGACTCTTACATGACAACCACAATAGTTGAGAAACAGCCACTTTGCAGTATAAGCTGGGAATTGGACCTAGGTCTGACTGAAAAGTATGAGCATTTATTTCTCTGAAGTATGCTCTTTGTCCTGTTTTCTTTTAGAATGTTTATGATTATTTGGCTTTGAAATCTTTTCCTATTAATCTTGATACAGACACAGAACTTAGCAAAGTAGAATGCTGTTTTATCTTCAGACCAAGCAGTTAAAATCTTCACACATTTACACATCCTTAACCTACCATGTCACAGGTGTTTGGTCATGCCAGTACATGTATGTAATTGAACATAATTTACTTAGTAGAAGTATCCTCACATCCAGTGAAGAGTAAGGTTTGTGAATGTATCTGAGGAGGAAATATGCTTATTTAGAATATTACTTTGTTTTACAACTGGCTTATAAGCAAATACATTTTTTTTTTTTTTTGGTTTTTTTTGGTTTTTCTCCGGTACCGGGAACCGAACTCACGACCTTGCGCTTGCCAGGCAGGCACTTTTGCCACTGAGCTAAATCCCCAGCCCCGCAAATATATTATTTACTGTCCTCCCTCGTATCAAATCTCATCTTCTCCATTTGATCCTTTCTGATTTCTTTCCATAAGGGCCTTCCCTAGTACTCAGTCAGAGTTTGGAATGTCTTGTTGTTTGGGGAACTGAAGAGCAGAGCATCCCCGTAAACACGTATATTTGGAATGAGCCTTTGCGACAGTGCACATAATTTCCCTTAAAATGTTTCTGCTCGGGGCCGAGGTGTCCCTCAGCAATGGAGCCCTTGCTGAGCATGCTGTGAGTTTGACTCCTGCCATTGAAGGAGAGAAGGCCCCGGAGCAAATCACACGCACAGAACCCAAAACCTTTCTGTAATGAAGTGCGCATTGAGGCTGAGTGTATTCTGGGAAAAGAACAGAGCCAGAGGAATCAGTGTAATGTTGTAGTAGCACTTGCTCGCAAAATTTAAAACTTTGTCAATTCAGATTTCGCTTTTAATCCCATGAGACCATCGATTTTTTTTGGTTTTCTTGTATTTTGTGTTTTAGAGTACTGTGTTTTGTTTTAAGTAGCAGAGCTAACATTAAGTTCTGTATGGCAATATTAGATTTAATTTTCCTTACATTTTTCGCAGGGTAATTAATGGGCCGATATTAAATGGACCATGTTAAAATCTAAATTGCAGTTAGAGCACTGGAAACCTCTTGCTTTTCATTCATTGTCATTTATTGACAATAAATACGTTTTTTCATGTATTTTCATTTGTTGAGTTCATTTATTGACAAATAATAATGGCAGTAAATTATGCTTGATAATTTTTGGGAATTGTATGTTCATTATGCGATAATTAAAAATTTAGAAGTAATGCCAGGTATGGTGTATGCACCTATAATCTCAGCTCCTTGGGAACCTTGGGCAGGAAGATCTTGTGAGCTTATGTGCTCAAGGCTAGTCTTAACAACAAAATAAGACCTGCTAGCCCTCCTTTCTCTCCCTCTCTGAATTTACAAATAATCACAAAATCACTTCTAACCGCAGTAGCCAGAAATGGTCATTGCTAGTGTCAGAGTGTTGAAATCTTTTTCCTCGTGTGTATGTATTTTTATAGTCTTTGGGTCCAAGATTCCATGTTTTCATAGTTATAGTGATTTTTGATTTGCATTGTGGTTTCAGTAAGTAGGTATGGTTTATGTAGCATTCTTGGCTTGTTTTCTCCTGTCATCTCTACTTGAGAAGTCTGTGACTCCCAGATCTTTGCCGTTGACAATTAGCTTGGCACTTAGAATTCTAATAAACTTAACGATTTCTCATTTTGAGTAGGGAGTATGTGTCGGTTAAGTGTTCATATTTCAAAGGCCTATGTGAAATAAAATTATATTTAATGAAATACTTTATTGATTGCAGCACTCAACAGAAGGAGTGAAATTAACAGCTCTGAATGACAGCAGCCTTGACTTGTCTATGGACAGTGACAACAGCATGTCTGTGCCTTCCCCCACCAGTGCTACGAAGACCAGTCCATTGAACAGCTCTGGCAGCTCTCAGGGGTAAGGGGACAAGCCAGAGCGCTCAGTAGCTATTGCTGAAACACGTGGAGATACATTCTCTTGGGATCATTAAGGTCAATTAGAGTGTTAATTTTATTTTACCTTCTGATATTTAAAAAAATAGCAACTCCGAGTTTGGGGACAGTAATTTGTAGTTTTGTCCTAATAGATCGATATGCCTTGATTTATTGTTGAACATTAGTTCTTTTCCCCTCACCTCTATTTATGTACTTATACATTGAGCTGTGTATGGTGTGCTGAGGAGAATGGGCAGAGGCACAAACTTACCTTTCTATCCTAGAGCTGCTTGTACACACAGGAGAACGTACCTCTGAAATGATTAGCGGTCTTGTGTAGAAAGTAAAGATCTCTGTGGAGTGGTTTTAGTTAAAGAAACCTTTTCTAGAAGAATTAAGTATCTTTTTAGAAATATTAAAAATACTATTTGAGCTGGGTACGGTGGCTCACACCTGTAATCCTAGCACTCAGGTAGCTGAGGTCAGAGGATTGCCTTGAGTTTGAGGCCAGCGTGGGCCACATAGTTCAAAACCAGCTTGAACTACTTAGTGAGGCCCTGCCTCAAAACAACAGAAAAAAAATCCAGAAAGGATATTTGAAATGCATATACGTGTACAGTAGTAAAAAATTTAGTTTCTTTATTACAGTGTATCCTTCTAGAAATTATTTTATTCCACTGTACTCTTATTTTCAGGTGAGGTCTTTATAGTTGACTTCAGCATTTTCAGCTATGATGGTTATGCTGATTAATAAGTTGACAGTTAAACTTGACCTTTTAAGACTACATATACTGTTTATTTCAGCGTTGGTTTTTTTATTGTTTTATTGTTTTATTTTTTATTTTTTTATTTTTTTGGTCTTGCTATGTAGTTCAGACTGGCCTTGAGCTCACTTTGTAGCCCAGGCTGGTCTTGAACTCACAACAAGCCTCCTGCCTCAACTTCCCGAGTGCTGGGTTTACAGGTGTGCGCCACCACACCTGGCATATTTCAGCTTTTTAAAAACAGTTAGAAATTGCACTGCTAGTGTATAACCTATGTCAGATAAACAGTTTGGGGATGATTCCCTTAGGAAAGTTGACATAGATGGTGCCTAGGTGTAGTGGATAAGTCAGTGGCTTTGTACTTTGTATGCATGGAGTATTTTTGAGCTAATCAAGGATAATCTAAAGACAGCAAACCCGAATATGTCCTTTAAATTTTATAATTTTAAAACAACTTCATAGAAAGCATTACCCACCAACACACATTCCCCCCCCTCTCCCCCTCCCCCTCTCACCCTCACACTTACTCTCACACTCTCTCAGGATAGAATCTAGGTCCTTTTTTCTTTTGGAGGGGGTACTGGGAATCGGACCTTGTGCTTGCCAGGCAGGCACTTGTGCCACTGAGCTGTATCACCGGCCCAGAATCTAGGTCCTTGCACTGAGCTAAATCCCTAGTCCCTTTCTTTTCTTATTTTTAGGCAGAGTTTCACTAAGTTGTGCAGACAGCCATGTGCCACTGTGCTTGACCTCTTCCTTTTTTATAGGATTGTTAGACTCCAAATCAGTTAAAAACAGGATCTTTTAGAACTGTTCTGTCCAATGTGATACTCACTAATCATAAGTGGCAATTTACAATTTAGTACTAAAAAAAATGAAATATTCAGTTTCTCACAATCCATATCTCGAGCACAGAAGACATCTTTTTAGTGACCACTATTTTGAATAGCACAGATAGGAGCATTTCTTCATCACAGTTCTGCTGGTTAGCGCTGCCCTATTGAATGTGTGCCTTTGGTGGTTGGTTATATTTTATTAAAGTCAGTTACAGAAGCATATGTGTTGGGAGGAAAATCCAAGAATCATTTATTTCAGACCTACACCTACTAAGTATTGTGTTGTTGTTATTGTCGTCTTTTAGTACTGGGAATTGAACTCACGACCTTGCAGTTGGCAGGCAGGCGCTGTATTGCTGAGCTATATCCCCAGCCCTAAATATTGTTACTGAATTTTGCTTTATGCTTACTTTTGTATTTGCTTTTAAACTTTAACTCATGGCAGGGGGGTTTTTCTTGTTAGCAGAAACAGTCCTGCTCCAGCTGTGACGGCAGCATCTGTGACCAACATCCAGGCTCCTGAAGTCTCTGTGCCACAAACAAATTCCAGTGACCGCTCAGGGGGTAAGAGATTGGTGTGATGTTTCAGAAAATTCTTGTGTTATAATTGGTTTTTAAAAAAAAAAAAAAAAAGAAATTGGTTTTAACCTTCAGTTTGAAAAAATGGGTTTATAGCCAGATGTGGTGGCGCACATCTGTAATCCCAGCACTTGGGAGGCTGAGACAGGAGGATCATTGCAAGTTCGAGACCAGCCTGGGCTACAAAGTGAGCTCAAGGCCAGCCTGAACTGCATAATGAGACTCTGTCTCAAAAAGACAAAAAAAAAAAAAAAGAAAGAAACAATGGGTTTGTGATTAAGTAGCTGGAGTTCAGTTTTTAGTGCTATTATTTGTCTGTAAAGGTTTTCACAAAATCAGAGCAGAGCTTGTAATTTGATACTGATGTGATTAATTTTATTTGCATGTTTTGCATACTTGCTATTCAGGTACATCGAGTGAAAGCATTCCTCAAACTGCCACACAGCCAGCCATTTCGCCACCACCAAAGCCTACAGTCTCCAGAGTTGTTTCCTCAACACGTCTGGTAAACCCACCACCTAGAACTTCAGGAAATGCAGCAACAAAAATACCTAACCCTATAGCAGGAGTCAAGAGGACATCCTCACCTCATAAAGAAGAAAGTCCCAAGAAACCCAAAACAGAAGAGGTATATATGTATATGTACATATATGTGTATACACATACCCACTCACACAGATAGAAAAAGTACATGAGTGAGCCATAGCTGCACCTTGTGTACTCTTGAATCTAGCAAAAGAAAACCTTTTTGTGAGCCAGAACTGAGGATCACAGCTGTTAGGAAAATTTTTTTGTGTCCGTAATACTTTGCCACCATAGTTTTTCTTCACTTTTCCCACTCTTTTAGTAACGACCTCCTTATAAATCCTGTTCTCTGGGGTAGACACAGTATGTGTGATTGCATGTGCATGTGTGCCCGCGTGCGTGTGTGTTGCTGCTGCTGCTGCATGGAATTGAACCTAGGATGTTGTGCATGGTAGGCAAGTGCTGTACCACTGAGGCGGTGTTCTTGGTCCTTTTAAACAAGTGTAGTCTACCACAAAATTACATCTTTTTTGGGGTGGAGGGTTTTGTGTAATGCTGGGGATTTAACCCAGGGCCCTGCATACTGAGCTACAGCACCAGCTCTTTTTATTTTGGGACAGAGGCCTGCTAAGTTGCCCGGGCCAGGCTTGAACTTGAGATCCTTCTCACTCAGTCTTCTAGAGTGCTGGAAATACAAATGTGCCACCACATCCATCTGGCTTAATTTTTTAATAACTATATATTTTACTGAGTTTTTGCTGCCCCCTTTTGGTCGATTTCTGCTCCATTGATAGAGATGGAGTTTTTATACTACAATTACAATGAAAAGATTGGTGAACTAGAGGTTTCTGGGCATTTGACCAGGGGCCCTGTGCATGCAAATCTGTAGTCACATTAGTTTGAGGAACTTGAATGATTAGATCTTTTAACCCTTCAGAAAATGTTTTAGAAATAGTTTAATTTTTTATAGTAGTGCCTTACTTATCAAAGACTCAAAAAGATTATGTTGATTTGGTGTGAGTTTGGTTATTTTTTTGTTGGTTGGTTTGTTTTTTTTTCAGTACCGGGAACCGAACTCACGACCTTGCGCTTGCCAGGCAGGTGCTGTGCTGCTGAGCTAAATCCCCAGCCCCTTGTTTTGTTTTGTTTTGTTTTGATTTGTTTTGTGCAGTGCAGTGGTGGGGATCAAGCCCAGTGTTGACTCTGCTAGGCAGGTGCCTTTAGCCCCTTGGTGAAAGGCTTAAATACAAGTAGTTTTGTAGTCTTTTTATGCAGTTTTATCTCTGGAATTACTCTAATGTTGTTTTCATATTATTGAGTCCTTCACCCTTACCCAGAGATCTCAGGCCACAATTACAAATACCATTGTCATTTTTGGCCAAAAATTCATTATTTAGGAACTTTTTAGAATGCAAAAAGTAATGTGGATTTCTTAAGGCATCCATTGTGTTGATTAATCATGGTGAAAAATAATTTGTGTCTAATTGAGTGCTTTTGTTTTACATAGTTTTTGGAATAGTTTGATGACTTTTATCACTCCTGGAATACTAGGTAGGCCGGGCATGGTGGTGCATGCCTGTAATCCCAGCATGCAGGAGGCTGAGGCAGGAGGATCACTAACAGTTCAAGGTGAGCCTGAGCTAAATAGTGAGTTCAAGGCGAGCCTGAACTGCATAGCATAACCCTGTCCTAAAAACAAATAAATACATTGCTACATAAGAGTCAGAGTGGGCGTAGTACGTCATACCTGACCACAGGGTGGACCCTTCAGACCCAGCTGTGCAGGCATCTGTTAAATCAATGTTTTTATCTTCAGTTGAGTTCCATTTTCAGGGTTTTTGTTTTGTCTTTTTTTTTTTTTAATAAGTTTTAAGGCCTCCAGAAACATTGGATCCGAGGAGTTAGGCCTGGGAGTCTCCTTCTGAACTTTGCCTGATGGCCGCAGTGTGCAGCAGCCTGAGAGCCTGCTAGTCCTGGTATAAACCCACATTTTACTATTGGTGGTATTGTGAGTTCTCAGGACATTTTAAGCAGCCCTCAGGTTTTTTATTTTACCCTGGCTAAGGATACAGAAACGTGACTCTTGCCTTTGAACCTTCAATTTATAAGAGGCACACTGAAAGCTCTTAGTAAATAAATATACCAGTGCTGTGTTTGTAATTTTGTTTGTGGTTATATTGGTAGATATATAGTTTAGAGGAGCACTAGGAATATAAAAGTTTTACACAGCATTAAAAGTTAAAAATATATTTTTAAGTGAAGAGAACCATTTATATCTATATATCTACCATGTAGTAGTAGTTATAATGAGCTGTCAACCCATCTCTATGCCCTTGATTCTGTCAACCTTTTCCATTTGTACTTTGTTTTTGAACTATTTAGAAGCACTATGTGGACATCATGTAACTCATTAGAATTTTTAAGTCATGTATATAAAGTCATGTACAAACAAAATGATCCCATTTTGATTTTTCTCCAGTACCGGGAACCGAACTCACGACCTTGCGCATGCCAGGCAGGCGCTTTTGCCGCTGAGCTAAATCCCCAGCCCCAAAATGATCCCATTTTGGAAAAGTTAATAGTTCATTAATATATCTCTCCATGTCTATTCACATTTCCCTGACTAGCTCGTTGATTTTTTTTTAATAGTTTCTCTGTTCAAATGTGGAGCTAAATAAAATCTCTACATTAAAATTACTTAAATTTTTTTGTGTCATATCCCCTGAGAGAGGATTGAACCCAGAGCCTTTGCAGTGAGGTACAAGACATCCCCAGCTCATTATTTTAAGACAGGTTCTCGCTAAGTTGCTATGTTTCCAGCCTGGCCTTAAACATGAGATACAGAAGGGCTCTTCTTGTATTTCATGTAGAAGGTAATTGCATTTCTCAGGAGAGAAACTTCAAGTACAGTGGCATTTCCAGATATAAAACTAATTTTAGAGGTAGAATTAAAACCGAGGCCTGCATCTCATGGTGCTAAGCTGAGGAAGTTTGTTATAGTATAAATATGCTAATATTGAAGCCCTCCTAAATTGAGTCATTTGTTCTCTCTGTTCATGAGTACTGGTGTTAGAAATTTTAGTGAGTCAGAAGGAAATATGGGTCTTGCTGAATCCACTAACATGTTATATAGGTAAGAGGGTGAGGTCAGATGAGGTGGTTTAGTTCTGATTAATGTATATCCTGTGCTAACGTTTTTCAAATAAATAGACATTATAGAGTAAAAGGAGAAAAAAAGATTACTCAAGTCTTGTGGATTGTATGGCTAATGTTGTCTGTCTCAGAAACTTGTTTGGAGAATTTCCCTTACAGATGTACTACACTGTCTTATTCGCTCACTTAGCTTCACAGCTCCCGCACAGCCCGCTTTGTTTTGTTACACACTTCTCTCCACCACTGTTTTCAGGCAGTTTTAACTATAAGTATTTTAGTGTGTATCTAAAATAAGGATTTCCCAAAAACCACAGACTATCATACCAACTTTGATAATATCTCTGTAGTGTCTGATATCCAGTCAGTATTCATACTTGTGCATTTGTGACATAAATCACTATGTAAGGTCTTTATTGGAATTAGTTTTTGTGGAATTAAATTTCTTCTAGTCTGTGTAAGCCTGTGGTTTCTGACCTCTTTTTTTTAGAGCTATTGAAATTGTTTTACCTCTGATTAGTAAGTAAACCTGGGAAGATAGTATCGTTTCTAAGATTTCAAGGAGGGTGTACCTTCAGGGTGTTCTTTCAGGTGTTAACAACAGGAATTACTAGGAAAGGGGGTATATATGTCATACTGTGGTCAATTACTTTTGTAAAGGTAAAGTGTTCTTTAAAGAATTTCTTAAGCTTTATATGTGCTCATGTATTGGTTTCCTGTAGCAGGTATGATAGTACCCCTAGTTTCTGAATTTGTTCTATGAGGGAATTCTTCCTTACTAAAATCATTGTGTGAATTTACTGGTTTTGGCATTGTCTTCAATTGGTGATGGTCTTCAAAACACCTGTTCAGAAGGGTAGCTGTGATCTCTTAAGGCTATACGTGGTCTTACAGGCTTGATTATTTTACAGGTTTGATAAATTTTTGTAAAGTAAAGCATTGATTGGCAAATAATCTAAATTTTTCATTTTAGAGAATAAAGCTTTTCTTTTTAAAAACAGGATGAAACAAGTGAAGATGCTAACTGTGTTGCTTTGAGTGGACATGATAAGACAGAAGCAAAGGTATACCTATTCAGCCTTTAGAACGCTTACCTGATCGAGAGTGCGGAGGTTGTGTTAGAAATGTCTGTAGAGTATTGTACTATATTTTGTGCTGTAGATTGTAGATTTTTCTCCATTTTGTTTTTAGAGATGTATTTGTTCCTTTTTAATGTTAATTAACGCCAAAAGCTGAGGGGAATTCAATGGTGAGACGTGTTCCTTACTTTTAAAGGAGCTTATAATTAAGCAGAGAAGATATCTTGTAGATACAAGTAATTATAATATTTAAAACAAAGTCATTGATGGTTAGGAATTCCAAGGGACAAGAGTAGTAAGATATTTTTGACTGCAGAAATGACCTCACAGAAGACTGTAGCAGCATTAAAGTGGTATTTGCAGGAAACAGGATTGGGGTTTTATGATGAGAGATGGTCATTTCCTTGTTAGGCTTGACAGTGCAGTATGATTAGAGAACTCTCAGCACAAGGTTTTGGCTGGAAGCCAAAGTGCATGGACCTTGAATGAGGGAGATTGGGTAGAGGAAAGTAGTTATGTCTGAAGCCTCAGTGTCATTTTTAGAGCATTCCATTGTCCCCCTAAATTATCCCGATTCCTGTGATGTTATTTTAGTGTGTATTCTCTGGTGTCTTTGTACAGTTTTTGTGTGCTTTCCTATGTGCATACAATATTGATACTTGTGCTTTCCAATTTTAAGTTGCTTTGTGAACCAAAAAAATATGTTCATGTCATTATATGATCTAAAAATTAATGGCTGCATAGAAGGCTGTTAACATATTTTATCCACCTCCCTACTGTTAGCAGTTTTTCTTTAAAAACAAAACTGTACTTTCCTACTCTAATACTGACTAGCTAAATACCTATCATTCCTTCACATTTATTTTGGATAAACTAATAAAAGAATTATTGGTGCAAGTAGTGTACTTAATTTGAAACTTGATACAAATTGCCAAGTTGTCTTGCAGAAAGGCAGCACTTCTTCCATTCTTCTGTCTTAGTTACCTCATAGTTTTATATTTGCATACAGGTTTTTATAGAAATTTTAGGTTTCTATGTTTATTTTCATTTGTATATGTATATATGGGTAATTTTCTTTTGTACGCTGCTTTAAAAAGTTAAGAGCAGTAGAATGCTATGGTTTACTTTGTATTTTCTGCTTTTCTTAGAATATGTACTAATTATTAGCCAGGAGAGGAGAGACCATAAGGAGAGAGAAATCATTGAAAGATTTTTTTTTTTTTTTACTTTTAATTAAATAAGTGTGGCAATTTTTGTGCCTCTAAGTAATTTTCTTAATAATATTGAGTGAGCTGCTGCCCCTCCCCCAAACACAGTCCCAGTTAAGAGGTTTCTTTGGGTTTATATTTGTTAATTATTGTCTGGACAGTATGCCCTAATGTATCTGTGCATGTCCTTAATTATTATTTACTTAAAATGTCCATAATGGATATTTTTTTTAAATTTGTAATCTTGCCTTACAATAAGGTTGCCTTACAATAAGGTTCCATTATTTTTTTAGGACGTAATAGGAAATAAAACAGTAGAAAATACATCTGATTGTTAAATTACAGTGCTTTAATGCTGATGTGCTAGTGGGAAAAAGTCAGGAGACTGACCATGCCTTATAGGAGTTAAGTAGACATATCTCAAATATTGAAATGATCCACAGCAAGCCTTAATAAATGATTTTGTAATGTAGTCACATCTCTCTCTCGATCCCTCCTGTCTTCCAGTTTGTCTTCATTATTAGCCACCAAACCCAGTTACGTTCTTGTATTCTTTTTTAAGTCTCTCTTCCTCCCTCCCAATCCTCTGTCTCACAGGAACAACTTGATACAGAAACAAGTACAACTCAAACAGAAACTACTCAGACAGCGGCTTCTCTGTTGGCTTCTCAGGTACTAAGTGCAAAAAGCAAGAATTTTGTCAGTGTTCTGAAGATTAGTATGGTATATTGAATTAAGATGAACATTTATATTGGTCTGTTAAATTTGTGAATATAAGTATTTGTAAGCCTAAAAAATATATGTATATATGTATATATTTATTTTTTGAGACAGGGTCTCACTAGTTCAGACTGGCCTTGAATTCACTATGTACCCCAGGGTGGCCCTGAACTCACAGTGATCCGCTTGCCTCAGCCTCCCAAGTGCTGGGATTGAGGCGTGCACCACCATGCCTGCCTTAAAAGTACATTTACTATAGTTTAAAGGAAGGGCCCTAGATTTGATGGGCCTGTTCTCCTCCACCCCCCACCCTATTAAAATACTCTATAAGTAGCCAGGCATGGTGGCACATGCCTGTAGTCCCAGCTACTTGGGAGGCTGAGGTTGTAGGATCACTCTAGGCCTTCAGTTTGAGACCAGCCTGGGTAACACAGTGGGACGCCATCTCAAAAAACAAACCAAAAGAAGATGCTGTAGTTCATCTCTTTATACACTGCAAATCCTTTTTAAGTCCTTACTAATCATATTCACACGCTTCATACATTTTATTTAAATGGTAAAGAGTAACATTTTAAAACTATTCTTAATGGATTTTTTTACAAGGCTAATACAGTCTTTTTATTCTGGTTCAGTCTCAGTGTTCAATACTGATTTTCACTTGCTGTTCATTGTACATTCCATAGTTCTTTACAGTTGTTTCTCCTGTTGTGCCAACGCTTCTGCCTGTGACGGTTTCTTATGTATAGCAGGCACCTGTAGTCTTTTCTCACTGATTTACAGACCTTCATTTGGGTTGTGAAGTGACTGTTTGCTTTTTGAATCTTTTCAAATTCACTTAAACCCAGATTAGTCCAGGTAAAACTGACGCAAAGTAAATATTTTCTTTTAAGATAAATATCCTAGTGATTAAGCTCTACAAAATAACTGAGATAAACAGCTGCCTAGTGGTGCTGCTGTACTGATACCTTGGTATTTTGCAGCTCTGTGCTTCAGTTGTTCTAATGTGATCATATTAAAATGTGCTTTTTGCTGGGCGTTAACTTGCAGGTACTGTTTGTGAATTATATGTTAGTTTGTGAAGTATTTTTTATTGCTATAAACTTAACTAATACAATTTTGGGGAATAGTGAAAGTAATAGGAAGTAGGAAATGTGCTTAATATTGATACATGGACAAATTAAATGGTACTTTGATTGTGGTTGCATGTCTTTTGATTGCCACGTTACTTTCTGAGGAACTATTTTCGTCGGTTTGTCTTAGTTTACCCCTATAGTCATTAAAACCCATTGGGTATTTGCTTTTTAGGTACTTTTTATGAGTAGGATTCTTTTTTCCATGTAAAGCTACTGAGAGAAAATCACCTAATGTTAATTTTAAAAGTGGTTCTAGAACTAAAATTTAGGATAATTAAATTTTTGCTCAGTTACGTAGATTCAGTTTTATAATTTACAGTGTCAGAAAATAGTAAATTTCCCTGACAACTGCTTTTTTGTATAAGGTGAACTTTAAGTATTCTCCCACATGGGGGTGCTCCAATACCAGTTAATATTTCAACTGTATTATAAGTAAATGCAGTTTAGCATTAACTTGATAATTATACTGTAGATTGTTCTTTTTTTCTGAACAAAAATATATATTTGGAGTGAGAAATCACAGTGTATCACAAATTTAAAATGCCATAAATATGTAGGCTCTTAAAGGAGCATGTTTTTGAGAGCTACATTTGAATTTAAGTTTTCTAAAGTATTGGTAAATATTTGTACTTGCTATTAGAAAATTTCTTCATATATAGAACAGATAATGTGATAATAGTTGTGTTTATTTGTATTCCATTTTGGCATTTGGTAGTGTTTTTCTTTAAATTTGTAATCTTGCCTTACAATAAGGTTCCATTATTTTTTAGGACGTAATAGGAAGTAAAGCAGTGGAAAATACATCTCACTGTTAAATTACAGTGCTTTAATGGTGATATGTGTGTTCTTTGCTTTCATTCTTAGAAAACATCCAGTACAGACCTTTCTGATATCCCCGCTCTCCCTGCAAATCCTATTCCTGTTATCAAGAATTCAATAAAACTGAGATTGAATCGGTAAAAACAACCTCAGGGGTCCATAAACAGTATCTGCCAACTCAACCTGTTGTCTTCAAATGCTAAAAAAGGAGAATGGAGGGTACAAGACTAGACAAGACTGAACGTGGATTAGGTTTTTGGTGACCTCCCTCACTGGGCTAATCAGCACTTGATCGGAAGTCCAGGTTAGTATGTGAAGCCAGGAGTACTGTTCTTATTGTGTTAGCAACAGTTGCATTAACTATTAAAAAAATTACTGCCTTTAAAAAGAAAACCTCAAGCTATATTTGTATCCACAATTGACATCTGGATTTGGTTTATGTTTGATGCATTGTTTGGAAAACTTGCAATACAAACTGGCATAAGAATTCCTTATTCTGATGATGCACTTTTATGTATTTTTTATTAGAAAGTAGAACTAATTTTAGATTTTCAGCTTGATGGATTTTCATTTTTTCCCAAAGAATTTCCTTTGCCCTTAGTCTTCAAATTGGATACCATTGTGCAGTGGTATACGGTCTTTACTTCAGAGAAGAAACAAGAGTACATCTAGTTCAGTCCATGTGAGGTAGTGGTATCCTGGAAAAATGAAACGTCAACTCTCGGGTGTACATTTGACACTGAAAGAATAATTAGGAAATACTTGGTTTTGATGGGGTTATGATTAAGAAATGATATATTGGTTTTATTTATAGAATTGTTTTGTAGTGCATACAAATCAGCGATCAGCCAGCAAATATATTTCTTTGAGCTTACCGGAGCTCCATATTCTTTTGCCTTTTGTCTGTTGTCTTTGAAACAAATGAAAAACCTTTTTGCACCCCCCCCTTTTTTTTAATCTTTTTGTGTATATGCACAAGGTCGGACTTACTTCACAAAAACCAAAATGCCAGTATTTTCTTAAGCCATGATGCGAAACCAGTGACCCGGTGGCACAGAACACTTAAGTTTTGGTCCCATGGCTGAGATCTCCCGGTGACTAAGAGTAATGCCTGTGAGACTGGTATCTAACCTGGATGGCCATTTGATCTCTAAATAGAGGAATTTTGTACACTCCGCAGATCTCCTGTTCCTGTCTATGTAGTAAATTGATTTTCAATTTTAAACGTGGGCAAAAAGGCATTTTCTCCAAGATTTTTAAACTAATTTTTATTTTAACTGGTTTACCAAAATTTGTCAGCAAATTTTACATACAGAAACATTTTAAAACTCATTTCTAAGCAAGCACTTAACATCTAGTCAGCTCTCTACTCCTTTTTTATTTTGTTTTATTCTAGCAAAGGGTGAGAAACATCTTTAAAGCAAATAATTTCTCATAACAAAGCAACATAACATCCATCTTTACAATGTATGAGGGATGCCAGACGTGGGTAAACTTAGTTTCTTAATCTGGACAAAGCAAACCTCACAAGGTTTCTCCAGTGAGCATGTTTTTGAATCTTCCATTGTGCTCCATTTTATCACATGTGCATTTTTCATGTTAAACTGCAATTACTTAAAACTCTCCCCCATGCTTCTAAATTAATTTTCTCAAGTCGGAATATAGTCTTTTCCCCCTTAGGCTATGCATTAATTGAGCTTTCTTTTCCCCATGACTTTATAATGTCTAGTATACAATATTTCTACTTCCCACATCTTCGCTCTGCACAGTCACCTTGCCCTTCTTCCCAGCCACCTAAGAAGAAAAGACGGTCAGCTAACAGGTGAAGTGTACAAGGTGTCTGTGTGTGTTGTGTAGCTTCAGAGTTAGATTGAAATTGCCAGGCACAGATTTAGTCTTGTCATTTTGTTTACACATTGGGGAAAAAAATTCAGTTTATTAAACGTTTCATGTAACTGCATCCAAGTTTTGCCAAGCTGCAAACTTGGACTTTCTCTGTGTAGTGACTTTTTAATTCTAGTTTCATAATCTGGAAATCAGACTGTTGCTTTCGCATGATGTATGTAGTGTCTCATGACTGGAGTTTGCTTTGTTTTATAGTATCTGTACTCCTTGTATTTTTCAAGAGCTATTTTGTAAACAGATGATGTATTTCTCCATTGAAAACACAATAAAATTAAAAAAAAAAAAAAAAAAAACAGCACAATCCCTCAGTTGGCTGATTTCTTTTGACACCACCACCATCCACATAATTTATTTGGTTCTACTTTGCAAGCTTGTAACATGGCTCCAAATGAAGATTTGCAAAAGAATTTGCTCTGGTTAAACCATTAGCAGCAGCCTACTAATTTATGTCACTTAATAATCAGGTATTTGTTTTTTCACATAATTGATCTTTAAGGAGGAAAACATGAACATAGCTACTAGTTACTTCTCAGCTATCCCATTCTCTAAGATAATTATTCTATATCTGTAGATACTGTGCAGTACGTATTTATTCTGTACAGGTAGGCAGTGTTCTGTATTTCCTTCAGAGCTATTGGTTTTCAAAGCATTTGGCATTTTATGTCTAATGTCAGAAGGTGGCACTGTTGTTTTTCATTAAATTTAGACTCAAACCACAACCACCAGTTAGGATCCAGTTTATTATTTTACTAAACCAAATAAGATAATATGTTTCTTAAACCTGCAAATGCTTCACATTGCATACTTAACTCACAGACGAGGGTTGCACTGTTCTGTGTGCTTTTGAGGGCCAGCTCTTGGATGTAGTTGTCTGAAGTGTTCTGAGTAGAGGGGTGGACTTCTTTGTAAAAGCCCTAATTCCAAAGGACACGGGTGTGCACATTCTGTTCCTAAAACTCCAGATTCTGAGAACTCTTTTCCTCAATATGTGAGTGCAGTATAAGGTCATTTTTTTTTTTTTTTTTTTTTTTTTATTAAAGTAAACTACAACTTTGGATTTGCTCAACAAAAGAAAATGCAAAAATTAACATTGACTCCATTGCCAACATGTATAGGATTGAGATTGCCGTACCTGCTCTGTCCCAGTAGACGAGACGTGCAACTGAGTGTCATACTGAGTTTATCATTGTCCTAGATTTTTGACATTTCATGTATTTTGCTGAAGTAGTAAAATGATAAAAGTTGCACATTTCATGCTGCTGGGTAAATTCTGGAATAGTTATTTTCTAATGTTTGTTTGTTTGTTTTTGTCTCCATACAGAAAAATGTTTTACAGCTCTGCGTAGTATTCTGGCTGCATTCATGTAGCAAATGATCCGCAGCTCCAAGTTGTATTTGATAAATGAAAGGACAAATCATTAATGTTCACAATCTTGTAGACTGAGCCTTGGGAATATTGTTAAATAAAAAGATAAACTTCCTAGAAAGGCATTGAACAATCCTGTGGATCTTCCTTTGCCTATTTTAATTCCAATAAAAATGAACAGTATGGGGAAAATTAGTTGCCTTTTAGCCCGAATTGTGTGTTTTGTTGTAGTTCTCCACGTTATTGTTCTTCTGTTGCTTTCCTTCACATGAAAGTCACACATGGATGCTGCCCGGACTCAGATCTGAACTTGGTAAATGAAGAATTGTGTGTGTTCTGTAATAAACATGACCTTCAGTTCCAAGAGGCAAGTGGTCTGTTCTTTGTGCTACCTGTTTCTCTCATTTGTGTGATCAGCTCATCCTTTCTCTAATCTTATCCGTTTAGAAATTAAGTTTTACATTGTTTTATTGGCACCAAGAAAAGTGGCATATATATTTCTGAAGCATGTGTTTTCAGAAATGATTGTACTTGATTCTAGTGTGATTTCAAGTACTTGGGAAATCATCTCCGTTTCTGCTTTCCTTCCTCAGAAACATGCCTCTGGCTCAGTATTCAGGACTGCTCTGGCATCTGATCAAACCACTTTTTAAGAAGTTCCTTAAAAGGGATAGAATTTCAAGTCCATTTTTCTTTGACAGGGTAGAATTAGGGCTATGTTCAAGTTCACATTTTAGAAACCTCAGTTGTGTGGAAGGACACAACTGTCCCTTTTTCCCAGGTTATTCTTCAGTATGCTTCATATATTCATGTAGCTACAGATCGTATCTGTAAAGTGAACAGTGTTGTTTAGTGTTTCCAGAGATAGTTTAACCATCTATTGTTTAAAATGTTAACTTTCAAAATAAAGACAGTGCAGCCACTTTCCCTTTAGGCTTGGGTATCTTTAAATACTACCAGTAGGATAGGGAGTATATTCAAATCAAGATGAGAATAAAAGTGTATGTTTTACTTGAAGGATTTTATGTTTTACTGTGATTATGTCTAAGATACAGAGCGGTGCTCTGCTCCCCAGCTTAGCTTTTGTTTGAATGTGTGTGGGTGGTTTGCTTTTAGTGGTAAGAGTGGATTTACGGCAAGCCTTCTACAGTCCTTCCTTCCTGGGGCTCCCTGACTAGCACTGATGAGGGAAAGCCCAAGGGTGTCTTGGTTTTGTTTTACACAGTGGGATAAATGGGTTTGGAAGCCAGGAGCTGCTTCAGCCCAAGTTTAAGCTTGCCGCCGCCACTGCGTCTTGTTAGCACAGACAGTGGTAGCCCTGAGACACCACATAGCGCATGGTATAATTCTGGAGTAACGTAAATCTAGTTACAGAGTGTCAAATCTTAAAGAATTTTGTAAAATTTCACCTAAAGTCATTGAATAATACGTTTTTATTCATGTTTTTGGTTTTTTTTTCAAACAAATCAGATTGAAATAGAAAATACACAAAAGGGAAAGTATGAAGCACAAATCCTGACTTCATGGTAGGTTTTTAGTCTTGGCTGATACAATGTCCAGTTATACCTTGGTACCCACCTGCTTCGAGACTTCACATTTGATGACTGACGCATTCGGACATGAATGTTTTATCCCGGCACTTTGGTTCTTTATGTACAGGCTAACACTTGTCAGCATAGGTTGCTCATGACTCTCCTTTCCAGCCAAAACAATTCGATGTTTCTTGTTTTGGTGCACATCACATCTCCCAGAACCCACTTTACAAGGAGTCCTGAGGTGCCACTGTAATTAACAGTTGCACTTTTAACGTACATGTTTTTTGTTTATGTGAGTGACCTAATTTTTAATAATTTATCTCTTAAAATTTTGTAATGCTTTTAAAATATTGAACAGGTAAGACTTTATACTGAAAATGTGTATATGTAATTGTTTTTTGAGGCAGGGTTTCACTACGTATGGAGAATGGTCTTGAACTCACTGTCTAGCCCAGGCTGGCCTCAAACTCAGTGATCATTCTGCCTCAGCCTCCCAGTGAAAATATATTTTGAAAAATTCAAATTATTTTATGGATTTGCTCATTGCAGACATCTCCATAGTGTGCGTTGTTTAATGAGGTCATGGAGCCTTAAAATAGTTAAATCTTTGGGGAGAGGTCTAATGCAGTTTTGATTTTTAAGCTTTCTGGAAATACCTTAGTAACAAAGTTAATTGCTGGGGCTGATTTGTGTGCTGCTGCTTACCCTTCTTAATTTCTGTCCATTCGTTTAGGTATTTGGTTATTTTCAGACTTCAGCCATTAAAAGGAGGCGCATGGATTTTAACTTAATATAAAACGTCCCAGTGCTGTGTGTGTTCCTTGTGGATCTGCCTCTCTCTTGGCACAGCACCCTCCTCACAAACTTTCACACTGTGTAGTGCCTGGTGCTGTGTGATCTCCAGAAATCTGGCATGAGAATTGATCCTTGTTTGCGTTTTCTGACTGCAATGGAGCTGTTAATAAAGAGATTGATGATAAAGTTGTTGAAAAGAGACAGTTGGGCAGAGCTGCTCCCCATGAGTGACAGAGGGCATGATCTGCCTTCACAGCCAAGAAAGCCGCCCCCAGCAGAGCACCGTCCGTGCCTGGACACTGTGCCAAGGCTATTAGAAGCTTCCCTGCACTATTCGGCTACTACATCTTTTAAATTGGGCTCGCTCCCATTCTCATTTTTATCTTTTAAGTTCATGAGCTGCTCAGAACAAATAACATTTGCAAATAAGACACACTTCCCAACAGAAAGTAATTGTTTTTGCAAATTCTTTCAAGCACTCAGAATTCATCCTAATTTGGCTTCATAAAACTAAGTTTTATTTTAAAATAAGGCTACAGTTTATATAGAAAACCTATGCTTTTTTCTAGACATAAGTCAAATCTGAGTCAAAAGTAGGAAAACTAGCTTTTCAAATACAAGCTTTGCCATGTATATAAACTGGAATGATTTTTTAAATAACCTTTTTTCTTTGAATTAACATTTTTAATTTATAAAGGTTAATTTTTATATAAATTATAAACTCTCAAGGCAGTAGGGACCCAGTGAGTCTTTGCATGCACGACACCTTCACCTAACTCTCTCCGTTCAGAGAGAAGTCTGTATTTTGTAATTGCCTCTGGGCAGTTGGTTGGGCCAGGATTTCCTTTTGCAGCAGTTACCTCTAGGTTTAGGAGAAAGTGCCGAGCCTTCTCTATTTTGATGTGGCTTCCAAACAGTTTTCTCTTTGTCACTGGTTGCTGTTCTTTTCTCTCTCCACCTCTCCCTTTCTTAGTTACTTTTCTCATTGCTGAGACAGAATACCCTCCAGAGGTAAGGGAGGAAAGGGTTATTTGAAGAGGTTTCAGTCTGTAGTCAGCTGGTAGGGCATCAAGAGGAGAAACAGTTCATGGCAGACAGAAGGTAGCAAAGCAAGCAAGGGACAGGATCCTCTTCCTGTCCCTTGTATCCAGGCTACCGGGATTAGGGCAGTGTCATACCAATCAGTGGGCTGATTCAGTAATCACCAACCCTTAATCCCAGCAGTACACCACGAATCAGCACCCTCAACTCAGCCATCTCTTGAGAAAACCTCACCTATGACTGCATGAGGCTTTGGGGGACATGTAGACACAGGCCGTAGCACCCTCTCCCTGCTGATGGGAGGGGTGGAGCAACTTGGGTAATCAGGTTCTTTTAGGAATTTGCAAGGCTCATGGAGAGCCTGAGCTGCAGTAGAGTGATAGTATGGGTACAAGCTGAGAACTTAAGAAATGGTAATATTTTCCATGCCTGTCTGACCCTCAGTCTGACCTTTGCTGTTCTGCTTGTTCTCTTGGCCCGCCTCTGACATGGCAGAAGCTGGACTAGAATGTGCCGTGGGACCTGGGTACAGGAAGCTTTGCGGGTCCCAGCACATACAGGGCATGTGCTGTTGGGCCCAGCCGTGTTCTCCGTCTTCCGGAGGAAGATTTCTTTGGCAGAGGAGGATTTTCTCAGCCACACTTCGCTCAGCTGGCTTTAGAAATGGGGTGTGGTAACCACAAGGTACCAAAATCTACAAGAGACTTGGGCAGGCCAGGAAGGAAAAACGTGAATTGCAAGTCTCATTCGTTTTCTCAGCTGTCCTTTAACCTTGCGTATATGTGTAAGCTGAGGTTGAAGTCAAGGCCCCTCACACGAGCCAGGTAACTGCTGTAGTGCTGGTTGCATCCCCAGGCCTTTAAAAAAAAATGTTTTGAGACAGGGTTTTGCTAAATTGCTCAGGATTTCCTTAAACTTGGCAGTCTTACTGCCTCAGTCATCTGAGTTGCTGAGATTACAGGCGTGTGCCACTACGACTAGCGACCCTGTGCTTTGATGAAGAGCTTCGGGTTTGGCTATCATCAGCCAAACAGACTGTAAGAAAGTGAAAATTTTACTTCATTTCCAAAAGGGTTTGAAATGGCTTAGAATTTTGAAGTGCTAGGGTAGAATTTTTAAAAGGGTAACGAAGCTGAGATAGAGGAGAAGTAAGCACTGCGCAGTAAGTGGAGGCCAAAAACCCAAAGAACATAAATGGCCCTTTTGTTTATTCAGCAATGTTTGCAGAGTTCTCTCTGCTTAGACTTCCAGTTGCCTCCTCCATGGAGCTTAGATTCTAACGGAAGATAATTTTGGGAGTTAGATTTTTACCGGCAGTGTGCAGTACATGGCTAAACCACACAATGTAGGGAAACTCGATGCATTCAGGATCATTTGGAATTCTGTGTATGGGTTTTGGTTTGATTGCCACACAGGAGCACAACATTCAAGGCAGTGAAGCGTTCAGTGGATTAGATGTTGACGTCTAGGGGCTGGGGATTTAGCTCAGCGGCAAAGCGCCTGCCTGGCAAGCGCAAGGTCATGAGTTCGATTCCTAGTACCGGAAGAAAAGACAAAAAAATCTACAGCATACATTATATTTATTGATGGTGAACTATTGAAAGGTCTCTCCTGAGAAAAAAAAAAAAAAAAAACTCCAACATGTTGAAGTCTAAGTTTCTGACTTGGGTGGCGATTTGCTGAAAAGCTGCTGTTACCCTAGGAACGGCAGGGGAGGAGAAATCCTGCCTGTTTGAAACATGATGAGATGTAGGGGCCCTTTGGAAGACAGGATCTCCGTGCAAAGGAGAGAGGGTGTCTAGTCTGGTTGAGCAAAAAGCTTTGAGCTGCTCCTTGTGGAAACAGCATTGTGGTAAAGAGGCTTAGTTTTTGGTGTAAGAGTTAAATCCCAAAGGGTACTACTGCATCTGTGTTGGGTCTGAAATAGTCTTTGGCAAATTTGCCATCAACCTTGACCCCGATTAGCTGAGTTAAACTGCTGAGCCGGATGTGGTGGTGCACGCCTGTAACACCAGCACTTGGGAGGCTGATGCAGGAGGAGTGCCGCACTTTTGAATCCAGGCTGGGCTACATAGTGAGTTCAAGACTAGCATGAGCTACATAGCAAGACCCTGTCTCGAAAAAACAAAAAAAAACTAGAGCCAGCAGCTCCTTTTTGTGTAGTGGGAAAGAATGTCTGTTTCAGGTTCAAGCTGCATTTAGGTCTCCGCTAGCTGTATGAGCTTGGGTGGTTACTTCCTTTCCTTGAGGCTCACTCTCCTTCCAGCTGTATGTGAGGGGTCTCCTCGGGGTGGCTGTGTGGCCCAAAGGTGTGCAGTGGCCGTTACACCACTGGCATAATCCTCTGTTCCACCTTCCCGGGGTCACTGTCCTTCAGATTTCTAACCAGTTTTGCTCGACCTCTGTTGGGTTAGCCAAAGTGATCTGTGACAATTGGAGCTTTGGTCCAGGTGAGACGCAGGTAGAGGTCTTACCTGGAAGGCTTCTGAGTGCTTGAGATTCTATTAAAGTAGTGATAGGGTATAGGAAGGAGGGAAGGGAGGAAAGGAGGAAGGAAGGGGAGGGAGGGAGGTGGGTGTACCTGTCTGGGGGTGTGGTTCAATTGGAGAGCAAAATTGCGTTGTTTCTCCCTGGCTGGAATACACTGCTATAGGACACAAACACTGAAATAATTTCTTCTGATTTTTAAGTTGAATATTGCCAAACCCTGATCTTTTTGCTTGAGTTGTACTCCGGTTTTTACAGGTTTTAGTTTGGAGCTTACACTTCTGAAGCCACCAGCAAGCTGTGTAATACAGTGATGCCTCAGTTCACGAATGCCTCTGTTTGCAAACAAAAGTGGCAGAATTTTGCTTCTGTTTGCAAACTCTGCATCAGGGGACAGACATGACCATGGCTATCTTTCCCACATAAACAAACAGCCATTTGGGGGCTGGGGATTTAGCTCAGCGGCACAGCGCCTGCCTGGCAAGCGCGAGGTCGTGAGTTTGATTCCTGGTACCAGAAAAAAAAAAAAAAAAAAAAAACAGCCATCTTTCCCAAAATCATAAAACAAATTAAGTTCATAAACTGAGGCACCACTGTATTTGATCAGTGCTGAGGACACCTAGCCCAGTGATTTGAAGAAGCAGCCCTGGCTTCAAGCTGACGACTAGGTGTGAGCTGATTTAACACTTTCCTTGCAGTTTCTGAGTAATACAGGGCTTACTCTTTACAGATGGCTCTTGTTGGAATGCTGTGTGGATTAGCAAGGACCTGTAGATAGGATGTGTTTAGAGAATCATCATTTTTGAAAGTCCTGGGATAAACCTAATTGGAACTTTTCAGAGGGCAGGCACAAAGGCAAACTGCAGCCAGCAAGGGGACATCTGGCCAACCACCCCTGCTGCTTTGCAGAGCTGCCTTCCCGCTAGGAAATTTCGACAGGACTGGAGTTGAGAAAAGAGAGTCGAGTCAGGAAAGCCCTCTGTTACCTTCTTTCCCTAAATTAAGTGGGATGAGAGCATTCTAACCTCTGCATCAGAGAGCTTTCTCTGCCTTCCAACCAAGACAAGCACGGCACGCGCCTCTGAGATGTGCTTGTGTCTGCCGGCCTCTGGCTAAGGGTCTCCTGCAGTGACGGGGGTTGGAAGCTTCCCAGCAGTCTCAGTCTTATGGGGTCTGCTTAGTAGCTGCCGAGCAGTAAGTCTAGTGGACATAGTGAATGGCATCACCACTTACAGATGAGGTACCAGGTCTAGTTTAGCTAAGTACTTGCTCAAGATCCCACAGTAAGTTGGATTTTAACTTGTTTCTGTTTTGCTGCTAAAAAATGTAACCCTGAAACATGACCTTACGTTTTTCCACTGATGCTGCCTCTCAGTTTGGTCTTTGTCAGTAACATCACCAGGGAGGCCAGGGTAGTGGAGTCCTTGCCTGTGCTTCTCGCTCTTTGGAAGACTTTAGGACCCACATGCCAGAGGTGGGGAGCAGAAGAGGCTTGCAAAGGCTGCTGGTGGGTAGCTGTGCAGATGGGCTTCAGGGAGCCTTGAGGGCCATCGTTTTTTTTTATTATTATTATTATTATTACTGGAGGGTTCGGACCCTGGATGTTTAGGGGTGAACTGTCCTCCTCGCACCCAATTCACTTAGCGATTAATTTTAAAATTTGGATCTTCAAAAAGTATAATTTTATGTTGGGATGGTTTCTCTTGAGAAGTTTTTTTAACTTTGCCTCCTTTTTAAAGTTTTGTATCTTAATGTTTTTAACCCCATTAAAACAGGAGTCCCAATAAATGCTAAAAATTTTAAATTGCTCAAGAGTAAAGCAAATAGAAATATCAAGAAAGATACCTTGGAGGTGGCTCTTCCCTGGAGGTGCCAACACGTGAGGGTATACATTTGACGTTTTCATTAAAAACAAAAGTTAAGACAGAAAAGCCTTGAGGATTGGATGAAAACCATACTTCATGTTAAAAAAAATGGTAGAAATCAAAATTGATGTCTACAAATGAGTTTTTTGGTGAGGGCTTCCCCCCTTATATTGTCCAGACAATGCCATGGAAGCGGTAAATACTGTTTAAAATGTGGATTGTGGGTGACTGTGTCATTGGACACATCCACATAAATGAACTGATTTTAAGCAAATTCGATACTGTCTTGAGTTTAATACTTTTACCGCTGGGCGTGGTGGCACACACCTGTAATCCCAGCTCGGCAGGCTGAGGCAGGAGGATCGTTGCAAGTTCAAGATCAGCCTGGGCTACAAAGTGAGCTCAGGCTGGCCTTGAGCTGCATATTGAGACCCTGTCTCAAAAAGAAAAAAAAAAAAAAAGTTTAATACTTTTTTCTGATTATCCTAGCATACATACTATCTGTAATGCTGAAAAGTATGAAAGAAATAAAAATCCATAATCCTTAGAGGTAGTTTTTAAACTCTGTATTGTTTCTCTGTCTTTTGTGTATTTTTTTAAAGAACACTGCAGTTGAGGTCACACCCCATGCATAGTTTTATCTCGGCCACTTTCCCTAGTCCTAGCTGTTGTACAGGAGAAATGAATAACCCAAGAATGTCCTGGGTGTGTCTCCATGAGATGCCAGCCCCCTGGAGGGTGGCCTGAGGCCTTGGACACAGACGGTGGCGGGGCTGGAGCTGGGAGGACGCCAAAGGGAGAGTGGGCTGTGCTGGCGAGAGCCCCTGCGCCGGGACCAAAGCACGAGGCTCACTGCGGTGACAGCCTGAGCCTCGCTCAGAACTTAGCAAAAGCAGAGACCTTCAGTCTGGCAGTTCCCATAGAGAGTTCCCCTGCCTGTGACGATTCATTCAACAAATGGACTCTGGTGGTGCTACTACAGGGAGAAAGAAAGGGCAGGCGGGAGCTTCTAAGGTGTGCTGGACACTCCAGGCTGGGCGGCCCCACATCTAGTTGCCGTGAGAACCATCTGTGGCTGCTGAGCAGCGCGGGCTTCTTAGTAGTCACGGAACCCGTGTGGCTCTTCTCTTGGAGACACTGGCGTGTCTGTGGACACTCAGTTGTGGCGGGACCCTGGTCATACCCGGCGATTGTACAGTTCCCGGGCAGTAAGGATGGCTAGCAAGTTAGCACCACTAGACTGCTCTGAGAACAGTGCCGCACTTGCGGAGGGGCAGGAGCTCCCTTTCACAGGGCGCAGGCTTTGACCCGAAGCCTGAAGAGGCAGTGGGCAGCATTTTCCTCAAGTGGTGTTGGGAGCGGCTGGAGCTGGAAAGTGGTCATATATGTGAGGGCAGGACAGAGCCAGAGCGCCTCAAAGCAGTCCAGCTCCCTCAGTCTTGAGAAAAACATCCTGCCTGGACAACTACAGTAGTTGCTAGGCAACGTTGCCTCTCGCGATGCTAACTTTGCAAGGGTATAAACGCGCCTACTGTTGATGTTAGGACCTCTTGCTCGTCAGGTCATTCCACCTGACCGCAGCTTTTGTCTCTTGTCTTCATCTTCTGAATCCCGGGGACCACAGAGAGACCACTGAGTCCTACGAGTGGGTGGAAGTTTGGTGCAGGAGAAGAACAGGAGGGTGCAACGCTCCGGGGTGTACACAGTGACCCCAGAGCTGGAGGGAGCTTGCTGCTTCCCTGTGACACTGGGGGGGTGGGGGGGTGTTGTTTGCATGGTGATTTGGTGATTTGCAGGGGCTACAGGGCAGCAGAGAGAGGGTGGGGCAGGGAGGGGTGGGCCTCTTCCGGAGGCGCAGGTGGGAACACAAGGCTGAGTTGCAGCAAAGCAACCGTGAGGCGAATGTGCGGTGAGGTCGAAGCAGCAGTGTCGGTTACCCAGAAAGAGGTGTGTGGCTGGGGAGGGTCTTGGGGGTCAAAGCAGCTGATGGACCAGGACTTGGTTTATCTCTAAGGCAAGTGGGAGAGAAAGGAAGACACGCACAGCACACCAAGACCGTGGGCTCCATGCCCTTGTGCTCTTACCTGATTCTGCCCCCAAACCATGCGCCTCCGGCGGCAAGTGACAGCCCTGTCCTGGGGACTTCACTGGCACACCCTCGCCCTCCTCCGCCTTGTTGGGGATCCAGCCTCAGGCCCTCCTTGCTCCCTCTATCACCTCGCACTGGAATGCGCTCTGGCTTTCTGTCACCCTCACCGTCCTGTGATCTGGTGTTTCAGGACAAAGCCCCTGCCCCAGGAGGCAGGCAAGCCCAAGCCTGCACCCAGGCTCCGTGGGCTGCACCTCGCTGAGCCGCCCCAGGTTAGATCTCAGGACCCCAGCGTCGCCGTGGAGAAGGCCGCCTAGCCTGGCGAGCAGAAGCTCTCGAGGTTGAGGCTGGACGCTGGGCTCCCTCTCTCCAGCTCCACTTCCCCAACCCTTGCCTGGGCCTCTTGGCTACAACCCCGGCCTGTGCTGCGGGCTGCCATGGACCCTGCTCCTGACACACGAGAGCCCCGGGCTTGTGTGGTGGGTGAGCGGGACCCGGATGTCGCTCGAACCAGTGGAGGCTGGAGCGGTGTGCCCTTTCCGCTATGACATTCATGGGGGGCACATCTCTGCCGTCCTCCCCAGAAAACATTTCAGTCCCTGACATCCATCGTGCCCAGCTTTGCTGAGCTGAATGTTTATGAGTCTTTAGGCCTATGAACAGCTTTTCAAATCTTCACTGGTGAATGCAGCCACCCCATGTGACCTCCCTGCCACTGCCCAGCCCCCGGCCGACTTCCAGCCCTGCTCTGCTCTCGCCCTGGCCTACGGCTCTCCAGCCCCCACTGCCCACCGCAGAGCAGCCAGGCCAGTTCCTCTCAGGGGCCGACGTCTCGGAGGCCCAGGAACAGGCATGTATACCCTCCCCGGCTGGGAGACGCTCACGTTTGACCGAAGGGCACCCTGTGCCAGGCGTTTGGCAGCTTGTCGCCTGAGTGGATGGCGCTGGAGCAGCGGGGGGAGCGGGGAAGCACCATCCCTTGGCGCTGCCTGTCCGTCTGCGAGTCCTAATTGCAGCCTTCGAGGCAGGCTGCAGGGGAGGGGACAGCGATAAACAATGCCGAGGGGAGCGGTGGGCCGAGTGCGACAGGAGCCGGGCCCGGGTGGGAAGAGGATGGGTGGGGACAAGTCTTTGGGAACAGTCGCTACAAAGAGACCACGGCAGTGCGGGCTCAAGGTGCAGCTGGTACAGCCCCTGGCCCCGCTGGGAACTGGCTTCTCCCGGCCCCCTGGACACCTCCCCTACACCCTCATTCTGAACCCAAGCTGCTGGGTGGCATGGGGTGGGGGGCTGCAGAATCGGAGCCCCCCCTAGGGTTGTGAGGCCTCCCCAGCACAGCCTGGCCAGCTGCCCCACAGGCTGCCCTCATTTGTGCCCCTCACTTGTGCTCTGCCTTGGCTTCTGCACTGGAGGGAGGGCAGACAGAGTCAGGCACAGGGGGACAGCTGGGTGCGGCGGCTTGCTGTTGCCACTCGGCTCCTCCTGAGCCCTGTGCCCGGCACTGGCGTGGAGTGTGCTTAGGAGCTTCAGCCCCAGCTCCTCGCCGCTGCTCCCTGTTGAGCTTGGCTCCTGTCCATCGCAGCTTCTCCTGTGCACATCCTCTTCTCAGAGGTGCCTGAGGGAGCTGGGCCCTGTCCCTCTCCTCCCAATGGGCCCTGCCTACACGGGCGGCTTTTGGATAGCTGGGGCTGTGTCCTGCCTGGCGGTAGCCGCAGTGCCTGCTCTGTGGCAGATGCTTGGCATGGTGACTCATCTCTGCTGTGATCCGCTCCCAAGGTCCCTGGCTATCGCTGAAGACTTCCGTGGGTGATCTGGCTTCGTCTTCCCCTTGAGACAGAGGTGGGTCCCATCTTACACATAGGTGATGTTGCAGGTCTTGACTCTGCAGTTGTCAGGACAGGAATGGTTAGGGCAGTGGAACGGAGAACGGCATGGTTCGGCCCTCTCAGCAGAGCGCTTTCAGTTGTCCCAGCAGCCCTAGGGGACCAGGGTCGTCATCTGGGACTGAAGAATTCACAGAAAGCAGTGGAGCTAGGATTCCAGCCTGCTGACCCTTCCTAACAGACGGATCCTGAAGAGAGGGCTCTTGGGGCTCATAGCCTGAATACCAAGGGGATCCTCTTGGCAGGCGATGCTGGTGAGCTCACCCCTCTTACTGGGAAGAGCAGCAGGGTCATACTTTTTATTGCCATTTACTGGCTAAACCACGACTGGGAGACCAGGGCTACAGTTGGCAGCTAGAACCTCCTTGTAGAGCTCAGGGGTCCCTGTCAAAGCCCTTCCTTGGATGAGGGCGAGTGCTGCTTACCTAAAGTCTTCCAGTCTATCACTCTTCTGGCCATGGCACGCTTTGTGGACCGGATGGCAGAGGTCAGCAAGTTTGTGAGTGTGACCGAAGCCTCATGTCACCTAGGGCTGGTCAGGGAAATGAAGCTGTCGTTTATAGGATTTCAAGAAACCAGTGCTGGCCTGCGATTCATTTCGATAAAGAATGAACATGGTCTCACTACCCTGATTCCTGTTTCTTTCACTGGTTGCCAAGAGCATCCAAGGGAAAGCAGCGCCACATTAGCATTCAGCTCCAGCAGTTTGTCCTTCTGAGCCGGCTGACTGACTTTGGAGTCATTCCTGCGATCGTCGAAAGCAGAGCTGGCTGGTGCTCGAAGGGTGAAAGGAAGACGGGAAAGGAGGACAGCCGAGCTATGCCACAAGTGACACGTATTTATCTGCAAGTGTGGCTCGCGGGGAGCCTGCCCTCTGGAATCAGCCCCAGTTCTCTGAACTGCGCAGTAGGAGGAAAGCCTTCGGGCCGGGAAGAAGCCTCCTATAGTTGTGCACCAACGTTGCGCCTGTCCTCTGTAGGTGCACAGCCAGGGGCTCTGTGGCTCTCTTACTATCATGTGCTGCCGGCCCCGAGCTTGCAAATCGCTTTTGACAGCTTGCATTGGATGATCCAATGGGCCTCAGGCCTCATGTACACCCAGCGCGATGCTTGCTAAATGTCACATAGCCACTCCCATTTCCACCTCAAAAAAACAAATAGGCTTTGCTACCTGTACTTTACAGAGTAGGAGTCTAGCTCTGGTAAGAGGGTTCTAGCTGGCAGGTTGCATATGTCTAGCGTAGACAGCTGCTTTGCTGCTCCATCTGTTAATTTGGGGGTAGCTCAGGGAAAGTGGCTTTTGGCTTTCTTTCTGGGGTGCAGCCCAGGACCACACATCCCAGGCTGTCACTTTGCCACTCCCCTCTTGGTAAGAGCTACACAGCTGGGCCCACTGGAACACCTGAGAAACCCGACCGTCTATACAGCCTGAGGAGGTTTTTCTGCCACATTTTCCCCAGCAAGAACTAGGGAAGGGGAGGTGGGGAGGGGAGCCACAAGCAGAGCTGAATCCGGAGGTGCAGGTTGGAGGAGAGCTAGGATGTGACCGTGCTCCTGCACGCAGCGCTGGGATTTCTACTCTGCCTCTGAGCGAAAACCGACCTCATCAGCCTCCCCGGCCCAGGCCGGCGTGTGGGATGCGTTCACTCCACAGCCTTTCTCCGCAGACACCTGGCACACTGCACCCTTTGCTTTCTTCCTACACGCTGCTTTGTGTTGCCTGCTGAGTGCTCAGGTGCTGTCTGTGGTCCTTGACAGCGAGGACCGTGCTGTCGACTTCTTTCTTCACGTCTGTGCGCCCCACTGTGTGTAGCATGACGAGCGAGGCCCGGACACGACTAACCTAAGGATTTCCGGGATCATCCTTTACCTAGATGTGCAAAAATGAAACACAACTGTATTTACATACCACCCCCCCCAACAAAAACCCTGCAACCTGGGTGTGGCTCTCTGCAGGTTATTTCCCTCTCAGCCTCAGTCTTCCCATCAATAAAATGAGGCCATCAGGCCGGGCTTCTTGGAGGAACTTCGGGTTCCAGGCCCCTTTGGGTTCTAAGTCCACTCTTGAGGTCACCCTCCCCCAACTGCAGTGTGACACGGACACTGGGTCTCTTCCCATCCAGTGGCCTCTTTCCTACCCGACCCCTTCCTGCAGGCAGGGCACCTCCCGGATGTCCCACCCATCTGTCTTTGTTTGCTGGCTCTGCGAAGGAAGGGTCCTGGCCCGTCCTGGCTTCCCAAAGAGTCCTGATGAATACAGATACGGCCTCGTTTGCATATTAGCACTCGTGCCAGTCTGAGCCCAGCTGTGTGCAACGTAAGGTGAAATATAGATTCCCCCAACTCGGCCATGGCTTCTCCACGCGGCTAATCGAAAAGCCTTCCGAGTGGGCCTGAATTGCATATGCATAAGCTCTTCTTTGGCTCAGGTGGGCGGAGGCCGGGCCCACTGCTTTCCACGGTGTCTCTTTGTGCTCCTTTGAGTTCCCTTCAAGATTACTAAGCCACCTGGGCTACACGGTGCTTTGGAAACTGGGTCTGTCCAGGGCCTGGCCTAGCCTCTTAGAATCTCTGGGATTTGAGACTTGAGCTCAAGTCCCCCTTCTGCCTACGAACTCAGTACGGCAGCAGGGGCTACTAGAGGGAACCAGGGCCCCTCCCCCACGGCAGGATGAGGTCCAGCCCCGTCTTCCCCCAACCTCCTTCCCTCCCACCCTCCAGACTTACCTTTCAGCCCCTGAGCCTCTGTGCTCTGCCCTCTCAGGCACGGCTGGCAGGGTGGGGTGCAGAGGACGATCCGGCGTCCCCTCCACATTCCTGTTGCCCAGTGCATCTGCCTTTGTCACCTCCCTGCACTGGGAGCTCACGTCTGTGTCCCCTGGATGGACCCTGGGCCTCCCTGGGCCTCAACCCAGGGGCAGCCCACAGCAGATGCTGAGGGAAGACAGCCCAGGGCCAATGAGCTTTTGTTCCCCTTATCAAGAACTCCACCTTTGAAAGCTCGCTGAGTCTTGCCATAGGTGTATTTCACGGAGGCTGCGGTTGGGAAGAATAGCCAGGTTTACGCAATCATTGAGGTCCCTTTAATGCAAACTACTAAACAGAGAGAGGGTCCCCGGGTGCAGGTCACCACTGCTACTGTTGCTGCAGCCAGGAAGCCCTCAGCTCCCCCAGGGGAAATGCAGATGCAGGTGGGCTACGGGTGCTGTGTCCAGCTGCCCCTGGCACTTGCCCACCTTCTCCCTGCCCTCCATCTGCCCCTGCCAGGTCTCCTGTATTCCTCCGTTCCGAGAGCTGGCAGAGCGGAGGCTGAATTGAGTTTATATAGCTTCCCCTGTATATATTTAGAGATAAGAAGTTCATTTAGGGATTAGGGGCTGCTTCTTGTCTATGCATCATTAAGCATATCACATCTGCTACTGAGCTAGCAATCAGCAGAATATTGAGGAAAGTTGTAAAGAAATCTT
The DNA here is from genome assembly GCF_000276665.1 of Chinchilla lanigera. Lineage (NCBI taxonomy): Eukaryota > Metazoa > Chordata > Mammalia > Rodentia > Chinchillidae > Chinchilla > Chinchilla lanigera. Next base: position 18,349,346 of record NW_004955438.1, read on the forward strand.
TGCATCGGTTCATTTTCATTCCCATCTTCCCGTGCCCTGGCTCTCAGACTTTTGCCAGCCGGTGTACAGGAGGGAATGGAGCCGGGGCAGTGGAGGCCAAGCCTTGACTGGATTCTGAGGAGTGACTGTCTCTCGGCTCAGATGTTCTAGCTCGTGTACCTGTGTGTGCACGCACGCGCGTGTCCAAGCCTGTGGGTCTGTGGAGGGGCGCGTCGAGACATCCATGGAGAAGCAGTGCATGCAGTTCTCTAGGGTGGGCTTGTGAGGAAGGGCGGGTGACCGGGACGCGAATTGAGGGACCAACCACCGTCCTGAGTGCTGCTCTGTGAGCAGGGGCTGGGCAGACTTCGATGTCATCTCCCAGGGCAACCTTGCCCAAGCTACTTCCCCTCGGACACCCTCAGTCCCCAGTGTGCAAAGTGAGGGCTCGGGCTAGGTGGTCTCGCCTTGACGCATGGTAGCAAGGAGCAGAGGGGCGGTGGAAAAGCACCACGTAGAACAGGACCTCAGCAGATGGTTGTTTGGATGCTGCTGCTGCGGTAACTGGCCCTCCGGTCCCTGCTGCCTCCTAGCCAGTGGCCATTCCCAAGCCGTGCCTTTCCCAGCCCGGTGACTGAGCAGCGGCAACCACAAGCACAGGTCTCTGGTTTGGCAGGGCGGGGTTGGAAACCGCATCCCGGACTCTGCAGAGCAGCAAGTGGGTCCTCCACCGGCCGCTCGGGCTCGTGGGCAGGCTGGGAGAACTGAGCCTCTTCTCCCCACCCTTGGGCGCCGGTGATGAGCCTGGTCATTGGGCCCCAGGTGGGCGAGTAGTGGCTGGGTGGCTCCTCCATCCCCTTGAGGGACAGCTGTCCCGCAGTGTGACATGCGGCTCGTTAAACTGCAGGTGTCACTGTGAGCCCTGCAATGGGCTTGGCTCCCAGCCGGCGACCTACAAAGGCATCTGCCTGGTGTGCAGCTCGGCCAGCAGGGGAGCCCTGGAACAGGAGCAGCACCCCACCCTCTCTCGCCATCCCTCCATAGTCCACGGATGTAGTCAGCCCCTCCAGAAGTAAATACGGGGCCACGGCAGCCTGGCCTCAAAGAAAGCCCTGAGAACAAATGGCTCTCCACTCGCCGCAATTAAGAGGACTGCTCAGAACTCTGGCCTGCGTGTGATCCGCATTTAACCTTGCTGACCTCCTGGGCAGACGGGCACATGGTGGAGGACAGAGAAATTGCTGATAGCTTCCCAGCCAAGCAGGCCCGAGACATCAGCGTCCACCCGGGGGGAGCGGGGGGACCCCCAGCAGGCCAGGTCGGGCCGGGGGAAGACACACAGGGTGAGAAGCCCAAATACGCAAGGGCCAACAGCGAAGAGGGTCAGGGGCCACAGATGACAAAAGTCTCATTTCACAAGTCTACTTTTAAAATTGACTGGCTGTGTGCTGTTTTTAACCCCCGAAACGGTAGCTCCCTGCTCGCTGTGTCCTGCTGCTGGCCAGCAAGCACCAAGCAGAGTGGGACAATCCTGGAGCCCGGGGCACAGCCCCCCCCCAGCTGCCAACGGAGCCCCACCGCACGTCACTTTGGGGTTCTTGTTCCTCAGCATACCCTTCCCAGCCACTTCCCTTCTTTTTAATTCTGCACTTCATTCTGGATCAAGACACCTACTTGGAAAGAACAAAAAAATACTGTCTGGCAGGCACAGACTTTGATGGCGGCTCTATATAGAAGTCATGAGCCCCAGCCAGGGTCTGGGGGCTTTGAGGGACGGGGATACCTGGGCTTTGGGCTCCCTTCTCTTAATTTCTGTTTAAAGAGAACAGAGAACAGAGAGAGAGAGAGAGAGAGAGAGAGAGAGAGAGAGAGAGAGAGAGTGTGTGTGTGTCTGTGTGTCTGTGTAGAGCAGGGGCATAGAGTATTTTCAGACCTAAAAAAAAAAAGAGAAGAAGAAAAATAAATTTTTGAATAAGAATGGTCCATGTACTGTGACCGCAGGGCAAATGCAAATGTCTGTTTTCAAACACAGATTCGTGCATTCTTATTAGGAGTTCGTGACTGTGCCTCCAAGCAGGACATTACATATTCATCAGTGCCAGGGACCATGGCTGCCCACTTCCGGCCTGGTCTTCCCAGCCCCTAAGTCTGCTCCGTCTTGGGAGGAAGAGGAAGAGGAAGAGGAAGAAGAAGAAAGCCTTGACCGGCCACGCTGGGTCTGTTCCCTTCAGTTGCTAAAGTGTTAAGGGAATAGGAGATAAAAAGATGCACGCAGCAAAGGAAGCAGCGCGCCGTGCTCCACAAAGATCTTTTTAGTGTCAACTTAAATGTACACAAATAGCGGATGATGATCTCTTTTATTGGACTAACATTTATCCAGTAATATCCACACACTTTTAAAACCATTGAGGCCTCCTCTTCAGGTGTTCATTTGAATAGAAATAGCTGAATGAGTGTTTTTATAATTGATCCCCTGAGAACTGAATGTCTAGTGCTGCATAACCAACATTTTCCCATTGCTGTTTTTTTTTTTTCCCCCAAATTGCCACTCTGCAAAATTAGGATTTTGTACAGTTTTGATAAGAGAATTAACCTCCCATGTGCCAAACTCCCTGACTGTGAGGGGCTCCCAAGAAGCTGGCAGTTGCAGGTCGGCTTTGACATCCGGCCACTTTGGGAGCTTTGCTACTTCAAAACCCCAGAGTTGTAATGGAGTGGATGTGAGGGAGGCAGAGGGAGGTAGACGGCTTGGCAGGACCGGGCCTGGAGTCCGGTGCCTCTGATCCTTCTGTCTACACTCACCAGAACTCCCCGCGCCGGCCACTCACACCTGATCCTGTTCCCACCTGCCTGCACGCAGGGAGCCTGCTGCTACAAAACCATCAGACGTTGACCGTTCCACCCCCAAGAGCCTCTTCCAGGGCTGCTGAGTGCTTCCTTTTGATCCTCTTTACTTTTAGGGTTCTACTCACAGTACACGTTCATTGCAGAAAATTTGAAAACCGTGGAAGTACACAGCTAAAACTAAACAGTACCCCGAATGCCACTGCCCAGGGGCTATACGGTTTTCATTTTTACACGTTTACACTATTGGCTTTGCTTCCAGATTTCTCTCTGTGTAGCCCTACTCTCTGCATAGAGTAACCCCTAAGATTTTTCCCTCTACTTGGTTGTATACACAAAGCGTCTCCCGTGTCTTTGAGCTTTGTTCGTCCTCTCCGACTCCGCGGCCGCACACACAGCCATCAAATGGTTGTGGCTGAATGAATTTAATTACCCCCTGTGATGGACTGGGGAGATTTCCTTTTTGACTGTGTAAAAAGGAAATGTGAGTCTCTGACCATTTTGGAGCTAGATGTATTTCAATGAGCGTAAGGAAGTTACTCAGGAAAACATTTTCCCTTCGTGGCCTGGAAGGGATAGGAAAAAACAATTTCTTGCAGCAGAACATGAGCAGTAAATGCACCTCAGCAAGCCAAGCCCGCAGGGGTGACGGCCAGCGAGAGCCGCTGGGGACAGTGGACCAGGGGTCCCGGTTCCCCAGGTCTGCGCTGATCTCAGCCTCTGTGGGTCCTGGTGTCCGGCAGGCTGTGTCCAGCTGCACGGACAGGAACCCCAGCTCCCCTGGCTTTGAGAAGGCCGACTCGGACTGTGTGTCGCTGCTGGGACTTCCGGGGGTGGGGGCAGCCCTGGCTTGGCTAATTCAGCACCGCTGCAGTATCTCTAAGGACTGTTGTTCTCAACTCTTGTCCCTTCGCGGGTCACACACCCGTGCTGAAGCCCATCGTGGAAGGGACGCGACACTCTCAGCGCCGGGATGGCCCCTCTTCTGACAGTCCCTCTGCAAACTGCAGCCTACTGGGCTGCAACCCGAACCACTGTACCTGGCCTCCTCCAGGCCCCTTCTGATCTCTTTAAGTTGCAGGCTCCCCGAGACCCCGAGGCGGCCCTCACCAGGTGACCAGAATGTAACTGTCTCAGCACCGCTGCTTCACAGCGGCACCTGGATCCTGAGAGCCAGTGTGAGGCCTGACCAGCCTCGGTGGTGGTCTTGTTGGGTCCCACTGGGTGCCCCAGGAACTCACGGACCCCGCCCCCAGGATCCCCCCGCCCCCGCCCCCGCCCCCCCCACGCCGCTTCTTGGGCTCTGCTCGCAGCTGTGTTCTCAGCCCTCTCTGTTTTCTCTTCCCGCTCCTGCAAACAGCCGGGTGATGTTCCTTTCTACACAGGAAGCTCATTGGCTGAGAGGGGCCGGCCCCGCCCCCAGTGCCAGGGGCAGGCTTGCTATGCTGGTGGCCAATCACAGCATCACATCCCCAGATCAATCTGGTAGGTAACTATGGGGATGGGGGTATTACAAAATCAGTTCAGTAAGAGCCCATCCAGGGATGTCTGCTGGGATTCGTTTGTGGTTTGCCAGGACAAGGGTGTAGGAATGGTGGTGACCACGGTAGGGGACTGGAAGCCAACACAGAGGAAAATAGAGCGAGAAGATGGAGAATGACCAGGTCGGATGACACCCTTTGAACTCCTCCATCCAGCCATGTTTGCAGAGGGACTGTCAGAAGTAATCATGTAAGCCGGCTGTGGTGGTGCACGCCTGTAATCCCAGCACTTGGAAGGCTGAGGCAGGAGGATCTTTGCGAGTT
>NW_004955438.1:18354169-18386585 GCF_000276665.1 Chinchilla lanigera
AAATAATCATTTGGGAAAGCCAATTTTCCTTCTCACGTACACTAAGTTGATGGGTTTTTGTTGCAGCTGAAGGGTCCTGACTAGAACGTCAATCCAATAAGCTTCTCTTCCAAAATCAGGTCCCTTATCGGCCCTGCTCCGATGACCACCAACACTGTCACGTTCCCCTAGCCACCCTCCCAGTGACCGTCCATCCCTGAAGTCAAGGCAGGTCAGGCCCAAGGAGTTTCACTTTGCCGCTTTCTTGGGCCTGAGGAGGCGACTGCTGGAGGCCACCACCCTGGGGCCACCTCCTCGCGGCCACAGAGCGGCTGTGCAGCCTACCCTGAGACCGCTCAGAGCCCGACAAGGATCCAGATGGAATCCTCCCTCTTCCCATCGACTCCTCCCCCTTGCCCAGGAGGCGGGTGTGTGCTAATAATCCCTGGAGCTTCCGCCCGGGTTCTGCCCTCTGAGGTGCCCCTGGGCGCCCCCGTCACTGTTCAGCCGGGCTCTGCACATTTCCTGCACTCAGCCTTCTTCTGAAATCCCACCTCCAGCCTGTGCTGCGCGAAGGGCGCTCTGCAGCCCAGGCGCCCTGGCGACCTCAGGCAGTGGCTGCCCCTCAGGAGGGCCGCGGGTGCCACGGCCCAGGGCTCCCGGGCCTGGAGGGGAGGCCCGGAGTTCCCAGCGCCAGCCAGCCGTCCCTGTGCAGGACTCAGGCCCCGCTGAGGAGTCATTTCGCAAGGGAACCTGGAAACCCACGTTTTCTTAGGAAATGATCCATTGAAAAAAGAAGTAAGACAGCAACCAAATCAATCCAAATGCTGCAAAAGCCGACACTCTGCTTCAGACCACCCCGACTGTGACTCCAGACCTCGTGGATGGTAAGAGACAGCGTCAGTGCGTAAAGAGGAGGGTCGCCCAGGGCAGACAACTGGGGGGCCTGGCGTCTGGTCCTGGCTTGCACACTGTGCGCCCTGGAGGAATTACTGAGTCTCTAAAAATTCCTGGTTGCCTAGGAGCCTTCTCGGAAGACCCCACCGACCTGGCAGGAAGTGCCCCATTGTTCCCCTGTGCAGAAGGGAAAAGCCAGCGCAGGGAAGCAGCTGGAGGGCGGCAGGGACCTTCACGTCTCTGCAAGTCCCGGGACTCCGCAGTGGAGAAAGAGGCCTGTCTAGGGTCCTGGGCCCAGGTGGCTCTTCTTCCCTGGAGTCAGGTCTCCCCCACCTGCTGCCTCCCCCTCTGTGCCCCTCATAACCTCCTCCTCTTCCTCCTCCTCCTCTTTCTCCTCTTCTTCTCCCTTCTTCCGGCCTCAGGCATGGCAGGCAAGCGCTCTACCACTGAGCTACACCCCCAGCCCCGTCCTATTTTATTTCTGTAACCCAGTGTGCTTGTCACGTTCCCGGTTCTGGGTGGTGTTTCTGCTGGCACTGACTTAAGTCATTTCTGTCCAATTCAGGAAAACTCCCGAGGGAGACCGTGTGCAGCACGCCTGCTGTGTGATGGCGGCCATCAGGGCACTCTCTCCGTCACCTTCTGGTCGTCAGGACTCTTTCTTTCACCCAAGAGAATGGTTTCTCAAAGAACAGAGACTCCAAAGAGAGCAACTCCCTCTCCTGCCCCTCACGCAGACTCGCTCTTGCCGCTGGCTTTGTTACCAGCGCTCAACACAGGGACGGTGGTAGGCAGAGCTCCTGTAAGGCCACAGGCTCCAAGGTCACCACAATTTGCAAGAAACTAGAGCTCTTTTATGGTCCTCACAGCAGAGAAAAGCACAAGCTATGGGCAGGAGCCCATACTACACGTGGAAAAACAAAGGCCAAGCCTTCTTAAATAACTCGCTCAGCAAACCACACTGCAACGCCATAGGTGAAACTCTTCTGGCTTAAATGCTCTATCTTAAGGTGAATGGGGTGTCCTTCCCCTCCCCGACTCAATTCTGCCCCAATGTCGTTTTTGTTTTGTTTTGGTTTTGGTTTTTTCCGGTACCGGGAATCGAACTCATGACTTGGCACTTGCCAGGCAGGCGCTGTGTCGCTGAGCTAAATCCCCAGCCCCTGCCCCAAATGTCTTCGGTGTGACACACTCACTAATTTGGGTTCAGAAGCACAAGTTATGTTTTCCTAGAAATTTTCACCCTGCTCCTCTTTATTCTACTTTTTGTTGCTGTTGCTTTACATCGTTTTTTGTTTAATTAGTGTGCATTGGTTCAGAGTGATGGGTTTTACTTCGGCAGGTTTGTACATACACACTTTGATCATTTTCACACCCATGGGCTCACACCCATGACCCGTGTGTGTGTGTGTGTGTGTGTGTGTGTGTGTGTGTGAGAGAGAGAGAGAGAGAGAGAGAGAGAGAGAGAGAGAGAGAGAGAGAGACCAGGTCTATGCTATGTAGTCCAGGCATCCTTGAACCCAAAGTCCTCCTGCCTCAGCCTCCCAAGGGCCTGGATTCCAGGCATTTGTCACTGTGCCCAGATTCTGTTTCATTATCTGTTCTTCAGGAGTGGTTCTTTAACAACCAGGATGTAAAAGCCAGAGACCTGTGTTTGGTGACAGAACCGTGTCTGACTCCTTGAGGGACTTGGGAGGGTTCCCCTTCCTTGGCCGCTGTTTCCCCATCTCCACATGAGCCCACGTTACAGGAGGCAGATGGCTCACAGTTACATTAGAATCAGCTTCCAGCCCAGCCGAAATCTCAGGACAGGTCTCATGGAGAGCTGGATCCCCCACGCTCCCTGCAGAAGAATAGCTGAACCCCCCATCCTGCAGCACTGCTGGACAGGGGCACTGCCACGTGCCACCATCTTCCCTGCCACCCTGGTGTCCTGGCCCTGGAGGCCCTGGACTTGGGCCCTGGTTCAGTGGGCTCCAGAGGTCCAGTAGCCAGGCCCGGGCCTCAGTTCCCACACTCACCCGAAAGCAGCTCTGTAAACTGTGTTTGTCGGCGCAGATGTGCCTCTGCTTCGGGAAACCTGCCGTCACCCTCCTCCTACGCCTCCCTTTCCTCCTCTTTCTCCCCTTCTCCTCCTTCTTCATCTTCTTCTGCCTCAGCACTAGGGGCTGAGCTTAGGGCTTTACACTGAGCTATATCCCCAGCCCCTTAAAAAATTTTTAATTTGGGGTAGGGGTTTGAGACAGGGTCTTGTTATGCATTCAGGCTCGCCTTGAACTCACTATGTAGCCCAGGCTGTCCTCGAACTCATGGTGACCTTCCTGCCTCATCCTCCTGTGCTGGAATTACAGATGTGTGCCACCATGTCTGGCTTAATGTTTAAATCTGAGACAGAGTCTTGCTAAGTCACTAAACTGCCCAGGCTGGGCTCAAATTTATAGTCTTCTTGCCTCACTGTCCCATAGTGCTGGGATCACAGGTGTGCATAACCAAGCCTAGCTCATTATTATTATAGAAATTTTAGACATACACTAAAGGTAGACAGACTCATCCATTTCTAACAACGAGCAGCTCCTGACCAGTCTCACTTCACCTGTGCACTCCCAGCCCCTTATTTTAAAATAGATGGACCCCAGGAAATGAGATCACGTGATTTTCCGAACAATAAAGGCTGTTGGTGTGAGGCCAACTATAACAGAATTGCCTAGTAGTTCTGTAACTACCCACAGCTACCCCAGTGCCAATCCATACCACTGACCCATCTCAGAATTATATCCATCTCACCAGGTTTCAAATCAGAAGACGTGGGTCTCAGGCATGGCTCCCTTACTTTCTGGCTGTGTCACCTTGGGCCACACACTCAATCTCCAAGCCTCAGTTTCCTCATCTGGGAAATGGGACCACTAAAATGAGTCTCCTGCAAAAGGCTCTGATGACAGACAGCTGAGACTATGTCCAAAGCACTTTGTGCTATGTGCAAAGTGCCTTGTCAGGTTACAAAATTGATATTTCTGGTAGAGGAAAAACCAGGTCATGTGAGTGACAGGGGACATGCCGGGTCCCAACTGGCCAGACTGTGATCCCTCCTTCAGGCCCACCCAGGGCTCCTGCCCCGCTCCTGGCTCTCCTCGCTTCCTCCCAGTGCCAGAAACCACAATAATCGAGGGAAATCGTATTTTAATGACATTTTTTAAAAAAACCCTCAAAATGGAAAAACCCATAATGAACAAAATATCCACATTCTGAATAAAGGCAGGATCAATTACACCAAGCCATATTAGAGCCCGAGGCAAAAGGAGAAATCAGTGAGACCCTTCTGATCCTGTCTTTATTTAAAATGTTAATATTTTGTTCATTGTGAATTTTCCCCGCTCCTTTTTTTTTTCATTAAGATGTGAGTTATCTTGATCTTGGCACCTTGTATATTCTGTGCCCAGGTGAGCATGCCAGGACCCCAACCCCAGGAGGACAGAGGGCCCCTGTGTTGCTTTGCTGCTGCACTGGGGTCCCCAGCAGCCCCGACTTCAGTAAAATTCCTCACACACAGAAAGGGGAAACAGAGAAAGCGCTGCTTTCTGAATCTGTGTCATGTGCAGAAGCAGCAATGGCGGAGAGGGCCGGCCATGCACCGGGCTGAGCCTCTCAGTGCACGGGGAGGCGGAGAGGGAGTTGGCCCGTGACTTCCCAGCTCCCTGGCGTCCCAGGTTGAACCTGCTCCTCTCCCAAGCATCTTTCTTCTACACCAGGGCCGCCCCAGGTACCAAGACACCCAGGGACTCTCTGGCCTGACGGAACCTTGCTTCTTCCATCTAAGGGATCTTACTCCAGTCACGGCCCCCAGGTTCGCTCTTTGTGGCCGGCAGGAGGGCTGCCCTTCTAGTTCAGCTCTGCTTTTCCAGGGAGTGACTAGGGTCCTCCAGGAAAGCTTCCTTCCCAGATCCGGGCCAGGCAGTGTCCAGAACGCCCCTCACACAGCACCTGGGTCAGGAGGTCACTGTTCTCCTACAGAGTTGGCACAGAACACTGAAGTGTGTCCTGCTCAGCTTTGCTAATCTCTCCCCTCTCCCTGATGAGGATGATTTGGTTTTAAAAGCCTCCTAGCTGGGTGTGGTGTGCACACCTATAATCCCAGCACTGTGGGAAGGAAGTTTAGCTGGAGGATTACAAATTCAAGCCCAGCCAGGGAAATTTACCAATTTAGGGAGACCCTCTCTCAAAATGAACAATAAAAAGGGCTAAGGATGCAGCTCAGTATGAGGACCCTGGGTTCAATCCTCAGTACAAAAAAATAAAATAAAATAAAATAAAAAACTCCCCCTAAAGGAGAATTTGTGAATTAAGAACCTGCAAAATGAAAATCTGGGAAGAGTATATGAATTTGGATTTATTTATTTATTATTAGTTTTTGCAGGGCTGGGCATGGAAACTAGGACCTCATACACACTCCACAAGTGCTTTGAACTATACCCCAGCTCCGAGATGCTGGATGTCTTGTTACAAGGATATTTATTTATTTATTTATTTATTTATTTATTTATTTATTTATTGAGACAGGGTCTCACTCTACAGTTCAGGCTGGCATTGAACTCACTATGTAGTCCAAGCTGGTCTCAAACTCACAGCCATCCTCCTGCCTCAGCCTTCCCAGTGCTGCGATTACAGGCCAGCGCCACCACGCCCAGCTCAAAAACATTTATTTCTGTTTACTGAAAACAACAAAACTAAAACAGCAGTCTAACTTAAGGGGCTACTGTAGACGCTCCGTACATTGTAAATAAATAACGAAGGGCACTATAGTTAATTTCCACTGGAGAAACGTTCACCGAAACTCAGCAAAATGCTTGCACAGACGGTCCTCAGCCTGTGGCGGGCTTCTGCCCGAGGAGACCACCATAAACTCTAAATACCGTAGGTCAAAATGTGCTTACTACACCCGGGGAGCGCCTCAGCTCTGCCACTCTGCAAACTGTAGAGTCCTGCCTGTGTCCGCTCATGATCACGCGGCTGCCTGATTGCTGCTGGTCACTGAATCGTCCAGCACCGAGAGAGAGGACGAGGCTGTCCATTATCAGCTTGGGAAAAAGACCCAAATTCAAAAGCGGACGTATGGATTCTCCTGAATGCAAATCGCCTCCAAGTGGAAACACTGTGAAGGGAACTACCCTAAATCGAGGACTGTGTGCACACTCAGGAGCCCACACCGAGCGGGCTGAGTGTGAACCCCGCTTCCGCTCTGGGACGAGCTACTTCTTTAAGCTTCGGTCTATCATCTGCAAAATGAGAGCAGTTTTTCTGCCAGGCTGCTGACAAAATCAAACGAGCCGCGATGCCCAGCGCTTGGCATCACCGCTGGATAAGGAGCCCCTCCTCCTGCTCCCTGGGTTTGCTCGTCCATAACCTAGAATTCAGGGCAGGTGAACGAGCCTACTCAGACCTGTGTGCCAGGTACAGATCCTGGCTCGGAGGGGCTTGGGGGTCACTCAAGTTAGGCTCAGGGCTTTAGAGAGGGTTCGGGCTGCGTGGCTCTTTCCCAGGTTAGAATTTCACCTGCAGCGACGGAGCCCGGGGACACTGTGTCCGCGTGCCCAGCACAGTCCCTCCGCCACGAGGAGCCCCTTCGGTGGCTTTGCGGAAGCCCCAAGAGCAGACACTTAGACGCAGGAGGGTGCCCCAGCCCCAGCAGCCGCGCCCAGGCCCGTTGGTCTGGGATTGCGGAAGAAGTCCTGCAGGTTGCCAAGGCTGCCCTGGAAACTCCCCCAACACGGAAGCCCCCCGCCCAATGCCTCCTTTGGCGCCGCCGAGAGACTGGAGCCAAATGGCAGAGCTGGGATCCAGGCTGCGGGCTGCCAGGCCCGCCTGAGTGTGCCCAGCTTCGGCCACGCTGCCAGTTCACAGCCTGCTGGGGCCTCCTTCCGCCTAGCCTTCTTCCCCGTCTCCTCCTCCTCCCTCCCCTCCTCCCCGGACTTCTCCTCCCTCCTCCTCCTTCTCCTCCTGTTCTTCCTCCTCCCCTTCCCCTCCTCCTTCTCCTCCCTCCTCCTCCCGCTCCTTCTGCTCCTCCTCCTCCCCTTCCCTTCCCCTTCCCTCCTCCCTCCCCCCCTCTACTTGCGCTCCTCCTTTCTCTGCTCCCTCCCAGCCTTCCTCCCCCTTGTTCTCCTTCCCCACTCCAGGCTTATTTCTTTCTGTGCTACCCACCCTTTCCTCCTTTCCTGGCCTTCCCCAGGGTAGCTGGGTTCTCTGGAAGACTTTTCTCTATGGAGATTGCAGCTAGAGTTCATCCGGGCTCTTCTCGCTCTTACAGCCCCGCCCCCAGAACGTGCAGCCCCACCCACGACCACAAAGCCACGCCCCATATCCCCGCAGCCCTCCTTTGAGCGCATGCAGCCCCGCCTCCATACACGCAAAGCCCCGCCCGTGGCCACGAAGCCCAGCCCAAGCCATGCTGCCCCGCCCCTTGCGCACGCAGCCCCGCCTCCTGCTCGCGCCCGCCCGCTCGCCTGCCCAGGCATCCTGGTGGCTGTGGAGGCGTCCAGTCGCCTGGAAAGGGCTGACAGCCTACGCAGCCCTGGTCGGGCAGAGCAAGTCCCCGGCCAGCTGGCGCGGGGATGGGCCCCAGCCAGGTAATTATTGCCTGGTGCAGAGGTCGAAAGCCGCAGCGCGGCGGATGCACTAATGAAACACAAATGGGACATCTGTGTTCAGGAGTTCAGCAAAGCGTGGCAGCCCGACTTTGCCAAGAGTTTATGTACTGCGCACTGAAGGCGAGGGGTCCTCCAGTGCAGGGAACTGTAAACACCCCAGAAAGCGATGCCCTGCTTCTCCGCCGGCTCTGGGCAGCCGGGGGCTTCCCTGGTCCCCAGGAGGCGGCGCGGGGGGCCGTCCGGGCACAAGAAGGGGCTCTCCCGCAGTCGAGGCTCTGGCCTCCGCAAGGAGAGGCGCGGTGGGGATGTCGGGGTCCCCAGGTACCCCATCTGGCGCGCCTTGCTCTGAGCTCTGAGCACATCGCCTTTGCTGACTCCAGCCGGGTCAGCTCTGGGAGTGAAGTCAGGATGACGACACAGGGAGGGCGGAGCTACCGGGGGTTGTCAGCCAGGGGACTCTGGCATCGTCAAGAAACCTTGGGGTTCTCTCGGGGCTGCCTTCTGACCCTGGGCAGACTGGGCAGCCTCCACCCTCCTGGCCTGTGTGTCCACGCCTGTGAAGTGGGGTGTGGCTGAGACTCCTCTGGTCACTCTGATCCCTCTGGGCAGCAGGGAACTGGAAGCAACTCTGACTGTCTTATCTGCCAACAGAGCAGCTCCCGGCAGGAGAGAGGGGTGTGTAGTGGATAGAGGAGCAGAGCAACCTTGGGGACCCGGCAGCTTGGTCACCGGCAGCAGGCCGTGGTGGCTGTCGCCTGCCTGGTCCTTCCTGGGCCCAACTCCAGCCTCCCTCTCCCCACATCTTTGTATATCACATATCAGTCTCCAAATTATAGCTGACTGGCCCAGCACTGGAGTCTTTCCTGGGAGGAGGGTATCAAGGTCTGCCCTCATGAATGCAGTTCCTGTCCACTTAAGCCAGGCCTGCTCGGGCTCTGGACTCCTTGCTCTGACCCGGTGCCTCTCTCCTGCCCCTAGGCCTCACTTCTGGCCTTCGCTTGCCTTGGGGACCAGCACCAGAGCAGAGGACCGATGCTCCTGGGAGCAGACCTTGCCTGTCAGGTATTGGTCTCAGAGGCGACTGAGAGTGGCCCTCAGCGGATGGGGTCGCAGAGTGGGGGAGGAGCAAGGTCCCTCCTGGGCGGTTGTAATTGTGGATGCAGGAGGAGGAGGAGACCTCATAGAGGCCGTCTTAGGCATTTTCCAGGGCCAGGACTTTGCCAGACTCAGAGTGACCGCAGGCCTGGGGTGATGGGCAGCGGACCTGCCAGCCCTGCTACCCACTACATAGATGGGGCCTGGGGTGGGTTGTGGAGCACCAAGGTCAGGACTGTGTATCTGTCCTCGTCAAAGTTTTACCAACTCTGCCGCTATTTCTTCAGCTAGGAAACACTAGGAATGCTTTGAGAGTAAACGAGAAGATCCACATGCAAAGCTTCTGTGTGACAGGCGTGGCAGACACTCTGGCTGCTGGCTCCAAGTCCTCTCCGCCTCCTTCTGCATTGGCGCTGGCCGATTCGGATTTACCCAGGATCCACTCACCCACCTGGCCCAACCTCCAGGGAAGAGCATGTCAGGATTGGGCTAAGGTTCCCATTCCTCTTGACCTTGGGGCTGGTAGCCCACTCTCTGGTCTAAAGTTGGCCTGCGAGGGGAGAGGATGAGGAGTCTATGTCCTTTCTGAATTTCTCTGACTTCCTGTTACTTGCAGCCTAAGACATCCCGGCTTGGATGTGAGGAGTGGCTTTCTGCTTCCACAGAGGACTGAGTCCATCCGCAGGAAACACGGCACAGGTCACAAACAGGTTCCGCAGGAGCTGTTGCCTTCCGTCCTCACGCAGCTCTGATGTGGAGCTGTAGACTCCATGTCCCAGATGAAAGCAACTTGGGGGCTGGGGATTTAGCTCAGCAGCATAGTGCCAGCCTGGAAAGCTCAAGGTTGTGGGTTTGATTCCCAGTACTGGAAAAAAAAAAAAAAAAAAAAAAGAAAGCGACTTGGGGATGATAGGGCCAGGACTGAACCTCACGAGGTACAGGAGGGCAGCAGAGGCCTGTGGCTCTAGGGCTGGGAGGGACATGGAAGCCGTGTTAGAGCTAGAGAAGGTCTTTGTTTGACTGCATTGGGCTTGGCATTGCCCAGCACTGCTGGGTGGGTAGGGAGAATGATAATAATAACAACAGCAGCAGCAACAAATGCAGTGCGATGCCCAATCTGACTCTACCTCCAAAGCATCGTGAAGGGTGGTTCCCTGTTTTCCACGCTCTCTGAGGAGGAAACTGAGGCACAGAAGAGCAAGTGGGGACATCTGAGTTCCAGATTGGTTTTGTCCAAGATTTTAATCTTTGTGCTCAACTAAAAACGACGACCTTTCACCCAGAAGGAAACCAACAGGGTCACAGGGCAGATATCACGCCCGGCCTGGGAGTGAGGGGGCAGTAGCTGACCCAGTGTTGAGCTGGCTCCTCCTCCACACCTGGCAGGGAGGGGGCTTTGGTCCAGCCCCCAAAGCTGGCATGAGGCCAGGCACTCAGGCAGGGCACCACAGGTGTTTGCTGAGTGAAAGAGTGGGCGAGTGTATTTGGAGCTTGAACCTCCTGGCAGTGATTTTTTTTTTTCCCCCCGGTACCGGGAATCGAACTCACGACATTGTGCTTGCCAGGTAGGCGCTGTGCCGCTGAGCTAAATCCCCAGCCCCTCCTGGCAGGGATTTTGGGAGCGTCTTTATGAGGTGCGATCAAAGTACAGCAGAAAGGCAGGCCCGTGAAAACATCACAGTGCATCCTCAGGCCCCTCATTCGTTAGATCTGGCTCTGTGTGGCTTCTGGCTCTTCCTCCAAGTCAGAAGCACTGCACCAGGGAAACATTTTGAATCGACTGAAGCAGCCAGGACAGCGCAACCTGACACACAGAAGGAGGACTTCCAGAGCTGCTGCAGGAGGTGGAAAGAACGACGGGAGAATTGTGCTCAAAGTGAGCGGCAGTATTTTGAGGGAGATTAATGGCAATGTGCCTTTCACTGTAACAATTTTTAAAAATTAAAAAATGTTCACCGTGTTCCTGTGTTCTTTGGCTACATGGCACAGGAACACGGTGCTGTCCCAACAGCCTCACCCGCTGGCCGAGAGACCATGGGCGGGATGGACAGTGGTCCACGGGGTGCCCTGGGCCCTGGATCCCCCTGCTCCCGCTGGGTCCGCAGGACCCATGGCGAAGGCTCTGTGGGGCTTGACTTTGTATTGCCGGCAATGAACTTTGCTCAAAAGTGCTCTGTCGGCAGAAAGAGGAGCAGCAAAAAGGCTTTCATGCGCTATTTCAGGATTGCTGGCCCTGAACATTTATCACTTACTGATGCATATAATTTGCCTGATGACTCAGTTTCATATATTTTAGTTTCCAAAGATAAACAGTTTTTGCATATTTCCCACAAATGGGGGTTATATTTAATAATCTCTGGGTAGGAGGGCTGGAGGCAGGGGAGAGGAAGGTAGAAGGACACAGGGACTGCATCCCGGAAGCTGGGGCACAGCGGGCTGGGGTCTGGGCACGCGCTCAGGATTTGGCCAGGAAGGGGCTTCAGCCTGTGGGACTTTGGGCAAGAGATGCAGACGGGCGGGCCAGGGTGGTCTGATGTAGGGCGCAGTGAACAGCGCCAACACGGGCTTTGGTGCCGCTTTGCCAGGTCCGAGTGGGTTTAGAAAGCAGTATTATCTAGCCTGTTGGCCTGGTGTGGGTCACATGCGAATGCGTGAACTAACACTCATGGCAAAAATGGTTTCCAGATGAAGTGGGGAACACGATCTCCTCCCTCCCAGGGGACTTGCAGGGCCTGCTCCCTGCCCTTGAGCCTGGCACGCGCCCTGTCTGCTTTCCGCCCGTTCTCGTCCTCTCTTCCCTCTGCCTCTAGGAGGCGCTGTCTCCAGTATGGGCTGCTCCTTCCTCCCGGTCCCAAACGCGAAGACACCTGAACAGGGCCTCAGCTAACCAGAGTGGGTGTGACTTTCTTGCAAGAGATATACTTGTTATTGGGAGCCACCGAGGCTCAGGGACCGGGGAAGAAGGGGACGGAGAACCAAGGGAGGCGATTCTTCCATGCGTGGCCACCCAGCTGCAGAGGAGAGGGCAGAGGCTGGGACGGTAGAGTGAGAGAGAGACGGGGACGCCCACCGGCGGGGCTAGCACCCAGTGATGGCCTTCCGCTCCTGCCCACCCTGGGCGAGCGCGCCCCGCCGTCTCAGCCCATCTTCTGCTCCAGCCTCCCCGGGGCTCTTTCTTCTCGGGTGTCTGTGCCGGGAAGATGCAAGGGACGCCCTGCTGGGGTGGGTGTGTGGGCCTGTGTCGGGCTGGGCTGGGCTGCCTCCTGAGCTCACCCGGTCTTCAGAGTCCCACGGGCATGTTCCCTGGCTGGAGCCCGCAGTGTGGGGTGGAGGAGAACCCCGAGGCCCAAGTGTCCCCACGCCAGGGAGACCAGGCAGGGAGGTCCCGGCTGTGGAGTCCAGCAGGAAGGCAACAGGAGCCTTGGTTTCTTCACTGGGACCTTGGGGTAAGGGTGGGTGTCCCCTGGAAGCGTGGGGAGCACTGGCGGGGCGGGAAGGGCCACCAGCCAGGCTTCTGCTCACCACCACCCGGTGCTCTTCGTGGCTTCTTAATGAGGTGATCGCGGTCACAGTTGTCCTCTGTCTTCATAGTCTTTTAACCTAGGAGGGAGGGCCTTGTTCCGCTCTGCCCAGTGCTGGCCGGAGGAGGTACCGGCCTGGCCTCTGCGCGTGTGAAAGCAGGGCCCCGTCTTGAGTGGGAGAGAGGTTCCCATGCTGCTGCTCTCTGAGGCTGGCTGCCACCCAGGTCTGGCCCCTGGCAGTTGCCAGGTGTGCACTGGGCACTTTTCTTGCTTGGTCCTTGTTGACATGGAAGAAGACGACCTCATCCACATCTAGGCTCTTTTTTTTTTGAGACAGGGTTCTACTGTGGAGCCCAGGCTGGCCTTGAACTCACAGAGAGCCTCCTGCCTCAGCCTCCTGAGTGCTGGGATTACAGGCCTTTGTCACCACGCCTGGCTCTCTCATTTGTTTCTGAGATTTCCTCAGCTTGGCCTTCTGATCTGACTATTGAGTCTGAAATTCCTTTATTCTCATATTAACCTCCTGTCCCTTTTGTGCCCAGTTTTCCCTTTTGCAGTTGTCATTGCTATTTAAGAGCTGTAGTATTTCTGTTGGTTCTTTTGCTGTTTTCTTCGAATTCTTTCTCAGCTTAGGAACTTTTTCTACTTTTGTAGGCAAGGCTTTTCTCCAGCTCTGTCGATGGGGCCTGGTGATCCCTGGCTGCCTCTCTCTACCTACAATCAAGACACT
Source organism: Chinchilla lanigera (assembly GCF_000276665.1). Lineage (NCBI taxonomy): Eukaryota > Metazoa > Chordata > Mammalia > Rodentia > Chinchillidae > Chinchilla > Chinchilla lanigera. The sequence goes on from NW_004955438.1 coordinate 18,367,030, forward strand.
AAGACATAGAGGAGACACTTCTCAATCTGAGGGGCAGGCTTGGGGACTACCCTTTTCATTACTGAGTGATTTGATGGCAAACTGGCTGCTATTTTGGGAGCCACCCAAATGTTACTGTCTGTGGTCTTATTTCTCCCTCTCTCTCTCTCTCTTTCTTTCTTCTTTCTTTTTTTTCAGACCGGGTATGACTATGTAGTTCAGGCTGGCTTTGTTTTTTTCTTTTCTTTTTTGGTACCGGGAATCGAACTCATGACCTCATGCTTACCAGGGAGGCACTTGTGGCGCTGAGCTATATCCCCAGTTCCTCAGGCTGGCTTTGAACTCACCATGTAACCTAGGCTGGTCTTAAACTCATGGAGATCCTCCTGCCTCAGCCTCCCTAGTACTAGGATTAGAAGTATACATCACCATGCCCAGTTGTAATCTCATTTCCGTTGGACAGTTTCTGCCAGGGTGACTCTCCAGATCTCTTAGTGGGAATGGCACAGTGTGTGGGTAAACCTGGTTACTGAGGTCTTTTTTTTATTGTTGTTTGCTTTGTTTTCACCCTTGAGACAGGGTCTCCCTATATACCCAGGCTGGCCTCAAACTCACCATCCTCCTGCCTCAGGTTTTGGCTGCCAAGATTTTGAGCCAAAGGAGAGCAGGGTCTGGGGGCTCCATCAAGCTCTGTGCAGACTCTCTCTTAGCTCTGTTTTTAGTAGGGTCTTTCCTGTGCTTGGGGTTGTTGACTGTACTACAGATCTCACTTTCATGACAGAGTAAGCATCATCTCTGCCTTCTATTGCAGCGGGAGGTGCACTTTCACGAGAACACAGGGCTGGGAAGAAGTCTGGTGATAGAGCACCATCTCCCGGCTCCTGTTTCTGGCTTCCTGTTTCCTGTTTCCTGCTTCCGGTTTCCTGCACACCAGCACACCTCAGTCTCGGCCCGGTCCGTCGTGGGTCTTCTGACCCTGACACTGGCTGGTCTCTTTTCCTGCCCTTGTCCCACTCTGAGTGTCGAATTCCAAGCCACTTCCCAAACGTCACGCTGTGGCTGCTGAGTTTGAGTTCCACAGTTAAGTGGGCCACGTCCCAACTGCTTTGTTCCAGGGCTCTGTTTTGGAGCAGACTGAGTGCTGGTCACCTGCTCGGGGGCCTGGCTGCCGTGTTCCGGGTCACTTTCCCGACGGAGACTGTCTGCTACCGCAGCGTGCAGATGACAGCCTTTTGGGTTCTGATTCGCTTGGCCGCAGTTTTGTAACTGAGACCTGAAGCTGTGACCCCGGGTCCTGGCCAAGATGTCTTGGGCCAACTGCAGCTTTTTCTTCTGTGGGTGATTTGCCTTTTCTGTCTTGACCTCCAAAGAGCTTGTTTTAGTCTCGTTGCTCTGTGACTGAACTGGCAGTGTTGCAGTACTGCTGGCTCCTAATTAGGTTTTTCTAGAACATTGTACACAAGTATTTTTGTATCTGTTTATAAAGCTGTCCATTTAAGACCAGTCTCCTCATATTATTTCTTTATATTTTCTGTTTCATCGGTTGGATTCTTTCCTTCAGGGACCTGGATTTCTTTTCTTTTTTCCTCTTTTTAGGGGAAGTACTAGGGACTGAACCCGGGTCCTTTGCACTGAGCTACATCTCTAGCCCTCCCCTCTTTTCCTTTTGAGACAGGGTCTTGCTAAGTTGCTAAGTTACCCATCCTGGGCTTGAACTTGTGATTCTCCTGCCTCAGCCTCTCGGAATGCTGGGGTTACAGGTGTGTACCACCATGCCTGGCTTCTCTTCCTGTGTGTCACCACTTTTGGTTGAGAGAATGTCCCTCTGGCCATCATTTGTAAAGTGATTATCATGCTTGTGGGCCTGGTTTGGCTTCAGCCTGTTCCCTTAGGTACTCACAAGCTCCCTTTGCATCTGATCGTCCTTTTGTTTTATTATCTTGTCTTTGTGTCCTTGTTTTATTGTTACCATTCGTATTAGCTATTCAACACTGAGGACTTTTCTTCTCTTCCCTGAGCTGTTTCCTTTCCCCCATCTCTCTCCTCCTTGAGTCCCACCTGCTATTTTCAGGCCCTGCCTTTGGGCCGGCCCTGCGCTGCATCCTGTGCTCTGCTGGGTGGTGCTGGGTCACACCTGTGGTGTGTGGGTGACTTCCTGGCTCCTTTCCCACGGAACCTGGGGTCGGTTTACGCTCATTTGGAGGGAATGTGGAATTCAGTCCACTTTCTTGTAACTAGGAATGGCCAGGGTGTGTGCGGGACAGCCCAGCAGGGAGCAGGGTTCTCTGTCAGGCTGCAGATCCGCTTACTTCATTTGCCCTCTGCCCGAGCTTCACCTTGGCTGTGGCTTCAGAGGGTCCCCCAGTTTGGTGTTGTCCCGAGAACTCTCTGCTGGAGACTTGTGGGGTCTCTGCTGACCCTTTCTGATGGGCCCCTGGGATCAGGGCAGTTGACAGGGACAGGCAGAGGGGCTAGGGCTGGGCGGCCAGAGGCTTGGCCCTGGCTGATGTCCCACTGACAGGAAGCTAGCACAGCTCCGTCATTAGCTGCGTTTCCTGTGCCCCCCCCCCCCCGGGCCCCTCATGGGGATGATACATCTGGGTGCCCAGTGTCTGGCACAGGCAGGCATCAAGAAGGATTCTTGGGCGGGGCATCTTCTGATTGCCTGGGAGCAGGCTGAGGCTGAAGGCCTGGCTCATACAGGGTGCACGGCTGGTCACTCCCCGGTGCCCTCAGACCTGGTATCCAGCCCTCCCTGGGGGATGCCTCCATAAGCTGCAGGAGTCCGAGGCCTGGAGGGAGCTGGAGGGAAAGGACTCACCTGGCCTGCTCCTTGCACCATTTCCTGGAGGGAGAGGAGGGGTCTGTTACAAATGCCACTGCCTGAGCAAGTGGGCTGGGGCACGGGGCTGCATACCCCTTAGTCCTCCAGCAGACCTGGGCCTTCCCACTGGGAGACCCTCCAAGGAGCAGGAAGCCCCCTCCCCATCTTCCCCTTCACAGCACTTACTGCTCTGCACTTTAACTTTCCATCTACATCCCACCTGCGGCCTTGGGTGTAGACCCCCATCTCATCTCCCCAGTGACCGGCACACAATAGGTGCTCAGTAAACTCTTGCCAATGACGGGTGAGTCCACGGAAGACAAAGCGGTCACCGGCCTCTCTCCACCCTGTAGCTGGAGACCTCATGCGCAGGGGCGCACTTTTAGAGAGCCAGCCACTTTAAGGCTAATCAGATTCCTTCATAATCACATAGTTAAGTAAAATTTATGTCGGGTGGAATTAGCCAGGCTCCCCGAGGGCAGCATAAAGCAGAGGGACGCTCTGTTGCAAAATCCCTTCCCGTGTTGAAAGAGCGCTTGTCGTTCTTTTGTGGGGATGGTGAGGAGCTCCTGGAGGCGCGAGGATGCCTACTTACTGATCCACAGATGACGGATGGTAGATCCCCGCTTTGTCTGGAAGGGAAAACTCGAACAGCTTGTCTGCACCTCTCCACTCGGACATTAAATCAACATGGCTCTATTAGTGGCCTTGGGATGCCAGCTGAGCTGTCTCTGAGCCTGTCACCGTGATGTCTTCATCTGTAACCAGAGCAGACGTGAGCTCCTGGCAGCTTCAGGAGGTGACAACAAATCCAATTAGCTCCTCTCCACGGCGCCGCAGGACTACTGCGAAACGGCCTGCCGGGGAGGGCGGCTGGTACCCCGCACAGCGGGGCACGGTTTCGTTCTGGGAAGCAGAGAGAGAGAGAATGAGAGAGAGAGAGAGAGAGAGAGAGAGATAGAGACAAAGGGACCAGGCTTAATTGTTGGAGTGACTTTCCGCGCCGTGCCAGATCGGCCTGTGACAGGCTGGCCTCTCTGGCTCTTGGGCGACGACGTGGTCGCCAGGAGCCCAGCTGATCACCAGTCCCTCCTTTGAAACCTTGCCTGACTTCAATGGCGCTTGTCTTGGGGGGCAATTAAATATCCTGGTCAAATCCTCCTCTGCCCGCTTCCTGGCTGCCCTCTTTATCCCAGACTCCATGCCCAGCCCAGAAAAAAATCTGCCACTTGGGTGCTGGCTGCGTCTGACTGGGTATTTCTCCTGCTCTAGGTGACCGAGGCGCCCGAGGACAGAGGCTCCTTCTGGGACCAGAGGTGGCACCTGGGAAGGCATGTGGGGTGTTGAGAGGCACAGGGGTGAAAGGCCGCGGCTTCCATCAGCCCATGGGAGCGGGGGTACCCCCGTCCGGGTGCTGTGGCGGGGGTGCTCTCTGGGTTTAGATCCGGGAGAGACACAGCACAGCCCCAAAGACAGCCCCGGTTCCCGCTGGAGTCTGAGGGCGCTGGAAGCTTTGGGTTCCCTAGGGGAGCACAGCATGAAGGGTTTCTCAGGTCGTTTACTTCTGAGGAGCGACTCCCCTGCAAGCTCCAGGGATCTGCCGCCCTCTGCCAGCCCCGAAGGCCTTCCTGGTGCCAGGCGCCCCCGTGCCTGAGCATCATCCCGGAACGGACAGGGAGAGGGACAGGACAGCCCTGCGGAGGGGGCCCAGGGAGACTCGGGGGTGCCAGCTGGGGGCTTGGAGGGGAGGGGCCGGGGTGTCAGTCTGTGTCCTGTACCCCTTGCCCGGGGTCGATGGGGGTGCTGGGGAAGGGGCGGGGAGCAGGCAGGGGTGGAGTGGCTGGTGGAGCGGCATGGGGCCACACGCGCCTTGCACATCACCCTTCTGCGCTTCGCTTCCAGTCTGTGCGTCGGAGAAACGGGCTGAGTGACTCAGGGCTCCAAGAGCACAGACTGGGGCGCCTTCTTCCCCTCCTCCTTACCCCGCTTCCCGCAGCTTCTGGGCCCCCTTTGCTTCAGTCTCCCTGGTTCTTTCGGGAGCACGGAGAGGCGGGAGTGGAAACACAGGCCCGAGGAATGCCGGTGGCATTTCAACCACACAGAACAGGCCAGAGTCGCATTTGGGGCGCTCCTGCACGCTCCTCCCCGGAGCCGGCGGGCGGGAATCTGCGGCCCTCGCCAGCCGAGCCAGCCGAGCCCAGAGTCAGTGGCCAGAGGCTGGCAGTGCGGGGGTCTCTGCCGCCAGCTCGCCGGCGGGCTGTCGCTTCCTGCCACAAGCTGGTACCCTCTACCTGTAGGGGCTGGCAGCAGCGGGGCCCTGGGGTGAGCGATGGAAGGGGAGAGGCGGCGGGAGGGGACGGAACAGGAAACGGCTTTGTGGTCCTGCTTTCTGAAGCAGGTTGCTGCGAATGTACACCAGCCCCGTCCAACTCATTCCAGATTAATTGGGCAGGATATAGAGGCATCTGGCTGCTACACACGGAGCAAGCGAAGATTCAGCGGGCGCTGCATCACCGGCCGGCGTTTGGAAGCCGCCCCAGTGCTGCCAGGCACAATTATTTTCAGCAATGTCTTTCTGCCGCCGAAACTTAGGACTATAGACTTTGGCGTGCGAGCCAAGTGCCGATCTGCAAGCTCACAAACGGATGCCACCCTTGATGGGAGATGTGGCGTGGGCCGGGTGGGGGAGGCAGGAGGGCCCTGCCTTCGGCCACATGGTGGCTGGGCATATTTGGACAGAGCACTCAGATGTGTGTGTGGTAGGACCAGGCTAGGGCACCCATGCCAGCTCACAAAGGGTCCTCTTGCAGGCCCCCTGCAGAGTATGGATGTAACAGTGAGGGGATGGCTCCCGTCTACCCCAACTCCTTCCAGAAGGCCTTGTCCCCAGGCCCGGTGGTGTACACCTGTAATCCCAGCACTCAGAAGGCTGAGGCAGGAAGGTTTCTACAAGTTTAAGGGCAACCTGGGCTACACAGTGAGTTCAAGGTCAGCCTGGATTACATAGTGAGACCCTGTCTCAAAACACACACACACACACACACACACACTGCAAAACTGGCCTTGTCTGGGCCCTGCAGACTGTCAGGTGGGATCATGTGACCTGCACTGCCATTCAGTACCTGCTTCGGTGTGTGATCTGTGAATGGGTCTGGAGACTCAGTCTTTCCTCACCGCTCCCATGAGACCTGGCGTTCCCTGGGAGAACCATGTTTCCCTCATGAAACCGGACCCAAGAAACTACCTGGGTGTGGTGGCGCCTGCCTATAATCCTAGTGTTCTGGGAGGCTGAGACAGGAGGATCACAAGTTCAACCCCAGCCTACTTCGCTACTTAGCAAGGCCCTGTCTCTAAATAAAAACTGTTTGAAAGGGCTGGGAATGTAGCTCCATGTGAAGGCCCTGGGTTCAAGCCCCAGTACTGAAAAAACATTCAGCAGTCCAGGTTGGAGATGGGGTGGCTTGAGCCTGCCGGGGCCCAAGGAAGGTCAGAAGGAGACACAAAGGAGCGGTGCCCAGGTGGGCAGCAGCAGCTGGCATGGGGACCGGAGGGGATGCACAGCAGGCAGCGGGGCCTGGGCACAGAGTGGTCCGGAAGGCCTGGGTGTGAGCGCTGTGGATGGGGTTGGGGAGCACAGGGGACCCTCCAGTCACCATCGTGCTGCCACCTAGAACTGCGATTGCAGCGTGGTGGGAAGTGCAGGCCTGCAGGGCCGGCCTGAGGGAGGCGAGCTGGGGTGGCGGTGGCTCCTCCTGGGACCCTCCTTTCCTCAGGCCCCAAATCCTGGCCCGTCTGTCTGCTGTTCTGCAGAGAGCTCAGGCTCGTGGTCCCCTGGAAACGGCTCCCAGATGGCTGTCAGTTAAGAGGATGATGAGCATGCGTCCCCACGCCTCCAGGGCTGGTCCCACGGAGTGGTAGAAAGATCTAGCAAGGCAGCGGGCAGCGCGTCCCTGAGGAGCTCTGGGCCCCAAGCTGGAAGGCACAGCCTGCTTGTCACAGCGGCTTTGGGCAAGAAGGACTCAGCGGTGTCCACAAGGTCGGAAAGCAGAGGCTGAAGACGCTGAGGATGCTTCCACCCCCTACGTCTTCCAACCACAGCGCTGTGGCCATGGAGTCCCCAGGGAAACAGAGGAAACCAGAAAGCTGAGCAAGTTGAACCACGGTGGCAACTTCTCCCTGGGCAGAAGCCGTGGCACTTGGGTTCCTGGCGTACCGCATGGCAGCGTGGCATCAGGCACAGAGGAGGTACCCAGCGAGCACTGCTTGAATTGGTGAATGGATGACCACAGCCACAGCCACCCATCTGGGTAATGACAGCTTTGAGTCTAAACCACGGCCGCCACCAACTTTATCTGGAAGTGACGGCCACAGCCTGACCTGGACACAGAAGCTACAGTGAAATATAAACCGAAATGGGCAATAATTTAAAGAGAGAGGCAAGCACTGAGAGTAATGCTCAGTTTGTGGACTCCCCTCAGACGTGGCTCCTGCAGCCAGCTTTCTGTGAGTCCCTTGCCTGGTTCCCCCTTTGTAATGGTTGATGCACTGTGTCAACTTGAGGAATTTAGAAGCTTAACTAACTAACTGGGCAGTTCTGCATCCTAGGGTGTACAGGACACGCCCTAGGGTTAACTGTTTATGCTCTAGGATGTTGTAATGGTTGACTCAAGAAGTTTAGAAGTTTAACTAACTCAGCAGGGGGCCAAGGTCCTCACTTTGTAAACATCCTGAGCCTGTGCAAGAGGAGGGCTCAGAGATGGTGTGAGTGCTATACCTGCCCCAGGGTGGGTAGCCTGCTTACAATATAAGGGAAGAAAACAAGCTTGTTTTCTTTTACAGTCTTGTGGTGCCTGGAAGGGTTGCCCCTCAGCCATGCCACCCTTCCTTGGAGCCTGCTGATTATGGACTGAAATCTCCACAAACTGTGAACTGAATAAACCTTTCCTTCCTTAACTTTGGGTGTCAAGTATTTTGTCCCAGCAATGAGAGAAAAGTAACTAAGACGCCCTTTACTTTTCTCCAGTGTGCTCCCATTCATCAAGGGTCTCCTTTTATTTGAAATGACTCTATGTGTGTCACATCTCAAGTGCGTAAATTGGGCCAAGTTGTCCACTTTTCTTTTTCCTCTGTTAGAGATGCGATATCATCTTTGGTCCAGCTCAGCCCCTCCTTATGACCTACTTACCCCTTGTAGCACCAGATCTCATCCTATGACTGTGAACCCTTCCACTGCCCTCAGCACTGCCACATACACACACATATGCAATGCTACGTGGCACAATGTTAAGTGAAATAAGCCAGACTCAGACAGACAGATACTGCACAAGCTCACTGAGATGCAGAATCTTAAGAAGTCAGCCTGGCCAGACATAATGCTGCCTGTACGTAATCCCAGCTGCCGAAGAGGCTGAGGCAGGAGGATTGCAAGTTTGAGCCCAGGCTGGGCAACCTAGTGAGACTTTGTCTCAAAATAAAATAAAATGAGCTGGGGATGTGACTCAGTGGTAGAGTGCTTGCTTAGCATGTGCCAGCCCTTGGATTTCAGTCCTAGAAACACACGTGTACACACACACACACACACACACACACACACACACAGAGTTGGTCTCAGAAATAGAGTAGAATAGTGAGTATTAGAGGCTGGGCAGGGAGTGGGAAGGGAGGATGAGGTTGGTCAAAGTGCACAAACTTACAATGAGATCAGAAGAATAAGTTCTGGTATTCTATTGTACAGTAAGGTGACTATAGTTAATAATAATTACTGTATATTTCAAAGTAGCTAAAAGAGGAGTCTGAATGTTTTCACTACAAAAAGTGATCAATGTTTGAGGTGACGGATATGTTAATGACCTTGACTTTATTATTACACAACATATATATGTATTGGAGCATTATATTATGCCCCATAGATTTCTCCCACAATGATGTGTCCATTAGAACTAACATAAAAAATTTCCTTAAAATCACACTCCTGAGCCGGGCATGGTGGCACACTCCTTTAATCCCAGCACTTGGGAGGCAGAAGCAGGAGGATCGTTGTGAGTTTGACACCAGCCTGGGCTACAAAGTGAGCTCAAGGCCAGCCTGAACTGCATAGCGCGACCCTGTCTCAAAAAAAAAAAAAAAAAAAAAAAAAAAATCACATTACTCTGCACATTTAGTTCTGCAACTTGTATTTCCCCAAACAACACAACCTTTGGTTCATCCAAGTTGCCACTAGAGATCCAGCTCATTTCATAAATTGCTGAGTGGTTTTCCAATGCCCAAACTGCCATTTTTCACCTGTATCTTCTCCCAAGGCTGGGCATTTTTGCTTATGACTTTGCCATGAGCACACTGTTGCAGTGTACCTTCTTGTACCTGTCGGACTGTGAGAGTCTCTCTCGGTCCAGACGATGCCTTAGAAATGGACCTGCTGAGTTCTGCAGCGTGTGTGTGTGTGTGCGCGCGTGCATGAGAGAGAGAGAGAGAGAGAGAGAGAGAGAGAGAGAGAGAGAGAGAGACTGACGTCCAGGGCTGCAGGGTTCTTCGGGTCGTCTCATTATGCGGTGGTATCCACTTCCCCACCTCTCTGCCTGGGCCAGCCTTGTGATTCTTGGACAAACAGGGTGTGGCAGGTGCAGATCTGGGGACCGTGACCTCGGGGGCCCGTGCGGCTCCCCCCTCTGCTCTTTTGGAGACTGGCCACCTGCAGTGAGGCCAGTGGCATTGACTTGTACAGTCTTAAACCTGTCACCAGCCTGGCTCACCCTGGGCCACCAGCAATGGATTCCTCCCATCTTGCCTCTGTCCCAGGCCATTCTTCAGGGTCACAGGTCCCTGCCAGGGAGAAGAGCCAGCAGTCCCAGCAGGACCTCCCTGGATTCGTCACTCAGCAGGAAGGAAGGCGGGAAGAGGAGGAAAGAGGGACAGAATAAGGAAGCGGTTTGCACAACTCCAGCATCCTCTCCGGGGTGGAGACCTCCTACCTCCTTCTAGGCCTCTCTTTAGCCCTCTCTGCAAATGCGCCCTTGATGGTCAGTGGTGCTCTCCAAGGAGGCTGCACATGGACCACACCCAGAGTCCCGGAAGTGCTGGGGTCAGCCAGGCGTGGGATATATACTTCCTGTAGCTCCTCACAGTCTCCGGGCTCCAAGTCAGTGTGAAGTTAGGTCAGCGCCGGCCCAGAAGCCCGGGAGCCTGCCAGGCTGTACCCAGCGCACAATCACCAAGGCCACGATCACCTGGGCTCAGGCTCCACCCCATAGTCTGCCAGGTGTCCCTAGCACATGCAGTCGCATCATCTGAGGCAGGCGGCCTGGTACCACTGCGCCAAAGACACGGTCCAAGCAAAACCTTATCCCCAGCATCAGCTCCCAAATGCCTGCCTGGCCTATGAAGGCGGCGCTTGGAGCTTGATTCTGTTTGGAAGCCAGCCACGGGCACCAGGTTCTGACTTTCTGTGGCTGATGTGAAGCAATTAAAATCACGGCATACCCTTTCTCTCGTCTACCCTGTCTTCACATTCTACTGAGTTGTAGCTAAACCGCGCTCCTGTGGGCATTTGTGTGTGCCTACGTCTTCCAGCTTCTGTCCGAACGAGGACTCCACTACCAACAGGGTCTAATGAGATGAGAATCTGGTCACCTTGGCCTTCTCCAGCCGCAAGTCCAGGGGAAAGGCCAGCCACACTCCCAGCTGTCAACCCATGTCCTGCCCTTGAACAGTTCCTGGGCTTTTGACCCTCTTTAGAGCAACTTGCCAGCCACACACTGACAGATCACAACCAGATCTGAAGTGGGGTGTGGTGGTACATGCCCGTGACCTCAGCACTCTGAGTGGGTGAGGCAGGAGGATCACAAGTTCTAGCCTAGCTTGGGCTGGTTAGTGAGAGCTTGTCTCAGAATAAACATAAAAAATAAAAAATGGGCTAGGAGTGCAGCTCAGGGCAAATGCATAGGTTCATCCCCCAGTACCACTGATCAAACCACTGATCCCCCAGCTACGGGGTCCCACGGCACTGACAGCTGACTGTCTTTGGTGGTCCCTGCAAGCCCTGATCCTCAAGGCCAACCGGAGCCCTCAGAGCCCTACAGTCTCCCGGGGGCCATAGGGAATAGATCTTTCTAGCACCTGTACATGGGGGGAGCTGGGGGTGTTCAGCAGAAGTGGATGAGACCAGGCTCCTTGGTTCAGGTTCCGGGCTACATCCCGGGGTTGCCCACCACCGGCCTGCCCGGCCCTGGAGGGAATTTATCAGCGACGGATTGATTTCCGCTCCCTTTTGGACAGATTCTACTCCTTGGAGAGAAACCTACCGTTCTTGAAAAGTAGCACCCAGAGCACACGAGTCTCTTGGCAGAATTCAGAACCCTGGAAACTGGGTTTTGTCGTTGCCTTCCAGTGCCGGGCATGGAGTTCGGGGCCTCGCACGTTCCAAGCGGTAACTACTCCCGGGCCACACCCAGCCAGGAGTCGTAAACTGCAGCACCAAGGTGCCAGGTTCGGGCCGAGGCCTTGCTCACCAGTAGTGTTTGGTCCATCGCCTTTCTGACGGCCCCTCTCCTGACCTGGGACGCACTGCTGCCCCGCCTGTCCTCCTCTGGGCTCCCGGCCGGCTGTCCGCCAGGGCCGGGCGAGTCAGGATGCTCAGCCAGGCTCAGCGCCCTTCACAAGCCCTTCTGCAGGGTCGCAGGTGGACGTCGCTCCCGCCTGCAGGGGGCGCTGGCTCCCACCCGCACCCGCAGAGGCCGCACTGAGCGGTCCTGAGCTTCTCCCCCGCTTCCCGCGGCCTCCGCCCTGCGGCCTCCAGTCCCCGCACTCGGGACAGTCCCCACCCCAGGAACCCCAGGGGGACCCTGTCACCTCTCCCGTGTGGCTGTCGCAGGTGCGGTTGGCTCGCAAGGCTCCTGCACTTTGCACCAATCTAAGGTTTGTAGTTTGCTGGCTCCACGTCTCCCCATCCGTCTATCTTATCTGTCCGTCACTCGGTCCATCTGTCCCTCCCTCCCTTTCTTCTTGTACTGGGAATTGAACCCAGGACCTGTCTAGGGCACGGTCTCCCTAAATCGCTAAATTGCCCGGGCTGGGTTTAGACTTGCGATCCTCCTGCCTCAGCCTCTCACAGTGCTGGGATCACAGGCGTGCGCCCCGACACCCAGCTCAGTTGAAGTCTTCTGTCTACACCGCCCTGCCCGTGCTGCCTCTCAGGCACCCAGGTGACTCCGAGGCCTTCCCCCGCCGGTGCACTTCTCACACCTTCCTTCGAAGCCCGTGCGCCCTCCGTTAGGCTGCGCCTGGCATCACGGGGGGACGCCGAGTCAGCGTCCTCTCCCCGCCGGGCGCCTCGCCCACCTCGGATCGCGACGCCTGGGGGCCGGAAGGGGTGCCGGCCACACCGGGCGGGGCGCAGGGGTCGGGAACGGGGGCCCGGGTCGCCTGCTCCGGGTCCCGCGGCGCCGTCGCTCTCGGGCCGTGACGGGCGAGGGTCGGGGACGGCACGTGCTGCCACGCTGCATCCCGACGCGCTGGCCCGTGTCCCCAGCCGGTCCCCGCGACGCCTGGGCCTCAGTTTCTCTCGGGGAGCCGTGCACGGGGCGCGCGGGCCCTGCCTGCGTCTGCGCTCGGGGGAGCGGAGCCCCCAGCTGTGTCCCGGGCCTTGAATGCCGCCCCGCGCGTCCCCTCTGCTCACGCACCCTCGTGCAGAGCCCAAAGCCCCGACTTTACTTATGCGGATGTAGTCACCGCAATTAGTCATTCCTTTGAGTGACTTAAAGGGGTCCCGCACGCTGGAATTGCCCCTTCTCCTCCCCGGGAGGTGGGAGCGGGAACGCCCGGCAAGAGGCCGGGGCTGGCGGCTGAGCCCCGGGTCGGAGGTCGCCCTCTCTCGGGCTCCGGGCCTCGGCGTGGCCGGGAGGGTTGGAACTCCCACTCCAAAGGAGTTAAAACAAAAATCGACAGACTCGCGAACAGATCAAACACGACGCTTCAAAGGGAGGCCGAACCACGGGGACGAGGCCGGGGAGCCTCCGGTCCCCAAGGCTGGGAACAAAGGCCGCCGCGTGCGCCCTGGGCGCGGCGCCATCCGGTCCTGCCCGGGGCTCGGTCCTCTGGGACTCCGTGACCAGTCGCTGTGCTCTCCGTGCCCGAGCACACGGAGGGGCTAATTAGTGCTTTTAATATGCAAATCAGAGCCCAGGCAGATTATACATCTAGGGAACAAAAATCAGCCGGTGAATATGTTATTTTAATTATTACTCCAATGGAGACAGGGTCTGGCTTAAGAGGGTAGCAGGCCGGCTGGGTGACTGTGTTGACGGACCCCCCTGGTCAAGGCGAGAAACAGCTGGGAAGGGCCTGCTCCGCAAGTGTGGACGAGCATGCAGGGACCGCACTCAGACACTGGGTTCAGGTCTTGTGCAGTGACCCACCTTCGGACAAAAAGCTTCTCCCTGAGGGCTGTGCTACAGCGATAACCTCAGCAGCCTGAGTAACACAATCTCTGTTCATTCATTCATGCATGCATGCATGCAATGGACTTTTCCCAGTGGTCTAGCATGTGTCAGCCACTGCACAAGGTGCTACAGCTACTATGGAGAGCAACAGCAGCTAGGGCTCTGTCTTACATTTTATTTTTTATTTTTTAAACTGAGGATTGAACCCAGGGCCTTCCTGCTGAGCTACTTTCCTGCCCCTTTTAAAATTTTTGTTTTCTGAGACAGAGTCTCACTATGTAGTTCAAGCTGGACTTGAACTTACTATGTAACCCAGGCTGGCCTCGAACTTACAGCAATCCTCCTGCCTCAGCCTCCTGAGTGCTAGGATTACAGGCATGCGCCACCACACCTGGCCACTTTTTAAAATTTTGAGACAGGATCGAAAACACTGAATTGTCCAGGCTAGGCTTGAATTTCTAATCCTCCTGCCTCAGCCTCCCAGAGTGCTAGGATTACAGGCATGAGACACCATACCTGGCTTGGGGTTTGCGTTTTAGGAGCAGAGGTGTGGGGAAGAGTAACCTAAATACATAAAACATCGACAGATGGCTGGAGCTGCCGAGAAGAGGGGAACCAGAGGTTGAATGGAGTAAGGACTGTTGCTTGCCTGGGCAGGGTGGACAGGGAGACTGCCCTGGAGATGCAGTGAAGCTGAGACCTAGAGGGTGAGATGGAACCAGGGTGTGACGCGGACCATCCCAGTCCTTCAGGCAGTGCCGGATGTGCCCTGGCCCTCGGGTGGGCCACGGATTCAGTGCGTTATGGGAAGTGGGGGAGCAGGGGACACGACACCCTCAAAGAACATGGATAATGAACTCAGGTGAGCCCATCCTGCCTCCGTTTCTCTTTGCAGCTAGAGGAAGGAAGGACACACACGTTTATTTGGGAAGTCCGTTTTCCACTCGATCCTCCTTGTCACATTTTCTGCTATGACACTCCCTCCTGTGAGTGTGCATGTGTGTCTGTGCCCTTGCATGTGCCTGCAGCCGGCGCCCTGGGCTGGAAACCCAGCCGCCAGCTTGTGCATCCCTGGAAACCCCTAGCAGCTTCCTCCCGCTGGGGACTGAAGCCGAGAGCCTCCCCAGTCTCCCTGGACTGCCACGCCACAGGGCCGAGGCCGTGGGATGTGCCTGCGGGCTCCGGCTCACTCCCGGGCCTGGTGCCTGCCTGTCGCAGAGTTTTACCTTTATAGGAAATGACAAAACAAAACTCAGAGATCAAGGTGTGTCCTCCCTCCAGTCACACACAGAGGGACCTCAGTCCCGCTTTCTTGGGTCCAGGAGCAGCATAATAGAAACACAAATGAAAAATTCATTCTTTTCCACCAACTTTGCCCGGAGGCGGCAGGGGGAGAATTCTTTGCACGGGATGCAGTCAAGGAGGGAAGGTCTGAGGAATGACACTTGCAGAGGAGAAAGAAAGAAGAGGGAAGAAGCAGAGGGCAGAGAGAAGACGGGAGGAGTGACAGAGGTGGTGATGGGACAGGAGGAGAAGAAGAAGAGAGAGGAGAGGAGAAAGAGCTGAGGACTGAGAGGACAGGGAAGGGTGAAGGACAGGCTTTTGAGGGCGCGGCTAGGTGGACCCCGGCCCCTGGCTCCCTGCAGTGAGCGCCCCAACTAGACAGGCGTCTGCAGGCCCCTGCCACTGGGGCAGCTGGGGACGGACTGGGGGAGTTTGGTGGTGGAGACGGATGGAGAAGGGTGAGTGTCTTTCCTAGGTGTGATAGAAAACACGGTGGAGGCTGCTGTGAAGGACCGTCCTGTGGAAAGGTGGGCTGCTAAAAACATGACAGTGGGTCCTCATCACCTTATTCACTGGGTCTGGCCCTGGACACTTCCAGCTCTTTCCCAAAGTCAAAACGACCGGGAAAAGTAAAGGTTTTGAATCGATTCAGGACATCAAGGCAGCCAGGACAGCGCAAACAAAGACCCTCACGAAGGAGGACTGCCGGAACTGCTTCAGAAAGTGGCGAGAACGATGGGATAAGCGCATTGGAGTTGAGGAGGAGTATTTTCAGGGAGATTAATGGCAATGTGTCTTTTCTTGTAGTAATTTTCTAAACATTTAAACATGCGCCCTACTTTTTGATCATACCACACAGTCTTAGAAGTCACCTACCATGACTTCAGCCACTTTTTTTTTGCAGGGAAAGGGAGTTAGGCTTCACAGTCTGAGGGGGGGACCTGTGTGAGGTCGCTCCACACGAGGCCGCTGTGTGAGACACACAGAGACAGCAGCTGTGTTGCTAGGATCATGGCACAGCAGAGGACAAAGGGGGGGCCCCGGTCTGTGGCTCTGCAGTCAAGGAAGGGGGCAGCTGAGGTGGTCACAGGGAGTCTCGGCAGGATGCGTTGTTTCTTAGGTCAGGTGTTGGCAAACTATGACCAATGGGTTAAACCGACCTGCTGTATGTTTGTAAATCATTGGCACACAGCCATGTACCTGAGTTCACACTCTGCCATGGCTCCAGCAGTGGGGTTTTATATTTGTAAAGGGACAGGCCAGCTTCAAAGAGCTCAAAATGTTGATTATCGGGCCCTTTACAGAAAAGAATGTGCTGACGCTATCTTAGATCCTGCTAGAGGGCCTGGCTGAATACTTGTTTGTTAAGTGAACAGAGGAGTTCCGGGCGAGAATACTCAACCTCCAAGAATCTGTGCATGGTGTTGACAGCCAATACATACGGATGGCTTTTTATTGATCTGATGGGTGGCTGAAGGAGGCGTACTTTTCTTGGGGGGATGACTTTGAATTGCCTCAAGTCCAGGCTTGCTGCAAGGATGGGGTGGCAATCAGCAGGTCACAGTTCAGAAATGGTGCCACTCGGCCCTCTCAGACCCCGGATGCCTACTGGGGAGCCCAGGAGGTGCGTGAAGCAGCTGTCCTCAGAGCCTGGGGCTGGTGTGCAGGTGACAGTGCGTGAGGAGGTGGAGGGGCCCGCATGCTGCATCTCCATAGGGTCTGCATCTCCCTTGAGTCTGCTTGGCATTCATGCCCGTGCTCACCCACAGCATCCTTTAAGTACCTGGCGGGCTACAGCCAAGGCCACTGAGATGGGGAGGGACCTGCAGCGATCACACCCGCTGGCCTCCCGTGGTCACAGGCGCCCACAGCAGCTGGCAGTGTCCCAGAGTCAGGTCAGACTTCACTTTGGTTTAGGCCTTTGTGCTGGTCACAGTTCTGTCCCTCCTCAAATCATTGTCAGTGGAAGCTTTGAGTCAGTACGGTGCTGGGGGATTTGAATGTCATGTGTAGAGCCAGGTAGTTCTTTCTTTCAAGGACTGGAGCCTTTCTGATGGCCCAGCTGAACATTTCTCATTACCCTGGTGGAAGCTTGGATATTCCCAGCGGTAGGGTTTTCACTGCCTCTCAAAGAAGCCCATCTTGTCGCCAGAGTTCCTGCTTTTGTTGATGTAAAGTTGTCTTCCTCTGAGTCCAAATATTGCTATCCTTCTGCCTGCTGGAACCCCCAAGCAGGTGTCCTCTGTTGCATCCGGACAGGGACAGCTTGTGAGAGAGCTGTGGACACAGTCAGACTGCCCGGGTGTCCTAAGCCCTCCTGCTGACCACGGATGTGAACTTGAGGGAGGAACAGAAACTTCTGAGCTCCAGGTTTTTCACTGGAAAGGGAAATAATGTAATGCTAACCTCATAGTGATGCTGAGTGAATCAAATGAGAGAATGCATGGGAAATGCCTGGTGCAAAGCGTGCACTGAAAATATGGCAGTCATATTGTTACTGTAAATTTCTAAAGCAATGGAACCTACCATGTCATGCCAGGAGAATAAGCTGATATAAGAGTAGAGACTAATGAAGCTTAGAACTTTGGACAAAAGCGTGCATTCTGAATGACAAGGGAGATTCCATTATTATACAAAATTATGACACAGTGTTGGGTTTATGAACAGTGGTTGTTCTTAAATATGTTAATATACAGAGGAAACCTATGGAGGGCAAGAGAGGTAACAGGACTGGCACAGGGAGAAGCAGAGCTGTAGCTCAGGGCCTTGGACAGCTTAGGTTGACCCCATGGTGATCTCTGGACCTAGAAGGCACTTCCTAGTTGTCCCAAGCCAGTCTGAGGTGGTCAGCCTTTTGTGTTCCTGATGGATCAGCAATTGTGTGAGGGCTGCATTGAAAGGGATGACTTTGGGTGGAGGACTCATGAAGCTGAGGTAATCCCTGCAGGAGCCAAGAGGTGAGGTCTGGATTCTTGAAGAGGGTCTAGATCCTGCAGTGACTGGCACAGTCCACCCCTTGGACTGCTAGGATCCACTTCTTCAGGCGCGTCCTGGGTGTCCCTCCTTTAGGGCTCAGGTGGACCTCTGCTCCTTACTGAGAAAAGGAAGAGGAAGAGGAAGAGGAAGAGGAAGAAGAAGAGGAAGGTTTGGGACCACTGCCCCTGAAAATGTGTTACAGCAAAAATTTGGGCTATATTCTGCAAGAGATCAAAGAGAACAGACAAAGTTTTAATTTAGACCGGTCACCTCTCATCCCAACTTGCAAGTCAGGCAAGTGGGCGTGGACCTGCCATTGTTCCCAGCTTATATACATTTTTGGTTTCCAAGGTAACAAATTGGAATGTTGTAGCCCTGGCCACATGTTGTTTTCCTTGTGCCACATAACCAGGTCAGGCTCAGGTCATGAGCCCATCCACAATGATATATACTTTCTGTACTCTGTTCTGTATGTCCCCCTTTAGATAACCATACATTTCTTTTATGGTTACAATGTTTATCTAGGCAGGGAAGTGTTGAAACAACCCAGGCAAGGTCATAGGTGGTTATCTAGGCCCTGGTGTTCTTCGTCTTTGGAGAAACATTCCAGGGCGAAGTCAGGATTGCAAAGTTAACTCTTTACAACCCTCCGGGATGTTTCTCAAGACACATTTTGAGCCTTGCATTAAGACTAGAATTATTCTATCTTAAAATGATATGCTAAGAGTCACTGTCCCTTACCAGTGGGTAGTCACCGTCTCATCTCCCTTCTCCGTTAGTCACTTTGGGTCCCCTCCCTCAACTGGCGCTGTTCTGCTCTAGCAGATCACATGATCCAGACCCTCCTGCTTGAGGGACTCTGATTCACTGACACCATGCTCTTCCTGGGGCCAGGTCACTGGGCTTTATTTTTTATCACCACCGTTGGGAATAGAATGTCAAGGGTTGCCCATGTGGTCCATCTGGACACCAAACGTGTTCCTCCTTGCCCTCACCAAGTGATACCTGTTCTGTTTTCCTTGTGGATCCATCCGGGACTCTCAGCTGTGTCAGGATAGTGACTGCACCTGTCACTTCAAGGCTCCTGAATCACCCAGCAGCACTTGAAGTGTATAACTGAATGGGCTTCTTGCCAATATCTGGTGGGGCTGTTCTTCATGAGAACAGGGCCTCTCTATCTATAGGGCTCCAGACTGTGGGGACAGGAAGCACAAATTAATTACCCAGGTGAGTCCCTGGAGGCTATGGTAGGCAGTAATTCTTAGTCTGTGAAGGCCGAGTACCACAGTAACGCAGTACCACAGATTGGGTGGCCTAAACTATAGAAATTTATTTCTTCACAGTTCTCAAGGGTAGAAGCCTGAGCTCAAGGTGTTGGCAGGCTTGGTTTCTGTGAGACTTCTCTCCTTGGCTTGCCGAAGCCTGTCTTCTCCCTGTGTGTTTCTTTGTGTGTGTCTATATCCTACTCTTCTTATAAGGATGCCAGTCATATTACATTAGGGCCCAACCACACGACCTATTTTTTTTTTTTAACCTTAGTCACCTTTTTAAATGTTCTCCTCCAAACATGTTCTTATTCTGTGGTAGCAGAAGTTAGGACTTCAACATACAAATTGGGGGAAGGAAGCACAGTTGAGTCTATAATAGACTTCTTTGTCTCCCTCCCTTAGTTCTGGATTTATCTACGCATTCTTCCCACTGGGGGCACCGTGCTCCATAAAGGTCTTTGATGTAAGTGGTAGATTGCATCCTGCGGGACACCATATCTTTGGGTTCGGTTGTGCCGTTAAAGCAGCCCAGATATTAAGCGGTGTAGAAATGACCACTGCACTGTGTGGTCATGGTTACACCTGCACCTCCTCTGCCACGAAGCAAGTGTCTAATCTGAGGAAGGGAACGTAGAATCTTCCAGAGGATCAAATGCTCCTTCTGCCCTTTGACACAGTGGTGATGGCTGAAGTCCTGTGGGCAAGAAAGGGAAAACCATACCTGGCACGTAGGTGTGGCACCTTGTGATACAAAGGACCTAATGTAGTCCACTTGGCACCAAGCGCCACATG
>NW_004955438.1:18386885-18509037 GCF_000276665.1 Chinchilla lanigera
GAACCCTGTGTGTGGGACAGTGGGCCTGACTGAACAAATCTCGCGTTCCAGCCCTGGCCCCTTGATCAAGCGCCCTCAGACTCAGTGTCCTGGCGGGCTCCTGGCGGCACTCTCTGGCGGCGTCTTGAAGCTCCTGTGGTGTAGACGTCCCCAGAAGGGTTATGCTGGTGCTAACCCTCGTCATAGGCCTAGCAGTCCAGGAGGGACGGGAGCCGACGCTGAGGAGAGCACATGCTGTCTTGTAAGGAAGGGGCTGTGTGTGTCTCCAAGCAGGGGGATGGAGAGGCTGCTCTTAGTGAGCAGCAGAGTCTGATGGTTCAAGATTTTGGGAGGTGTCAACATAAATGTGCTCACCCCATGGGTCAGCATTCCGTTCTCCCCCCAAAGGGCACTGGCCTAGGCACGGCAGGCCCGTCTCGATTGGGAGCTTAACCTGCTTGGGAGCTCGGCTATTCCGGCTGAGGATTTGGAGCCAGGAAGCCCAGGATCTGAACTAGGTTCCACAGCACCACTCCAGCGGCCTCACTGAGAGCTGGACAAAGACAGAAGCTGGGCTGCTGGGTGGCTGGCACCCTGGCTGAGGGTGTAGCAGGCTTGTTGGGCGGTCATCCACCAGGATCTGCTTCTTGTGCTTTTCCCTGCCTCCTGCACCTTATTAGCGTCTATGCTCAGGGGCCACCAGGAGGCCCACTTAGGGACGCTACTCCAGCCAGCTGCTAGGTGCTCAGGTGTCTGAACACCTGTCCACCCTGTCCCTGTGGCCCTGCCCCGCTGTCCCCCTTGGTCCCGGCCAGGTGCCAACACTGACTGGATGTGCTGGGGCTGGCGGTGCCTTCTCTGGTCCTGGTATCAGATACTTTCATCCTATTTGGTAGAGGAGGCATTAAGCCACTCTTCTGTCTCAGGGGCCGCTGGCTGAAATTCTTTAATCTGGATATAACTAAGGCACTGCTCTTTTGCCAGCCCCGTGAGCCTCAACCAGAGGAGGAAAGAACTTCAAATCAGAGCTCCAGAATGGGGTCCAAAGGTGGAAAGAGCTGGCTTGTGCCTCTGAGAGGAGGAATGGGATTTCCTACCTGTGGGTCCTCTGCCTGTCTCCAAGAGAAAGCCCCGCCTGGCCGCCGAACGTCCTCAAATGATTGTGTGGTAAGGAAGATGCTCTCGGGAAGGATGGGGGGCAGCGGGACAGTGAGGGGTCAGAAATGGTGCTTGGGAGCAGCTCAGCCAATGCCCTCAGCGGCCATGGCTGTAAAGCTCTTGTGAGTTTTAAGGAAGATCCCAAACCTTGAAATCTTAATCTTTCCCCAGTTCAGCCTTCGGATTCTCTCTGAAACTGCCCGATCCTAACTTTCAGGCTGAGGCCGTGGATCCCTTGAGCCGAGCAGCTGGAAGCCAACCTGGGTAAAACAGCAAAACCCTATGTCAAGGAATAGTAATGTTTAAAAATTTTGAGATTACATGTTAATGTAATTTGTATGCCCCCCACAGAATACATGCTCTGTAGAATGGTAAGTGTTCAGCACTGCAAGTCTAACTCTTAGAACAGATTTCAGCGTAATACTTTACTTATTATTCATTGAACAAACACATGAATATAATGTGGGTTCATGATAAGATTAAATACATAGAATTTCCTTTTGTAATAAGATTTTCAGCAGGACATTTCTCCACCTATCAAGAGACACTTGTAAATACCCTTTTGTCCTGAAAGATACAGTCTGCCAAGTGCTACAACAAGAGGCCGTGCCTCATAAATTAGTTCTACCCCCAGGCCTAAGTCGGAAGAGGTTGTACTGAAAGAAGCGTCAGTTTCTGGAAAATAGTAATAATTATTCAGAAAAATAATTCTTCTCCAATAATTTATTTGATTGACAGAAATCCAGTGCTGTCACTTTGTGTCTTCATTTCTATTAAGAGAGAACCTTGTATTATCCAAGCATGAGTACAGAAGGCAGGCACTGGCTCTCATGGCCCGTTGAGTTGCTCTTGTGGTAGTTGGAGGGTCTGCTTGTTATACTAGGGATTAAGTTTTGATAATGAATTTTGGAGGTGGCAAAAACATTCAAACCATAGAATATGGCAAGTTTATGTTTAACTTTTAACAAAATTGCCACATGTTTTTTCAAAACATCAGTGTTGCTTTATATTCTCACCAAGGGTGTGTGATGCTTCTTCTGTCTCCCTCACGCTTGCTTCTGTCTTTTGGAAGATAACCATTTTAGTTGGTGTATGATGGCATCCCATTGTGGTTTTTCTGATTTGCATTTCCCTAGCAGTTAATAGTGTTGAGCATTTTTTATGCGTTCACTAGTCATTTCTATATCTTTGTGGGATGTTTGGTCAGTTTTGTCAATTTTTGAATTGGGCATTTCATTGTCTAGTGATTGAGTTGTCAGTGTTCCTTATATATTCTGGCTACAAATTCTTCATCGGATATATGACTTGCAAATATTTTTCTATCAGCCTGAATTTTTCTCTGTTCTTTTTCTTAATGGTGTATTTTGAGGCACGTATATTTTTAATTTTGATGAAGCTCAGTTTACCATTTACTAAAAATGGATTGTGGTTTTGGTGCTACATCTAAGAACACTGAATAACCCAAGGTTCAAATTTTTTTTGGATTTTTTCTCCTAGGAGTTTTATAGTTTTAGCTCACATACTTTAGTTTATGCTCTATTTTGAATTAATTTTTGTTTGTGGTATGAATTAGTGACCTAAATTAATTCTTTTGCATATAGACATCCAATTATACTGGCATCATTTGTTGAAAAGACTATTCTTTTCCTATTGAATTATTTTGACACCTGTGTCAAAGAATTTAATTGATTATAACTGTAATAATATAGTAATCTGGACTTTGTTCCATTCTGTTGATCTCATATTTATGCCATAATAACATTATCTTGATTATAGTACTTTATATAGTAAAGTACTGAGTTTGGATAGTATGTGATAGTAAAATTATTCTTTTTTTTTTTTTTGTGGTACCGGGAATCGAACTCACGACCTTGCACTTGTCTGGCAGGTGCTGTGCCACTGAGCTAAATCCCCAGCCCCAGTAAAATTATTCTTTTTAAAAAATGTTTTGACAATTCTGGGTTCTTTACATTTCTATATGAATTTTAGGACTAATTAATCAATTTATGTATTTTTTAAAAGCCCACTGAGATTTGGTAGGGATTATGTTGCATGTACAGATCACCTTGGGAAAATTGTCATCTTAGTAATATTGAGTGTTTAATACTTGGGCATGGATGGCTCCCCCTTTATTTTGAATTTATTTAAATTATCTCTGGAATGTTTTGTACTGTCAGTGAACAACTTTCCATATTTTTTGTTAAATTTATTCCTAAACGTCATATTCTTTTTCATGTTTCTGTGGATTGGATTTTAAAAAAAAATTCCATTTTCAAATTATTTATTGCTGGTATATGGAAATACAATGTTTTTGTACAGTAGTCTTGTATTTTGTGATCTTGTTGAATTTTAGTTCTAGTGCCTTGTGTGTCTATGTGTTTGTGTGTGTGTGTGCACATTTCTTAGGCTTTACTACTTATAACATCACCTTCGAATAGCTTTATTCTTCTTTCAATCTGGATGCCTTCATTTTCTTTCTTTTTTTTTTTTTTTTTTTTTTTGGTTTTTCTCAGCACGAACTTACACTTGCCAGGCAGGCACTTGTGCCACTGAGCTAAATCCCCAGCCCCTGGATGCCTTCATTTTCCTTGTCTGACTTATTTTCCTTGTCTGACTTTGGCTGGAATGTCCAGTGTGGTGGAGAGGATGATGTCCCTGCCCTGTTCATGATTTTAGGGAAGGTGTTCAATCTGTCACTGCCATTTAGGGTGTTAGCAACAAGCTTTTTTTATAGATGGCCTTTGTCAGGATGAAGAATCCCTGCTTTCAGTGTTAGATTTTGTCAAATGTATTTTTTCTGTATTTACTAAGATGGTCACTTGGTTTTTGTTCTTTATTAATATATGTATTACATTAATTGGTTCTCAAATATTAAAGCAAATTTTTATGTCTGGAACACACCCCAGTTGGTCATGGTGAATAATCTTTTATTGATATATTACTAAGTTTGGTTTGTTAATATTTTCTTTTAGGATTTTACACAAGGGATATTGATCTCTAAAGTTTTATTTTTCCTGTGATGTTTTGCCTGGCTTTGGTATCAATACTGCCTAATAGAATGGATTTTCTGAAACAGATTGTAAAGGATTGGTATTATTTCTGTTTAGAAATTAGATAAACTTCATCATTAAAGGTGAGGTATTCCTTAGTAGGAAGATTTTTAAAGTCTTATATTGTATTAATCTTATCAGCCAGGGTTTCCCAGAGAACAGCACCAAGGGGAATCAGATAGATAAGGGAAAGAGGATTTCTCATGGGCGTTGGCTCACTTGATTATGGGCCTGAGAAGTCCAGGATCTGCCATCTGCAGGCAGGAGCACCAGGAACGCCAAAGGCTGAGGAACCAAGGTGGGGGTACGTTGGGGCTGATGACCTGGAGGTCCAGACCCTGGGGCTCTAATGTCTCAAGGCAGGAAAAGACAGATGGGCTAGCGCCAGAGAAGCGAATTCACACTTCGTGCAGCTTTTTGTTCTGTGTGGCCTCTCCGTAGACTGGAAGATGCCCCGCAAGGAACTCCTCATAACTCAGGCCACCGACTCAAATGCCAGTGTCTTCTGTAGCATCCTCAGCATCCTCACGGAAAACCCGGAAATGAGACTTTACCCCCCCCCGTCTGGCATCCCCCTGCCCAGGCACACTGCCAGATCAACTTAACATAGCACTAATTACAAAGCTTTTCAGATTCTCTGTTTTCTTAAGTTTTGATAATTCATCCCTTTCCAGAAATTTACTTATTTCGTCTAAATTGTCCTATGTACTGTCATAAAGTTGTTCATAATTTCTTCTACTATTCTTTTAACTTCTGGTTGGTAGTAACGCTCCATTTTTCACACCTGATCTTGAGCCTCTCTCTTTTTTTCTTAATCAGTCTGGCTAAAGATTGGACAATTTGGCTGATCTTTTTAGAGAAAAATGTTTGTTTTTATTGATTTTTCATTATTGTGGTTTTTGTTTTCTATTGCATTGGATTCTGCTCTCGTCTTTATTATTTATTTCCTTCTGTTTGTTTCGGGTTCACTTTACTCTTTGCTTTTTAGTTTTTTAAGGTGACAGCTGAAGTTATTAATTTGATGGCTTCATTCTTTTAAAATATTTAAAGCTATGTATTTTCCATTAAGTTCTGCTTTTGTTGCATCCCATAAATTTTCAAATATTTTGATTTTGTTTTCACTCTACTACAATATTTAAAAATTTCTATTGTAGCATTTCCCCCTTGACTCATGGGTTATTTTGAAGTGTGATGTTCAATTTCCAAATATTTGAGGATTTCCCAAATTTCTATCTGTTGTAGATTGCTAATTAAATTTTGTGATCATAAAGCCTTACTATGATGATTTCAGTCCTTCCAAATTTATTGAGACTTGTTTTATGGCTGGCTTGCCATCTATCTTTGAGAACTTCCTGTGTGGGTTTAAAAAGAATGTGTACTCTGCTGTGATCAGGTGAGCATTTGGGTATCACGCGGTCTTCTGTATTCTTGATTTGTCCAGTTATTCTATCAACTATTGGGAGGGGTACTAAAGGCTCCAAGTATTATCAAATTGTCTATTAGTTCTATTGCTTTAATTTTATTTTCAATTGTAATTAAAGAATAACATAAAATTTAACATCTTAACTATTTTTAAGTGTACAGTTCAGCAGGGTGAGGTGTACTCAGATCCCTAGGACTTTTTTTACCTTGCAGAATAGAAACTCTATACCCTTTGAATATAACAGCACCTGTCTCTGTTCCATCACCCTATTTCTGGGAGGTGGGGTGAGGGGAACTGCCATTCTACTTTCTATTTCTATGTGTGTGTTTTTGTTTTTCTTCCGGTACCGGGTATCAAACTCACGACCTTGTGCTTGCCAGACAGGCGCTGTGCCGCTGAGCTAAATCCCCAGCCCCTCTATTTCTATGGATCTGACTATTTTAGAAGCCTCATATAAGTGAAGTCATGCATCATTTGTCTTAATTTTTTTTTGGGGGGGTACTAGGACTTGAATGCAGGACTTCACACTTGCCAACATTGTCTATTTGCACCTACCTTATTTCACTTAGTGTAATGTCCTACTTCATCCACAGACAGAATTTCCTTCTGGTTAGAGAGTGGAGAATGTTCCACTGTATGTGTATTCCACATTTTCTTTAGCTACCTCTCAGCTGATAGATATTTGGGGTGCTTCTACCCCTTGGCTCTTGTGAATAATGCTGCAAGGAATATTCTTTCAGTTTTGTGACTTACCATTTCATACATTCTGGGGCTCTGTTGTTAGGTACATATATATTTATAATCATTATATTTGACTAAGTTTATCCATTTAATCACTATGATATATCCTTTTTGTTTCTATGTTTTTATAAAATATATTTTATATTTACATATTAATGTATCTTTATATTATTTATTTCAAAGTATATTTTGTCTAGCATTAATATACCACTTCAGCTATCTTATGCTTAATGTGTTCATGTTATATCTTTTTCTGTTTCCTTTCAACATGGTGTCTTTGAATCTAAAACATGTTTCTTATATAGATCACATTATTGGATATTTTGAAAATTCAGTCTGAGAAGCTCTGCCATTTTATTGAAATGTTTTGTACATTCATATTTAATATAATTATTATTTTGTACATTCATATTTAATATAATTATGTTGTTGAATTTATGTCTTGCATATTACTATTTGTTTTCTATAGGTCCCCTGCCTTTTTCTTTCTTTGATTCTTCTGCATTCTTTTGTGTTAAATAGGGGATTATAATATGCACCTTTACTTATCACAATACACTTCAGATTAATATTAATTTAATTCATGTAAATGTAGAATTTTTACTTCATTATAGTTCCATTTCCTCTCCCCTCCTTTATGTTATTTGTCAAATATGTATTGTACATACATGTGCATATGTCTGCTATAAGGGTAATAATACATTATTCTCTGCAATCTTATACCTTTTAAAGAAAAGAATGCCAGGTGTGGTGGTGCACACCTGGAATCCCAGCACTTAGGAAGCTGAGGCAGGAGGGTTGCTCTGAGTTTGAGTGTAGCCTGGGCTACAAAGTGAGTTCAAGGTCAGCCTGAACTGCATAGTGGAACCCTGTCTCAAAAAGACAAAAAATTTTTAAAAAAATATATAGTTTTTAAATATTACATACATATTTATCTTTCTTGCTGTTTTTTCTTTTCCTTCCTTTCTTCCCTCCTTCCTCCCATTCTCCCTTCCTTTCTTTGTATGAATTCAAGTGCAGTGTTATTTTCTTTTAGACTAAAGAACATCCGTTAGTATTTCTTCTAAGGCAAGTTTGTCAGCAACAGATGAGCTCAGCTACTGTCGGTATGAGAATGCTTCCACCTTTTATCCTGTAGTCAGTGGTTTTAGTGGATATAGACTTCTTAGTGGGCAGTGTTTTCCTTCAGTGCTTTACACGCCCCACTCCACTGCCTCTGGCCTCTCTCATCTCTGAGAAGGCGGCAGCACTGGTCACACTGGTGTCTCCCCTGTATGTAAGCCATTTTCCTCTTGCCCCTTTCAAGATTTGATTTTCTCTTCGTCGTTCAGCAGTGGCCTGTGAAAAATCTCAGGCGGATCTCTGTGATGATTCTACTTGCAGCTCATTAAGCTTGTAGACTACAACGGGCTGCTCATCAGTTTGGGACACGCTGGCTCTTGTCCCTCGGTCGTTCCCTCCTCTCCTGCCCTCACTCACGTTGGTGTGTTCACCCTTGTCCCACACTTCTCCAGGGTTCTGCTTATTTTCCTGCTTTCTTATTTTTTTTCATTTGCTACATATTAGATCATTTCCGCTCTTCTGTCTTTAAGTTTGTTGATTTCGTCCTCTGCCCATTTCAGATCTGCTGTTGAGCCCCTCTACTGGATTTTCTCTCTCAGTTACTGTGCCTTTCAGTTTTAGGATTTCCATTCCCTTTTTTTAAAAAAAAAAAACCCTATGTTTCTGTTGATATTCTTCATTTTTTTATTGGTATGTGTTTGTGGTACATAATGGTTACTTTCCTTGTGTGGATTGGTGTATGTACATAACACATCTTAAATATTTTTTCATCCCCTTACCCTCCCCTCCCTCCCTTGATAGTCTTTATTTCTTGAGTTATTGTCATCATATTTTCTTTTAATTTCTTGAAAAAAAGTTAACTCCATTGTTTTTTTTTTTGTTTTGAGACAGGGTCTTGCTATGTAGCCCAGGCTGGCCTCAAACTGGTGGTAATCCTCCTGCTTCAAACTCCCAAGTGCTGGGATTATAGGCATGCACCACCACATCTGGCTAACTCTAGTTTTAAAGAGAGAGCTGTAGCTGTGCTTCTGTCTAATTCCATCAGGGGAATTAATCTAATTCCATTGAGGGCCTCCTATATAACATTTGTGCTGATTATTTTTCCTCCTTTCTTAGTATAAATCATACTTTCCTATTTTTTTGCAGATATCATCATTTCCTGTTGAATATGGAGCATTTTCAGTATATTATAGCAACTCTGGATTCTGTTCTGCAGCTTCTGAGGGTGGTGGTTGTAGCTATTTGGTTTTTCTTTAACACTTGCCTAAGCTAAATCTGCACAGCTACAGATGTCTCCACTTAAACAAAATTCCTTTGTTCCTTTGTGTGGTCTTGTTTGTTTTTAAGCCTGCTTTCCCAGCTCCTTTGTGTGTGTACCATCTACAGATGCCCGTGTTGCCTTCACATACCATGAGCACGCGAGGTTCCTGCCACGCCCAGGTAGAGGATGCGTTCACAGTTCAAGCAACTGTCAAGTCTGCTCTGGCTTTTTCATTCATGTCACCGTGGTATGTTGTAGGGTCAGTGCCTGGACTATCCAGGCAGCCTGGGTCCTCGCAGGCCCTCCTGCTTGGGTGTGTTAAGAACTTCCCAGTGCTCTCTACTGTTGTCTCAGGTTGTGCATCTCTCTGCTCCACTTTCAGCTGGTCTGCTGGCCCATGGTTGTCCTACCCGGAACCACAGATTCAGGCTAGCTGTGGTCCTTCCTGTTCATTTGCCAGTGAGATTGTGACTTCCTGACCAAGACGTCACGGGTATGGTAGGTGCTCCACTCCATGTCAGGTCAGCCTGGCCGGAAGCAGAGCTGCTGTTTCCTCAGGCTTTACCTTGGGAGAGCAGATTGGGTTGGGGATGGACACTTCCCAGGCAAGGATGCTGCAGACGGCCACGGCTCGTATCTGAAGTACAACAGTCTTCACAGATAACCTGTCCTCAACGTGCTATGGACCTGTGGTTGGTTTACAGATCTCTACAGTGGTTGTTTTTGACAGCCCTGTCCAATTCTATCATTGCTCCTTGCTCTGCTGTCCTGGGAAGTCCTGCCAGCACTGACGTTTAAGGGCTCAGAGTTAAAGGTGCTGTCATAGGAAGACCTGGAAGGTATTTGGAAGAACAAACTTCCAGAAAGCCTCTCACTTGGCAAAAACTGACTCCTTGAGAATGGAGAGAGCCCCAGGGAATTCCTGGGTCACCCATCCATCCATCCATCCATCCATCCATCCATCCATCCATCTATCCATCCATCCACCCACCCATCTACCCATCTATCCATCCATCCATCCATCCATCCATCTATCCATCCATCCACCCACCCATCTACCCATCTATCCATCCATCCATCTATCCATCCACCCATCCATCCATCCATCCATCCATCCATCCATCCATCCATCCACCCATCCATCCATCCACCCACCCACCCATCCACCCATCCATCCATCCATCCATCCATCCATCCATCCATCCATCCATCCATCTATCCATCCATCCATCCACCCAACCACCCATCCACCCGTCTATCTACCCACCCTCTCATGCATCTTTTCTTTTATCAAACCTTTATCAAGGTTTCACAGTCTCAGGCACTTTGCTAGAAGCTCAGGAAACAAAAGTAAAATAAATTTGCTTTTAAGAAAAGTAGAAAGGAAGGAAGGAAGGGAGGAAGGAAGAAGACAGGCAGCAGAAAGGAAGCCACAGTGAAGCCAGTGGCCCAGCAGCAGCGCCCAGAGGCTGCATGGGACCTGGGCAGGAGGTGGGGCGGTGGGAGCACAGTGGTCAGGATCCTTCCCTGGTCTTCCTGCAGTGTCGCCAGCCCCGCCCTGCTCCTGCGGGACCCCACGGCCCTCATCTAGCACTTGAAGCCCTGTCTTGTGTGTCTCACAGGGGCCCCCTTAGTTGGGGGAGGTTTTGCCTTCCTGGCTTCCTGGCACACAACTCCAGACAGCAGCTCTTTATCTTCCGCTGAGAACTGTTTCAGGCTCTGGTAGAGCAAAGTGTCTGGGGACAGAGATAAGCCATGTTTTCACATTTTTGTCTCCAAAAGTAATGATTTACAGCTACAATGAAACCATCATCTTCTGTCACCAGTGGGGATCACAGGACATTTTGAGTTTGAAAAAATACAACAACAGAAAACCTCAGTGGCAGAAAGCGCAGATGGTTTCTCTTTTCCCTCTTCCTTCCATGGCGTTTGTATTTGCTGCGAATGGACTCCTAAGATGTTCTTGCCAGAGCGCCCCAGGAGGTTTTCCAGTTTGAGACCTCTGTCTGACCAGTGGGCCGGTGGAGATGTGTTCACGGGCCGGATCAGTGTCTCTGCCAGATCTTGACCTGGACTCTCTGCCACCGCCTGGTTTTCTGTCCCTTGGGTGCCCATGATTGAGTCCAAGTCCTTCACCTGTGCAGAGGCACCAGCCCAGGTCTAGAAGAGCGGGCTGCAGAGGTCCCCAGGCGGGCATCTCATCGGCACTGTGGACTCCAGACTCTGCTCCCACTGGGATTCTGCCTTCTGCTGCCTCCCTTACGTGCTTCTCCAGCCTTCTGGGATGCTCTGGGAGGGCGGCCACTGGGCAGGGGTCCCTGCATAGGTGTCCTGTGGTCAGAACACAGAGGTGTCTGCCTCTCAGGTGATAGACAGCTGCTCCTGACCCTACTTCCACTGCACGGCCGCCTGGTAACCCAGCAGCTGGGGCTGAGCTCTGGCCACAGGGCCCTCTGAGGTCCCTTGCAGCCCTGAGCCGTCTGCTGGTTCTAACGCTCTACTGAGCCACCCTGATTGAGTATCGGCCCCGGTCAAGAGCCTGGCCCTGCCGGGTGTGGTGGCGCACTCCTGTAATCCCAGCACTCGGGAGGCTGAGGCAGGAGAATCCTTGTGAGTTCGAGGCCAGCCTGGGCTACAAAGTGAGCTCAAGGTCAGCCTGAGCTGCATAATGAGACCCTGGCTCAAAAAAAGACAAAACAAACAAACAAACAAACAAACAAGCCTGGCCCTGAGGTCTGCCTAATGGAAGCTGTGGCTCCTCTCTGGCTCTGGGACAGAGGGTTACTGAGAGATTTACAACTGTAAAAGTGGCTGCTTTCTATCCTGTGAGCTCTCACTGCCGGCACCCGATGTTTTCTCTCTGTGTCCCTAAGTCAGCAGTGAGGACATCCTGAGGCCCCTGGCTTGTCCTCGAGCTGAACACACAGGGAGGGGAGAGGACAGAAAGCAGGCTCTGCCGGACCTCTTCCCCCTGCGCCAGGCTGGTGAACCCTGTGATCTCCTGGCCTTGGCCTCCGCCTGCCCACACGGTCTATTTCTTCTTCCCGCACTGGACTTTGGTGGCACGCCCTCTGCTGCCACCCACATTTTGTATCATCTGGGTCCCTGTCAGCTCATTTAATGCCTTTGTGACAACTGAAAAAAGGTGCCTCAGTGAGTGGACCACAGGATAGATTTCAGGTGCCCTTGGCCAGGCACCTGGTGCAGTGCACACAATGCGCTACCGTACGTGGCATCCCTGCTAGCAGCACTTGGAGCATTTAAGAAAAGTGCCAAGAGGTTTGCAAATGTTAAAGGCTGTAAAGAAATAGCTCACTGAAATCACAAGACCAAACAGCGACTAGTACAGCCTTTCAAAATCTTTAATATTTATTCAATAATCATTTGTCAGGAGCCTACGATGTGCCGGACTGTGAAAACACAGGCGTGACTTGGATCTGCATGCTCTCCCTGAAGGGGCTGCAGTGTGGGAGGAAGGCAGCTCTGCAGACCTGGAGCTCCAGCCCCGAGTGGTCAGGGCCGGGGTCAGGGTCTGGGAGGCCCTCGGGTGGGAACCCAAAATGAGAGGCTGGAGCAGGGAACAGCCAGGCTGTCCTCGCTGGGCTCGCTGCAAGTCCCCATTGCCTCCAGCCAGGCTGAATCCTGACGTCCAGCCCAGCCGGCCCTGGGGGCAAAGCGAGGCCCATTCCCTGCACAACTTTGCAAGCGCAGCGGTGTCGGGGGAGGACGCAGCCAGCCTGTGCAGGGTTTGCAGATGAGCACGATCCGACACTGCGTGCTCCTGGTACAGAATCACCTTTTGTACCGGATTAATGTAAAAGTTTCATTTAAAAGACACCAGCTGTGGTCCTCCCCAGGTTTATTCATATGGGACCTTCACTGGGTCAACTTAATACTTAACTACTGCTTATTATCCCATCAGTCTTCAGGGACAACCCATGATCTAATTGCCCAGCATTTATGTTGCTTGGTAACCACAAATAGAGAATAATAGTCCTTAAAGGGGCAGTGTGGAATTTCATGCCCCTGCCGTGAAGTACACTTCATTTCCCAGAGCACCCTGTGTTTTTTAATTCAGTGAATAAAAATGTGTAATGAATAATTAATTATGTGCTTGGAGGCACAATAGCTGCCTACTTTTGAATATTCATCAGTGGCATTATTAATTCACTAGAAATCCCAAGGAGGGATGGGATAGGCTTTTAGCCTAGCTGGAGGATTTAAAGATAATGCTTTGCAATGTGTGACGAACTTTCTTAAAACCCACTTTTCTTTGGGAGACGCTTTCTGGGTAATTTTCCTCTTTTAAGAATATTTTGCCTGACTGTGCATGGCTGGTGGGGTGCAGAGACCACCAGTGACTGGGAATAAGACCCACGTTGGGCTCCCGCCAGGAAAGTGCATTAGTAACAGGGCCTTCCGCCTTCCCTGTGGTAATGGGAACGAGGCTGGCAGGGAAGAGGAGGCAGGGAAGAGGAGGCAGGGAGCTTTGTGACAGCTTCCCACCTTCCAATTCTTTTCCCACCATAGAGATGGAGCCTGCAGTCCTCCCTTGTGTCTACCAGCCCTGCATGGTTCCCAGGGCCTCTCTGGGGATCAGAAGTCCTATGGCTTCCTCCAGTGGTTCTTCCTTGCTTGTGTAATTCCCCACCCTACTTTTCCTGCACCTGGATTGCTAACTGCCTGCCTCACTTCCTGTTTACAGATACCATCTGCCCATTGCCATGGCAATATGGCCACAGCTAAGACTACACTTCCCAGCCTCCCTTGCAGCTAGGGTAGCATGTGACTCAGTTCTGGCTAATCAGATGCAGACAAAAGTTGCTAGGTGGAGCTTTGTGAGTTCTTAACTCCAGAGTGGGGAAGGAGTCCCGTTTATTCTTTAGCCTTCCCTCTTTCTTCCAGTCTGAGGTGCAGATGAGATGGTTGAAGCTCCAGCAGCCATCTTGGAAGGAAAAGAGCCTACCCAAGTATAAGATGTATTCTCATTTCAGGAATGTGAAATGTGGAAAAAACGTGCTTTTTAGAATCAATAAAATATGGTCCATATAGTGAATTTAAGCATCATTCTGCATAACCAGCGACTAAATAGACTTCTGTAATAACTTCCTGTGCCAGTCTCACTAAGAAAAAGATGAGGTCTTTCTGGGTTCCAGGCATTTTTATTCCACAGTGAGAAGTCCAGAAAGGAGACTAGTTTCCGCATTTAGGCCCTTGTTTCTATCTGCAAAACATAGCTTTGTCTCTGTAGATGCGATGACTCCAAGTTTACATTCAGTACTAGTTAGTGTCACCGATGACCCTAGAGGATTGTCATCTTCACTCTGCTCAGGAGAATGATGAGAGATGGTCACTCATTACCCAGATGCAGATTTCCTTCCCCTTGGCCCTCGTGCTCTCGTCTTGAGCTCTGCGTCATCTCTCTGTGTGTCAACTGCCTGGCTCTTGCATTTGGTGCTGAAAGGGATTTTTTTTTTTAAATCTCTGCATCAGATGCCATTGATAGCCCAAGCCATCTCCCATTAGGCCTGGTGGGTCACGGGCAGTGGGGTGGGGTGTTTTCAGCTCACAGTTCCCACCTCAAGTACCAGAGACTCACCTTTTCTCTCTTTCCTATCATCTCAGAAATTGCTCAGTAAGTAGAGAGAGGGTCAGTGCTCTGGAGTTGCCATGGTCTGAGGGATAATTCTGAGCCTCCCATATGGGTCCTTAAAGGATCCTGGGGGTAGTGAGCTTCAGCTTCCCATGCTATAGTCCATGCCTTGTTGTGGGTCCCCCTTGCCTTGTCTCATCACCCACACTCCACCCCGACCCTTGTTCTTCCTCGGATCTCCCACCTCAGGTAAGCAACCTGCACCAAAATCCTTCCAACAGGATCAGCTTTGGGGGGCTCTGTTTATCAGAAAGGGTAATTTCCTGATTGGCATCAAAGTTGAAAATGGTTTCTTCCAATAGACAAGGAAGTTGACACCACAGAAAAGATGTTCCTTATGGCCGCAGGGTAGGCGTTATGCTAGAGTATTATAGTAACGGTCTCCAACAGGTCACACCTCCAGCATCTGGGTCTAGTCCTCTCCCTCTGGCTTAGAGCAAAGAAACAGCAACAAATATGATACAGGTAGAGATAATAAATGCTTACACATTTGCCTTGCCCTATTGAGACAGTTCTGCCAGTAAACAAAGAAGCCCCGTCTAGTCTAGTGGAAGAGAACAGCTCGCATTGAAGGAACTGAGATTTTCTAGCCAGTAGCCAGCAGCGACATGGACATGGTGGCTCAGAAGCTCCTGTGCACCAAACCCCAGCTCATAGAAACCTGACTGTCTTAAATATAGCCCCCAACCAAAAAACAAAACAAAACAAAAAAACCTGCAGCCCTAGTATGCAGATTTCTAGCAGTTACAGCCTGCTTTTTCTGCAGACCCTGTGAAGCTGAACCCAACACCTCCTAGTCATAGGCAAGATAAACCTTGTGCTGTAAAGACCAAGGGGTGGCTGCTGTCCTGCCAAGCTCCCTGACCTGGACCCTCTTTCTTGGCGCTGAGCAGCACCATCTGGACGTGTAAGACCCCGCCCTAACCCTCTCTTCCTATGTCCTCCTCCTTCCCCTTGTCCTCTACTGTCTTGGATGGTGGCCCTGGGCAGTGTCACACTGAGGCACACCAGTCAAGGTGTCACTGAAATAAAGCTCAGTATATGCCTCTGCCCTCTTGTGATCAGATCTTCTTCAACAACCTGCCTTGAAATTCCTTGAACCCCAAGTCAGAAAAGGCGGAGCCACTGGGCAGATGCCTTCAAGGTGAGCACGGGTAGGTGAGTGAGTTATGCATTCGGGAGCTACAGGCTGCTGCGAGTCTGTAAGGACAGGGCCCCGAGGTGGGGTATGACCCAGAGCACGATGACAGCGACGGCAGGGCAAGGAGGGAGGAAAGCACGCTGGGGAAGGAGAAGAAAAACTCTAGGCGTGGCAAAGCCTTGGATGAAAGATTTGGGTTTTTTTTGGTACCAGGAATCGAACTCATGACCTTAGGCTTACCAGGCCAGAGCTTATACCACTGAGCTATATCCCCAGCCCCAGCCTTGGATGAAAAGAGAGGGTAGTTTTTATTAAGAATTACTATAGATTGCAGCCAGGCGCAGTGGTGCATGCATGTAATCCCAGCTACTCAAGAGGCTGAGGCAGGAGGATTGTAAGTTTAAGTCCATTCTAGGTGACTTAGTATGACCTTGACTCAAAACAAAAAATAAAAAGGTCTGGGGAGGTACCTCAGTGGTAGAGCACACCTTGATTTGATCTGTAGTACTTAAAAAGAATTGCTACAGATTATGAAGTCTTCAAGGTATGGTGCCAAGTAGAATGTTTTTGACTTTGCAATCGTGTGAAAGTGATATACATTCAGTAGGAAATGTGCTTTGAATTTTGAATCTTGATCTTGTCTCAGGCTTGTGGTGTGCGGCGGGGAGCGGGGGTCGATGATGCTGGCAGTGGCAGTGACTGGCTCCTGGCCGGCCCTGCGCTCATGAGGGGAAGTGACCACATTTTGCGGGGCTAAGCTGGATGTGCATGCGACAGGTTGGGCGCCGTACACGCATCTTCCAATGATGATATTTTCAACTTACAATGGGTTTATCAGAACACAGCCCCACCGCAAGTTGAGGAGCAGCTGTGTGCTCTTCAAGTGGTAGAATAACAGCTGACAGTCCTGTTTTGTATGTCTGCACTTGCGATGTGACACTGTCTGGGCCTGTACCGTTTGGGTTTCGGCTTTATGCCTGACACTCAGTGAAGAGTCTTCAAATAGTCTTTTCCTGAGAATGCTCTAGTCAAGCAAGGTACGTTTCCTAGATTTTTTTCTTTCACCTGTTTCTTGGCTGAGACACAACCTACTCACTTTTAATAAGCAAAACAGTAGCTACGCAGTCAAGACGTTTCCCCAACAAAATCGCGCCTGTATTGAAGTTTTCCAGGAAGTTCAGCAGCATGGGCTTAGATCAATGAAGACTTTCTTGCGTTTTGTTCTTAGCGCTGGTTGGAACTGCAACTAATGTTTATATGTATATTTTATTCCTTGGGGTATAAGATTGTGCCAGTAACAACTGAAAGCAGCCGAAGTCTACATTCTAAACCTGCCCCCCAATCTTTATGCTTCCAGTGAGGAGTGGAAGAATCATGAATAATAAATATGGAGATAAGAGAATGAAACCGAGAAATCAATTTACTGCAAAATATTTGCATATTTTATTAAAAGAAACTGTGTATGAGACCCGTAACAGGGTGCAGTGATTTATATTTTGATTTGATTTGTGTGCACGGTGCCGCTGGGAGACGTGACGAAATACTGTCGTCCGTGCGGGGTTTTCTGTTTTCTCGTTGATATCAAAGAGTCGTGGTGCATTAGGATTCCGAGGCAGTTGGATATTGACTATCAGCCAGCTATTTTACAGGACAGGAAATGGAGATCTGGAGAAGTTATACGGGCTGGTGGCAGAGCTGAAATTCCTCTGGAAGAAATCCTTTGTCCTCAAATTCGGGGCGGAGGATAAGAGGGGTGAAGTGGGTCACACGAGGGTGCATATCCACACAGCCACAGTCCTTGGCATCCTTGCTCAGTCAGGAAGACAAGAGTCCTTGTCTCCCATTCTCCTTATAAAAACACACACACAGACACACGCGCATCTGGATATATTTGACATTTGACAGAGATGAGAAATAGTTCATTGAGTACACACAAGACCC
Source organism: Chinchilla lanigera (assembly GCF_000276665.1). Classification (NCBI taxonomy): domain Eukaryota; kingdom Metazoa; phylum Chordata; class Mammalia; order Rodentia; family Chinchillidae; genus Chinchilla; species Chinchilla lanigera. The sequence goes on from NW_004955438.1 coordinate 18,404,295, forward strand.
CGCCAGCCACTCCCTGTCCCTGCACCAAGAAGTTACCGCACACAGATCTTTTCATCAGTGAGGGTGTGGGGGACTTGGAGGAACTTCTCCTCCCGCTTCCAAACCTCCTCTGTCACATAAAACAAATTTGGGAACTTATGTCTCCGTGGGCTACTGCTGATTGGTGATACTCCCCGCAGCTTAGGAATGGCTACCCCTGTCAGTGACGGTCCTTGTGACAGTCTGTGTCTTGCCAGCCCCAGGGTTGCAGTTTTATTCAGGGGCCTCTATGTTGTGGTGACCGTCCCAGGCACCCACTTCTCCCTCGCAGCTGCTGCCCTACGCATTTCAGCTCTCGTCTGGTCTGTGGGTCCTGTATTTTGTTCAGGAACCTCCCAGGATTCCTAGCCAACACTCCCCCGCCCCATTTCCCGTAGAGGCTCCCCCAAACTCTCCGCTGCCATCCCCCTTCCTCTCTCGGGCACAGCTGTTTTGCTGCCTCACTGGAGCCCCCTGAGGCTGGTGAGGTGCATGGCAGAGTGGGCTGCTCCTTTCAGCATGTGTGTTTGCGGAGTGCTTGTATTAATGAGGCCACAGCCCTAGGAAGTGCAAGTCCTGAGGAGCAAGGGTTCAGTCGCAGTGAGCACAGGCAGTTGCCCTGTGTCTCTGGTCTGGAGGGAGAGGAGAGAAAGAACTCTTTTGGGAATGGCTGGATCCCATAGGAAGTCTAGGGTCTAGAGCCAGGTCTGCCACCAACTATCCGTGTGACTTTGGGAATCGTCCGTCCACCAGTTCCTGCCTTCCTTCGCTCATTATCTCTAAGCCATCATTCAGCTCCTGCCTCCAGCTGGGCACTGAGACTCCAGACAGGAAGATGCCCCGGCTGGGGAGAGGTGGGAGAAGGAGTCCGACCTCCGAGGCACAGGGCAGAGGGTGCCAGCGGTCGGGGAAGAGGGTGGTACTGGAGCGGGGACTGGGAAGACGAGCGAGGGTCACTCCAGGGAATCAAGTCCTGCCCCATTGCTTCAGATGAAGAATTGGGTGGCGTGGAGGGCGAGACTCCTGGTGTCTCCCTGTCCCCAGCCCTTTGACCTTGGTCTCTGCATCAGTCTATGGGCCTTGCGGGCTCCTTTACTTCTGCACAAGTTCGTCTCTGTGGTGTGGAAGAGTGAATTGATCCCAGCGAGGGTAGAGATGGGTCCAAAGTCACACAAGGCTGTGTGCAGCCAAAATGTTGGGGCGCATAGAAGCCTTCAGAGATGAAATGAAAACAGGGCCCAAAAGGGAATGGAAGTCAGAGGAAAGAAGGACATGGGATTCTGTTAATTGGAAATCTGTTCTGGACATTACTGTTAAGGAATGAACAGTTAAATCTTAGGAACTGCCTATATGTCCATCAACAAAGAAAATGCAGTGTTTATATACATAATGGAGTACTATTCAGCCATAAAGAAGGAGAAATTTGAGTCATTTGTAGGAAAATGGATGCATCTTGAGACCATTATGCTAAGTGAAATAAATCAGACACAGGAAGGTTAAATATCACATGGTTTCTCTTCTATGAGAAACCCAAAGTACAGATAATTTAAAGAACAAAATAAGATAGGTGAGAGGAAAAAGGGAAGCCAACCGTTTGCAGATGGGAAGGGGACCAAGGGATGGAGGGAGGAGAGGGCAGGGGGAGTAGAAAAGATTAAGATGCAATATGTACCAGTTCCTCAAGATGAATATATTCATTCTGTATCACAAGCATGTTCTAATAAAAAAATAATAAAAAAGAATGGAGAAAATGTCCGATACTTCCTGCTTCCTATGTCTGCACCTCCTTCTACACACTTGGGTAGCCTGCTGGGTATCGACAGTCCTTTGTACGCATTCCAGAAGGAGCTGTCAATCAGGGTCGCCTCCCGGAAGTACGGAATGGGCGTGACCCAAGCTCAGCCAATCAGCTTCTCTCCTCAGATACGTGCCGAGAGAGCTGTGACCTCTGATGCTCTATGATCCTGACTCCCTGCATCCGCAGAGCAGACCGGCGCTGTCTGCTGTCTGCGTGAGTCTGGCGCAGCTTCCCCGGTCTGAGCGCCTCCATACGCGTGCTCCTGCATGGGCTGACCTCTCCCTGAACCTCAGTTTCCTCACCTGTGATGCCGTAGTAATCATACCCTGCTGTGCTGGCGTGATGACCTGGTGGGGTACGTGTGTCCTGCAAAGGGCCAGGTGTCCCAGGCCCTCGAGGTGTCGTCATGGTTACAGCTATCCTTTAGGAACACCCAGTGGATCCAGAGAGCACAGGCTCTCTGTGTGAAACAGGCCAAGGAGCCGAGGACATCGCTGCTAAATCTGTGCTTCTGCTTCCAGACGGTGCCTGTGTCTCTGAGCTTCTTTTGCTCCACCTAAGCAAAGGGGCTAACTCCCTTCCTAGGCCACTCTGCAGGTTGTGTGATAACCGAAGGGAAAAAATGAAGTGAAGCACTTTGGGAGGTATCTGAAGTGCAAATCGGAGGCATTAACAATTGATCCTAGCACAGGAGAGCCCATCAGGCCGGAGCAGTTGAGCCCTGAAGTATCCTGCAAAAGTAGGTTTGCCCAGTCCCTGTAGAGTGAGGAACCCTCCAGTTACTTCCCTACTTCCTTCTTTAATCCCAAGGACCTGGAAGCACCAAGTAGCTCTTGAAATCAAAGAGATTTGGAAATGCATCGGAGGAAGATGGTGGACTCATCGTTCACATCATTTTCTGTTTTCTAGTTGTGTTGGGTGCTGTGGATATGATGTAAAAGAATCAATCTACTACAATATAAAATTGCACTTCTTTCCAAAATGCACTGATCAAATAGTAGATCTCCACCTGCCTCTCCACTGTGGCGAGGGCATTTCCGTGGAATTAGAAGGTTCCCAGTGTCTAAGGGCAGCCGCTGGCCTGTGCCCTCTGGATCGCTGTTGTGAGGAGCGCAGGGGCTGTGGCTCCAGAAGTGGGTGGCCCGGTTGGAGGTCCATCTCTGCTAGGACTCGGATGCTCGGCATGGAGCTGTGTTCTCCATGGGGGTGGCGTGGGCCACAGGGGGACGTGTGGCAATGTCTGGAGGTGGTTTTGGTTGTAGGACTGGGCAGATGTTCCTGGTCTCTTGTGGGTAGGGGCCGGGGTGCTGTCACTCATCCTGCGAAGCACAGACCCTTACTTGTCCCCTATCCCCAAACTTTTGTGGCCCTAAAAGTCAATAGTGCAGGCTTGAGGAGGTCCTTCATCCCCTCTGGGCCTCAGTTTCCTTGCCTGTAGAATGCAGACAGGGAGGGTCACACACTAGGTGATGACGAAGGTCCCTTGAGCTTCCGTTAGTTGTCTCTCTGGCTCCAGGGTGACTCAGAGGTTCTGCATCACTGGCTTCCCGTCCCTGTGACACCAAGACCCCAATATAGCATCTCCGGTGCCAGGGCGCCTGTATGACGCAGCACTCAGCTGGGTGACACCAGCAGGAGGCTCTCTGAAGCAACAGTTACCAGAAAATGTCACCCTGGAAGCAGCTACTCTCAGCCCCCAAACCCTTCTTTCATTTCCTTAAATAAGATCCAAGGCATCTGCATTTGCAAAACCTCTGGGGGAACTTTCCACCTTGCCACCATGTGAGCACGGAACCAGCAACGTGCTCAAACTCGCCCACCTGCCCAGCTCTGGGAGTGTTTTCTGACATGGGCCCAAGCAGAGCGATGGTCCAGGCAGTAGGTTTTGAATCAGTCTCTGTCCCCTTGGGCCTTTCATTCTGCCCTCTCAGGGGCCACCCGGGCTGTCCCCTTCACCCCCCCCTCCCCGTTCCCTTTCTTCTTCCTCCTCTGATGTGACTCAGATGCTCCCTGAGCCTGGAGTCTTGACCCTGCCCCCGTCTTCGGTATGTGATGTGGTGGACATGGAGTGACCACCCCGAGACCCTTCTGTGGGAGGGAGGGTCTTTGCCAGACAGCCTGCAGCCACTGCACTTTAGGATCTAATGGATGACCCTTCTGTCCAAGACTTCTCCAGCCACCTGTGCTCAGGGGCTGCTGCTTAGAGTAGCTCTGCGGCCTGAGGCTCTTCCCACCCAGCCCCTTTCCCTCCCTGTCTCCTTTTCCTGGTGTGGTCCAGCATTGCTACCTGCAGGTGCAGCCTTCCAGTCCTTCTCCGTCCCCTCATCCTCTGTGACCTGAGCTGACCATCTGAGCATCCATGAACATTCCTGAGTCTCAGTTTCCTTGTCTGCAGAGCGGGGAGTATCATGTCGGTGCCCTCCTACTAGATTCTTTCAAAGATTAAATGACAAAATCCGCGTGCAACTTTGCAAACCATGCAGCCGTGCAAATATTAAGTACCACTGTCCCATGAAAGTCTGCTGGGCTTTGGCCTTCCAAACACTGGGGCAGGTGAGGATGAGGAAGTCAGCCCACCTCAATGGGTGCTGGTCACCATGCCACCAGAGACCAACACCTGGTATGGCATCAAACATCCTGCCAAGGTCAGTTGATAAAAAGTGACAGGAAGCTCAAGTGCTAGACTCTGACCCACCTGAGCTGGGCAATCAGGTATAGCTTTCAAGGGACACCAACCAGTGCCCAGGGAGGGACTGGTGGTCAGTCACCATCGGGAGAGGTGAGGGGTGTATCTGGTGACCTGACAGAGCCTGGTTGGACTGTCCAGTGTATCCGTGGAGACTGACTCTCAAGGGGTGACCTTGGCTCCCTGGTGAGCAGCAGCCTGAGTGTTAGCGTGTGAACACATTCCTAAGGTGCCTAGTTATTTTATGGAACACAATGGTGGAAAAAACAAATTGGTGAAATGAGGAATACCTTCTGATGCTTCTCAAACCTCTGTGTCAGCTGGAAAGCCCATCCTGACCGTGGGCAGCAGTTACAGCTCTGGGGAGCTTCTCTTCCAGAATTTCCTTCACTGCCCTGCTGGAAAGATATCCTCTGTCTACCCTCCCCAGGCGCTCCATTGCCTTTGCTTTTGATTCATGGCATTTGGGGAAGTTTGTGCTCTCCAAGTGGCCATGTACATTTGGGTGAGTCGTGTCACCTCCTATAATTTCTTAGCTTTGAAGCTGTCGTGATGATACCTTCTCTTGAATTTGGTGGGGGCTCTTGGAGAATGGCTGAGGAGGTGTTCTAGGGACATCGTCTTGCTTGCAAAAATGGCCACAGTTATTCACCAACTCATATCCTTGCAGTCTTTGCAGCTTTGTCTTTGCAGCTTGACTCAAGGGAGGAAGTCTATTTCTTGATCCCATCAGTCTGGCTTTGTGACTTGCTTTGATCTATAGAATGCAGTGCACTGATAGTGTGTTAGTTCTGAAGAGAGGCCCAAAGAGACCCTGCATGCTGCCCTCTTGGTTCCTGTCTCCACCATGTGAAGGCACATAGGATGGCCTGTTGGAGCACAGGAGGGCAAACAAAGCAGATGGGTCATGCCATGGAGCTCAGTGAAGACCAGGCCAAGCTGGAAGCCAACTACAAGTGCATGAGTGAGCCCAGGCCAGATCAGAAGAACCAGCCAGCAGAGCCCAGCCAACATTGCCCACCTGTGGAGCCATAAGCAAAAGAAATGGTCACCATTCAAAGCCACTTCATTTTGGGGTGTTTTGTTATGCAGCAAAGCTAATGGATACACTTGGTATAGATACACTGAAGCACTGAAGCTAGTCATTGCTGAGGCAGGGGTGGGGAGATCTGGGCAGTGCTTGAGGAGGTGCAGAGAAGTGAGATTCTAGAGCTGCCACCATCCCTCTGCATTTCTGGGCAGGTTTCAAAGTGCTGAGCATTTGGGTATCAGATGTCAGGGACCAAAAATTGCATGCAAGCAGAAAAAAAAAAGCATGGGTCTAAGGTTGTTATTTATAGAAAAAATTTAAACAGGGACGCTCTGTCAGTTTTCTGAATTACTGACAGTTGCAGAAATGTTAATACAAATCTTTATAAGACTGGCCAGATGTTCGATATTAAACAAGCATCTGTTTTGTATAAAAGACTTTTTATGCCCCCTGCATGCTCTCTTCTCTCTCTCCCTTCTCACCCGCCCTGTCTTGATCCCAGGCTGCATCAGGGCAAGTGCTGGAGTCATTGCCTCAGCTATAGTTTTATTTAGTTTCTGAATTCCAGTGTCCACGGTGTCAAAAATACACCCCAAAAAATAACCCTGGGAAAGGTTAATAATGGCTTTTCTGGTGTCATATTCTGTACTTTATGTGTTGTGGTAATTATTATCATTAGGGCTGTAAGAATGTCTAGTTATCTTTCTTAATCACATACTGTAAAGAAGTGCTTCTGAACACATATCTATTATTTAATCAAAATTTCACAGTTATTGGCATTTGTGCTCTGCCAGGGCTATGTTTATTTTCTGTTTGCAAGGGGGAGCGTTGCCTCCCAGAGGAGAGCGGCCCCCGAGCTGGTACCCACTTTTCCTGCTGTCGTAGCATGTGACACTCGCTGCTATTAATATCGGAGACGCCACACACATGTTGCCCCTCCCTGCCCCCCATTGCACTCTAGGAAAACCACTTTTATTAACAAACCAAGGGGGAAGGCGTGTGCCTTGGAGAAACCCTACTCCCTAGGAGAGGAGTCTGAGTGGGCTGAGACCTGGGGGATGTGCGGCTTCCCGGGACAGAGAGCAAAGCTGCTCAGTGGGGTCACTATGGAGTCCCCCTGGTGGCCCCCTGATGTGTGTTTACCATTGCTCTTGAGGGAACGATCACTCAGGGGAAGGGGCTCCCACCTAAGGGGGGACTGCGTGCTTTGGATATGTTCAAAGCTCTGTCCCAGTCTTGCATCTTCAGCCTCTGAAACCGTGAGCCAAGTAAACCTTTTTTCTTTGTAAAGTTCCCAGCTTAGGTAGTTTGTTGGAGCAATGAAAAGTGGATGAATACAAGGCCCACTCTACTCTGCTTGGAGTGATGCTGCTTCAAACCTCCTTTCTCCTCTGTAGCTGTCAAAACAAGCCCACAGGGCGAGCAGCATTGCTCCATTTTACAGATAGGGAAATCGAGGCTCAGAGAGAATCACCTATGCAGGGTCATCCAGCTCGGGAGCTGGCTCTTGAGGCTGCCGCTTGGGTGGATTCAAATGTCATGAGGCCCCATGTGCTCTCAGCTGCCCAGGCTGAGAAAGTGGCCCCCAGGCTTGTGTGGTTGCTGAGCAAGTGAAATGTGGCCAGTCTGGATGGAACTGTGGCTTGGGTGTGAGATACAAATAGAATTTCCAAGATCTAGTGCAACAAAATAGACTGAAAGTCATATTACTTTAGTAATTTTCAAAATTGACTACAGGTTGAAATGATATTTGGTATATGCTGGGTTAAATAAATTATATGGCTCAAACTAATCTCACCTATTTCTTTTTACCATTTTCAAATGCTGCTATTAGAAAATTTAAAATTACATCCATGGCTCGTGCTTGTGTCTCAGGTTGTATTTTGGCTGGACGGTGCTAGAGTGGCGGTTCGTAGCAGAGGGTGATTTGTCCCCTGATGACATTTAGTAGCATTTCTGGAGAAATCTCTGACTGGCACAGTTTGTGGGGAGAGGGATGTGTCTGTCTTCTGGTGGGCAGGGGTTGGGGCACTGCCAAACAATGCCCAGGATGGCACATGACAAAGAATTATCCAGCTTCAAATGCCCATAGCATGCAGACTGGAAGCTTTGGGTTTTAGAGTCAAACCTTGTGGAGTGTGTTCTCTTTCTGAGGTCCCCAAGGATGTCAGCAATGCTCTAAGAGGTGGGGACAGGGCTGGCGGTGTGAATGCTGATGATCTCTTCCTCTGGGGCACTCTTGGGTAGTCTCTTGCTGGCTCCAGTTCAGTCTGAAGCTGGTGCCCCTGCCCCATTGTAGCTATGAAGAGGCGGGGCCTCGGAGGGGAGGAGTTCCAGGGGTTGGAGCCCTCCTGAATGGGACTAGGAGGCCCCAGAGAGCCACATGCCCTTTACCACCTGAGGTGGACCTGGATGCGGACCCTTGCCAGGCACCGGATCTGCTTGACCTTGGGCTTCTCGGCCTCCAGAGCCTTGAGGAAGAACTGTCTGTCTGCTAGAAGCCACCAAGGGTCTGTGAGCTAAGCCAGGACCAAAATGCACCCCACAGTTATGTGACTTGGAAAACACATTTGTTCCAGTTGTGTCCCTGGCCTGGAGTGAGGGTGACTGGCTCAGGGCCACATTTCCTTGTGACCTGTGGTCGTAGAAACGGCCAGCGGCTCACCAAACTCCATGCCTGCATGCTGCTTCCTGTCGGAGAACAGCCACCCAGCCGGTGCGGGTGGAAGTGACTTGTGCCACGCCTCAGCCACAAGTGAGGGGCAGCTGTGCCTTCACGATCCTTTCGGATTTCCCTCATTTTTCTCTCTCCTGCAATGGCCACCAGGCCCAAGGTGACCTTGGAAGCTGTGGATGGAGACGGCGGGGCCTGGGTCCCTGCACGGCTGTGGGGGCTGGGCTCTCGAGCACCTGAGACATTGGCTTCCCATGTAAGTCCCTAAGGGCTGGCATTTGTGCATCACTGCCACCTGTGCTACCCTCACTGCTCTCTCAGACCCTGCACTGGGTGAATTATGCCCTCCTGCAAGAGACACGGCCCAGTCCTAACCCCTGGCACCTGGGGGTGTGGCCTTCTTGAAAATAGGATCATCACAGGTGGAAAGAAGTGAAGGATCTTGAGACGATATCATCCCACAATATCCAGTGACAAGTGTCCTTTCAAGAGGCAGAAAAGAAGACACATAGAGGCCCAGTAGAGAAAGTGAGAGAAACCCCACGGTGGACATGGGCAGTGTGTCCTCGAGCCAAGGTTCCCACCAGAAGTGGGGGCTGGGAAGGGCTGGGAGGACCGGGCCCTGGCGACACCTTGACTGCGGACCTTTGGCCTCCAAAACTGTGTGCGAATACATTTCTGTCATGGAAGTCACTGAGGCCGTGCTCACTCATTCAGGCAGTCTTAGGAAGTGAACACAGTCTGTTCCCTGGAATGATGTTGCCCAGTGGCCGTCTGCCTTGGCCTCAGCTTTGCGCTCTCCTCCTTCCTCCGAGCTGTAACCACGGTCTAGGGGCTGATATAGCCTGTGTTAGACTTGGAGGTGTAGGGTGGGTTGCAAGGATGTTGTGAGACTTTCAGAAGGCACCTGCTATGCAGCAGGCTATCTTCAGTCCTAGGCAATGAAGGGGTGTGAGTGTCCACGCGGCCGGAGAGAGGAGAGAGTCACATTTAAGACCGGTCACCTGGGTGGATGGTGGGCTGTGTGCCAGCCCCATGTTCAGGGCCGTGCTCAGCTCAGTTAATTCTTCCCATGGCCCTGCAGAGGAGGTGCCATCACGGTCAGCATAACCTCCTGATGTCATGCAGCTGGACGGAAACAATACAGACACTTGTTACGTGACGCTCACTCCCTGCTCAACAGGACAGCTCTGCTCTTCCCATTCTCCGGGGAACTGACCACACCCCTCACCCACTGAGTTGTGTCAAGACGGGAGTTACAGACTGCTGTGGTTTATATCTCAGTGTCCTGCAGAGCCTCATGGGCTCCTAGGTGGGGCCTTTGGAAGGTGATCGCATTATGGGGCTTAGAGCTGACTTGCTGCTAGGAGGTTGGGCCTGGTAGAGAGACGTGGCCATTAGGGGCGTGGCCTGGAAGGGTTTATCTCCCTCCCCCGCTCCTCCCTTGTTTCCCTCTGCTTCCTGGTCACCATAAGGTGAGCAGCTCTCCTCCACCAGCCCCTTCCCCCATGCCTTTCTGCCTCGGAGCCAGCCAGCTGTGAACCAAAAACGTGAACCAGAATAAAACTCTCCTCCTTTAAGTTGCAAGTGTTGGGTATTTTGTCCCAGCAACAAAGAAAGTGACTAAGAAATAAGGAGCGATGTTCACAGTTTGTGAGGAAAAAGAGGGTGGACGAGCTGGGGTTTTGTAGCAATAGTGATGTCGCACACCTGCAAATCTCAGTGGTCTCCCACAGAAGCCTTTCCCTCTCTCTCTGGGTCTCAGGGTCTTCTGTGCAGACCTGCTCCAGGTGGCTCATCCAGGTGAGGGTGCCGTGACCACCAGTGACACTCTTTTCCTTGCAGAGGGAAGTGGCTCAGGGCCCAGGCCATGGGGGGCAGAGGGATTAAGTGGATGCAGAGGGCTGGGACCTTCCTTGTGGGTTGGGAAAATGACGAGAAGGGTGACAAATGCACTGATCCCAGGGTGTGGGGACAGGAGGGGGCGGGTATCCACTCAGGACCTCCATGTCCCCACAGTGGGCAGGCAGTGAAGATGGTCTCCCCGGAGTGCAGAGGGGCTTCCAACTGTGACTGGGCTTGGGGGAGCGGTGAGGAGCCGGCCAGGGCCAGGCACCAGTGACAGCTCTGGGTGCTGCCGAGTGTGCAGCCCCAGTTTGTCGGATCGCCATCCTGTTAAGCAATCCTTTCCCCTCTCTCTGCTGCCCATGTCACCAGGGCCTGGTGGCTTGAGCGTGGGCGGCATGAATGTGGTAACCCGCCTATTACAGTGCAGCTCGAAGTCCTGCCACAGCAGGGGTTCTTGAGGTCACTGCAGGTTAGGACAGGGACACGTGTGAGCCCTCTGTAGCATCCCCAGGAAGAAGAGTGACCCTTGAGTATCACCACGGTGACTGCATGACTGCTGCTTTGGGCGGCTTGAAGTCAGTGGACAGAGAAAGGCCCTTGGGAAATGCCCAGTTTTTAAAAGGTGAATGCGTTGCGCATCACACTGGGAAGTGGAAGCCGAGGCGAGGAGGCCGCAGTCAGTTCTGTGGTGATGATGGAAGAACAACGCCTCACACCAGCGTGGGGCCTATGCGTTCTAAGAGTTCCTGCGCAGCTGCCATCAAAACCTACGCTACCCTGACTCCAAGGAAAAGTAAGATCTCATGACTTTTAGTTTCACTTTTGGAGGCACGATTCCAGCACGTCTTTTGACCAATAAGTTGATTCCCGATTTCAGTGGCTTTCTTCTTCACCTCCCCCTCCCCTGCGCCAGTCCTGGGGATTGAACTCACAGCCCTCACACCGAGCTCCATCTCCAGCCCCTTTTTATTTTTGACTTTGAAACAAGGTCTTGCTAAGTTGTTAAGTTGCCCAGTCTGGGTTTGAACTTACAATCCTCCTGCCTCAGCTTCCCGGAGGGCTGGGATTGCAGGCTCGAGCCACCAGGAGGCGGTGGCTTCCTTCTTAACGGCCCCTGGTCCTTTCTTTGGTGACAAGAGCCACGCCCAGCTTTATTAGTCCATTTCCTGTTCATGGTGCCTGGGACTGCAGGACACTGCTCTTTGTCCCTGGACTCAGCCCTCTGATGCTGGTCTAACAGGAGAGCTGGGTTTCTTCGGGCCAAGGCCGTGGGAAGGGGTGTGTCCTGGGTGGACTTCGAGTCCTTGCTGTGTGGCATTGGGCTACAGTGGTGTGTTCTGTGGCACACCATAAGGGCTCCCCTGGGGACGAAGGCCCAGGACACTCTGGCTAATCACACCCACCGAGGTCCTGCGGGCTCCGAGCTCAGTCAGGGGAAGGCAAACACAACCCTGGGAGTGGGGGTGGTTGTTAAAGTGATTGAAACATGGAAATGAACCCAGAACGAGAAGTCTAAATCTTACCTGGGTTAGCATTATTGTTCTAATAAATAATCCTAATAATTCCATACATTTTATAGCTGATGAAATCCTTCTTATAGATGACTTCATTTGACTCGGTTAGGCAGAATAAATCTTAAGGTTTAATTTCTCTTGGAAATATCAATCTCTCATCTCTATGACACCTGGCTGCTTTCTTAATGGTCCCAAAGCACAGCTTCCCCTGGCATTCCCCAGCTCAGAAAACTTTTTGGAACTTTTCTATGTCTAGAGAATAGGCCCTCAATTCTATGTCTTGGCACTCAAGAATTTCAGGGCCCTGACGGGACCTGTCTTTCCAGCGGATCTTTTGATAGCTGTCATCCTGGGTCCCGCCTGCATTCCTGACCCCGTGCTTCCAGTTCCTACGCTGGCAGCCCCCCTGAGGATGACGCCTGCCGGCTGTGTCACCCTTTGTGCTCCCACGGACTTCCTCGTATCTCTCCTCCATCACTGCTCTAAGGCCAGCAGCAGGTGTTAGGACTGTCCCCATTTTCCTGGGAAGGAACAGGGTTGGAGAAGAGGGTTTGCTCAGGGCCGCAAGTACTGATGCTGTGAACTTATCTCCGGTGCACACAGAGCAGAAGGTGGGTCCCAGTCGCCCCATCTCCAGCCTGGGGCTCCTCGGACACCAGCACTGCTGCCCCATGGCCGTGGTACATGCCTCCCCCAAGTCACTTTGTCATCATGACAAATAGCTGTATCCCCTGGTGTCCCCCAGGGTGAGCGGAGTCCTTCACCCTTGGCAATGCTCTGTGGAGCGGACTCTGCTTCCAAAGGGCTGAGGCCTGTGCCAGTGCCAGTGAGGACTGAAATAGGGACCCACAGTGTGAGGAAGAGTTGAGACTTCTAGGGGCGACACAGGGCAGGTGCAGAGCAGCGCTGGTGACCCAGAGGGGGACCATCAGTGTGTTTCCCAGCTGGACGTGGAGGAGTTCCAGAACTTTCCCAGGTAATCCATAAGCTTGGTGATCACCCAGATCCCCCTCTTCTCCTGCTACAGGAAGGCACTGGCAAAAGAAAAGTGAAGGCATTTCTTAAAAAGAAATAAGGGCTGGGCATGGAGCTCGGTGATAGAACACTTGCCTACCATGCATGAGGCCCTGGGTCCGTGCCAAGCACCACTGCCGCCACCATGAAAAACAGAGATAATAATAATACAATGCTAGTATAGCGATAGTAGAGTCTCTCTCTCATCCATGACTTTTTGAATAAAAATGCTTCTTGGAACACAAGTATAACTTTCTCTGATTTCTCTAATTTTCTCTAATTCATTACTATTTTTCCAACAAGTGAAACTCTGGAGGAGAACTTGAAGAAGTTGAACATGGACTTTACAAAGTCTGAGTTTTATATTTCATCTGATGAGTGAGTTCAATACCAAGTCATTTTTAAGAACACTGGGGAAAATAACGTGAAATACAATGATCCTTTCAATATTTACAAAACAAGACAAAACAAGACAAAACCAAAATCAAAACCAAACACAAAATGAAGGCAGCTTCTTGTGGTCTACTTCATCTTTCTAAGTTTTCTCCTTTGACAGACAAGAGAAATAATGCTCAGGTTACGACAGGGAGCAAAGCAGAACCAAGAGAGGGCGGATGCCCTTTCCTTCTGTAGCTCTGTGAAGACAGCCACTTGTGGCGCTGGCCTCGAATTTCTTCCTTTGCAAAAACGGATCTCCACTTGCCCTGGGTTTTTTCTTTCCTTCTCCACTCTGCCTCCCTCCTCCTCTCTCTCTCCCTTCTGTATTTAAGCTCTCCCTCCCAACTCTCAACATTTAAAAAATTCTTAATGATACAACCTGAAGTTGCCATGGCAACTAATTTCCTGGCCTAGGCGGTGGTGGAGGCCTGTGATGGGGCTGCCATTGAAATCGCGAATAATTTTCCTTTTCTTTCAAAATTAAGTAGAGTGTCTGACGTGTTCCGCTGCGGTTTTCCCTATCCCCAAAGAATAAGACTCCCATGCGCGGAAATATCCAGTTATTGCCTTTCCCCTGTATCTTTTATGACTTCCTTCTCTACCGGCGCATAGACCATCCCTCTGGAAAAATAACGAGAGCGCGTTCTTTGTTATTTCTCTTTTGTCAGTGTGAGAAATGCTTCTGATGAAGTCTAATGACATTGGACGGGCCGCCCCACCCCCATTTTTAATTGCCTTTAGTTTCTCATTCTTAAAAATAATGAAGTTTCTTTCTCCTTGAATCTTGAGGACAGATTTGTAAATTGTGCTTCAGTGCACAAAGGAAGGCGTTTGGGCCAACAGCACTGGTGTCACTGCGGGTGGACGCCGGGGAAGTTGTCTCCACCACTGCAGTGAGCACGTGGGGGTCTGGGTGCCTTTTCTGGGTGCTGTCTGGGTCCTCCGACTCCTGAGCACACCCCGTCTTCCTACGTGTCCTGATTCGCGGCAGCTGCCCAAACCAGAGATGCTCAGCTCCTTCCCACCTGGAGTGTAACACAGAGCCCGTGATGCGCTTCCTGCCTCAGTTTCCGCTGGGGAGCCAGCCGCACACTTGTCATCCAAAAGAGCAGGGAACTCTGCAAAGGAAATGAACACATGCTGGTTCTGTGGTTCTGGAGCTCCTCTGCCGGGTCAACAAGAGGAGGAAGTGGGCCAGGGTGCAGCAGGAGGGAGGGTTTCTGGGTGCAGAGGCAATACCTTAGGAAGTTGAGCTAGGGGAGCGGGAGGGTAGAGATGCACGTGGAGCCCAGTGCTTCTCCTGGTCTGGTTTGGACCTGTCTGGGCCCTGGGACAGAGCTGACCCTCCTCCTTCTGTGACTCCTTTTGTGCTGTGGATGGAGCCCAAGGCCTCGACAGCGCTAAGCACATGCTCTATCACCTGGCCACACACCAGCTGTCCTAGTTACTTTTTTGTTGCTGGGACACAATACCTGGCACCCACACCGGTCTTTTCTACAAGTCACCCTGTCACTGCCACACCAGCCCTCCAACAGGCGTCAAGCAGGACACACCACCCGATCCTCGCACTCTTCCCCTGGCTTTACCAACACAGCCATTTGTGCTGTCATCGAGTGGCCATCCACCAGGTTGGAAATTGGGGGGAGGGGCTCCCCAAGCACCTTCTGCTACCCTTCCTGCCCTCAGCCACAGAGGAAAGGGCTCTCTCTCCAATCTAAACACATCCGGGTCAGGCCCCTGCTGGGAGCAAGCTGCCCTTGCCCTGAGCATGTCAGTCCTCTCTTTGATGTCCTCATGGGCTCCGGGAGCCAGCAGAGATCAGTGTGAGGCAGGGCATGGCTCCAGGGGGCGAGGAACAGGAGCCAGGGCAGATGTGCTGCGTGGGTCACGGTACTGTCCTTCCTCATCCATGCGGGGTACACACGGGAACTGGAGGTCCAGGACTGGCTGCTATGGTCAGGGGCCTGGTAGCCTTTTTTCTTCTGCCCCTCAGACCCTAAGATGCAGCCTACAAACTCGTGAGCTGATCCAGGCCAGATCCCATGGCCTGTGCTGGAACGTAGAAAAGAGTAAGGAACAGTTGGACCCCCGACAGGGCCACCGTGAAACACCGGAGGAGTCAGGGAGCCTCTTCACTGAGGTCTCCACAGCTCCCCAGCGAGGCTGCCTCAGACAAACATCTTTCCTCGCCCACCAGCTTCCAGTCCAGCCTCTGTGAGTGCAGCAAATCGCCCTTTCCCCAGGCTGAGCTTGGGAGCTGCACAGGCTGAGGTGGTCCTGGCACCCCCACTTAGGTAACTGTAGCTTTGGGTACTTTGCATAACTGCCCAGAGTCTCTATTTCCTTGGGTGCAAAATGGGAAGAGTTAGAATTCTCACCTCCAATTCTCACCTCATAGGGAGTCAGTCACGAAGGAGGAAGCTCCAGAGGTGCATTCACCAGGGATGGGAATGGCTGGAGCTAAAGTGTCGGGGTGAGGAGCAGCCAGGCAGTGTGGACAGTGCGGGGGAGTGCAAGTTGGTGGAGCCGTCGTACAGAGCGATAGGGAGGTTGCTTTAGCAATCCTGTTGGTGCACACCAGCAGCACGTAGCAGCCCCTCCTAGAGGCATCTGCACTCCCCCGCTCATGGCAGCGCTGTGCACAGGCCGCAGGGTAGGAGTTAGGCTGTGTCCACAGACAGACGCATGCGTGGAGAAATTGTGGTACATCCACACGTGTGTGTGTGTGTGTGTGTGTGTGTGTGTGTGCATTGTATGCATAGTGTATCTGTCCATTTTGTGCTACTTAACGGATACCTGAACTGACAATGGGTAACTTTATTCTCTAGCAGCTCTGGCGGCTGCGAGGTCCAACATCAAGGAATCAGTGTCTCCACATGGTGGAAGGCAGAAGGGGCAGAGAAGACCGATTCCCTCCGTCAAACATTTGTATAAGGGCACTAATCCCACACACAGGGATGAGCCCCCGCCCCCGCCTTATCACCTCGATACTGTGGCATTCATAGTACCTGAATTTTAGAAGGGACGTCTTCAAACCACAGCACAGCAGAATGTCATTCAGCCTTTAAAAAGAAGGAGTTCTTGCTATTTGTGACAGCATGCGGAGCTGGAAGAGGGTATATGCTAAGTGAAATACCAGATGCAGAAAGAAAACTACTACCTGGTATCACTGATCTGTGGAACACTGACGACACTGAACTCAAACATAGAGTAAATGGTGATGCTCAGGGGAGGAGACTGGGAGGATACGGGGTACAGAGTCCCGAGGTGAGCTGTGTAGGGTGAATGAGCCCGGGGATCTAATGTACAGCATAAGGACTACACTCAACGCTGACATGTTGTACACTGGATATTTGCTGAGTAGATTTTAGGTGCTCTTACACACACACACACACACACACACACACACACACACACACACACACGTCTCATGGTAACAGTGAACTGATATATGCTAATTTGCTTGATGTCAGTAATTATTTGAATAGAAGCAGCAAAATATCAGATTGTATATGTTAAATAGACCCAGTAGAGAAAGAAACAGCAAGGGTCTGGGGTGGGCTGTGTGCACGCACGTGTGTGTGTGTGACAGGCTCGCAGTGGTGAGCAATAGGGCTGGAAGGAAGCAGAGGTCTCAGGAAGGGCTTTGGCTTTATCCTGAAGAAGTCTGGGGGCCAATGGAAGGCAGGTTGGCAGGAGTGTCTGGAGCGGGTGGGCCAGGCGGGAGAGGAAAGGACTGCTTTGAGTTGTCTGGGAACCCCAAGATGATATCCAGGAGCCCTGAGATGTCTGGTGCTGAGCACACATGCCTGTAATCCCAGCACTCGGGAGGCTGAGGCAGGAGGATTGCTGCAAGTTCAAGACCAACCTGGGCTACAAAGTGCGCTGAAGGCCAGCCTGAACTACATAGCGAGAGCCTGTCTCAAAAAAGGCAAAAGAAAGGAAAGGGCCCGATGGTTACTCTGGAGCCCAAGCTGGCCTTGTGGGGCAGCTCACAGCCAGCATATGTTGGACACTGGGCATCAGGACCCAGATCAGCCCAGCTCTGCCCCGAGGGGCTCCCAGAAAATGAGACCACCTCCTCTGCACCTTTGGGAGTTCTTAGGTCCCTCCCACATCACTGTGACGAGAGGGGAGATCACACGCCCCGCCGAACCACTCTGCATTTCTGACTTTCAGACCTGTGACTTGGCAAGCTGGAAACGGCTGGTATGTAGCTCCTACAAAAGGTCCCTCCTAACACAGAGTAGGCACTGAACAAGGATTTGGTACAGGGACGAATGATTTTTTGAGCGGATTTCTCACCTTTGTTCAGAGAGCCGATGCATCTACTCCTCAGTTTAGAGCAGAAAGTATCCCAGCGTGGGGCTGGAGGACATGCTGAGTGTCTACCTCCCAACCTTAGTTTCCTTCTATGCTGTTTGCCCCCCGGCCCCCGGCCAAGGCTAAATGAGGGAACAGGCGAGCTGCTGCTTTGCCAGTGGTGCAGGTGAAGAGATCTTTGTTGCAGCGTGCTCGTGAGAGGCTGGAGCAGGGGGAGGCCAGGCCGGAATCCATCTGCACCAGCCTTGCTGAGTGAGACCACATTCCGCAACAACAAGTAGGCACTTTCCATTCTGTCTGGGACCAGCAGGGGCTAGGGAACTGTGCAGGACATGAGTACCCTGGGGATCCGAGAAATTCAATTATATCTCAATAACCTTTACACTCATCCCCCAATCTCCACATACCAAGCCAGGCAGCCGGGGCCCACCGCTGGCTTCCCCAGCACCCGCTCCCTTCTCTTTGTGTCTCTCCTCACCATCTACTGAGATAAATGAAGGTCTCCAGGAAAATTCCTTCCTTTACCTCTTCTCCGACCTCCTAAGCAGAGACGATTTACGTCTCACGGCCTCATCGGAGGTGAGGGAGTGGTGGAGAGCTGTGAATGGAAGCAGAACGTGGATCTGTTTACCTGGAGAGCACCTCTCCAACTCCATCGCACCAGGCATCAATAACGCTGGGGGAACAAAGCCCACCGCCAGCCAGTCGGGTAGCCCCGAAGCAGGAGGCGCTGAGAGGCGCAGAGAGAGTCAAGGTCTCCCTGGGATGGAGGGGAGCACGCGGTAATGAGGATAAAGCACTCCGAAAGCAATGCCATACTTAAATGTGCACATGAAGCACTTTGAATGTGTCTTCTTTTGACAAAGAGAAAACTGAAGTGGGCAGTTTCGGGGGAAAGGGGCATCTCTGTCCCCAACTTATGCTAAGTGGTTGCTCTCTGAGTGTGAGCACCTTCGCTGAAGGCACTGCACCAACAAAGGCTTCTTGTAGGGGCCCAGCGGCTGGGCTTTGCTTCCCTTTCCCTCCCCCGTGAGAGCCTTCTGTTAATGCAACTTTGGAGAGGGGGTCCGCTGCCGGGTGTGAGCGCAGTGGTGCAGAAGGAGGGTGTCCCAGGATCTCGAGCTGGTCCTGCCCATGCCCATGGGTAGCTACAAGCAGGATGAAGCTCGGTGTTGCTGCTTTCATTTTATCTGTGGCCCTTATCACCTTTATACCCTGCTCAGCTCTGCACGCAGGAACGGTGACCGCTCAGGAAGTGTCTGGACTGCCAGGCGGTTAGCGTACACCGACTCGGCCTGTCTCACCGCCTTCGAGACTGAGGACAGCAAGAGGCACAAGTGATTTTCAGGATTTGCAGGAACGACCCACTGCCAGCTTTTACAGCGTCCGCTTCCAGACTCCCGTGTGACGGTGCCTAGAGACCTCCAGTCCTGGTCCTCAGACTGTGGTCACCTCAGATTCCAGGAAAGCAGAGCCTCACAGGTGCCTCATGACAGGGTGACCTCCTAGCAGGAGCCATCATCTCATTGTCCCCTCAAGCTATGATGGCTCTTCTAGGACCTCACAGAACCAGTCCTGAGATACCCATGCACCAGACTGTGCTGTCACTAGGATGACCTAGGGTGCCAGCTATGCAAACCCTCAACCCCTGTCTGTTTCCTTTTTCTATAAAACCACAAAGTTTCTGGAATTTTTGTTTTGGTTTGTTTGTTTGTTTTTTGAGACAGCATTTTTTTTTTTTTTTCCGGTACCAGGAATCGAACTCACAACCTTGTGCTTGCCAGGCAGGTGCTGTGCCGCTGAGCTAAATCCCCAGCCCATCCAATTTTTTTTTTCTTTTTGGTACTGGGAATTGAACTCAGGACCTTGCACTTGCCAGGCAGGTACTGTACCACTGAGCTATACGCCTGGCCCTTGAAACAGCATCTTGCTGTGTAGCCCAGGCTGTCCTCGAGCTCACAGTGGTCCTCCTGCCTTAGCCTCCCTAGTGGTGAGATTACAGGCATGTGCCACCACGCCCAGCATCAAAACAACAAAGTTTCTATCAGCCACTCTAAGACCAGCCTTGAACCTCCTCATCGACCCACACCCCCAGCGTGGCTGAGCTGATTAAAGCTCCCTTCCTGCCCTTCACTGCTGGTGTCCTTGATTGTCATACAGGACCTGGTCCCTCCATTTGTTGGGACCCCTGGAGCCAGGACTTTTGTCCCAAAACTCTGTTAACAAAAAGGGAGACACAGTTTTGGGGTAGGAAGAAGCATGGCAGGATCCTTGCCAGAGAAAAGGGGTCTGGAGCTGGGGGCATCTATAAGCCTGAGGAGCCCCACGGGAAGGGAGATGTGTAAGGGGACGGACAGCTGCAAATGTGTGGCATAAGAAACTGTCCGCAAAGTCACCGGCTTGCACGTCGCTTGGAGTCCCCAGCTGCAGAGTGACTGCTGTGTCTCACACTGTATGTGGTCTGGCAGCCTGGGGTGAGGACCCTGCCCCATACAGGTGGCTCTGAAAGGGCAGCAGGTGCCCAGCCCAAGGGCCTCTTGTGGGGACGGCAGAACCACAAGGTGACAACGTCTCCAGAGGCCGAGGTTCAGAAGCACCCAGTTCACGGCTACGCGCATGCGCACCAGCCAGGTCCAAAGTCCAGACGTAGGAAAGCGTGTTGTCCAGGATGGGGCCGCAGCGAGGGGGTGAATTTGGGGAAGGTGGACCGTCAGCTCCCCCAGGAAACGACATCTGTTGAGCGAGCATGTACTTTGTCCCAGGGGTTTTATGTACTTTCTTTTTTTTTCTCCCTTTCAATGATTCTGGAAAATAGGAATTGTTATCTTACTTGACAGATTAATAGTGTCACAGGACAACAAGATGAAGCTGCCTATGTAGCTCAGTTCAGATTGGGGCCTCAACTGTCTGCCTGACTCCAAAACACAGACTCCTGTTCCCGCCTTACCGCTGAGCAGTGCCTAGAATGGGGTCACCCAGAAAGCACACAGCCCGAGCGACCCAACTGTAACTGTGGGCGCTGATGACAGGCTCAGGAGTTAGAACAAAGTGCGCCACTGTGGGGGAGGATGTCGACAATGCGGGAGGCTGTGTGTGAGTGGGTGGGGAGAGGGCTACTGGGAACTCTGTTCCTTTCTTTTAATTTTGCTGTGACCCTAACATTGCTCTAAATATTTGTTTTTAAAAAGGGACTGAGATCTCATTTGCTATTTCCCTTCGTAGCCTTTTCTCATACTCGATTAAGACAAAGTATGGGAAATTGCTTTTGGGTCTCAAAACAACATATAAATAGAAGGATCGATCATTTAACATTGTGAAAACCACTGTTGCCATTGAATGGGATTCGAATGAGGCCGCCACAAGTGCAGTCCAGGTTAACTTTGGCAAAGGATCATGGTCATGTTTCCTTTCTTCTGTGATCCCGCTCTATTAGTTGAAAGAATGAACATGTAGATGAATGGCTGAATAGGTGGATGATCGATGAATGGATATTTGGATGGATGGATGGGTGGATGGTTGGATGGATGGATGGGCAGCTGAATATTTGAATGAATGAGTAAATAGATGGACAGAAGATAGGTGAAAGATAAATAGATGGGTGGATGGATAGATGGATGGACAGTTGAATATTTGCATGGATGGATGGATGGATGGAGGATAGAGAGCTGTATATTTAGATAGATGGTTAGATGGATAGATGGACAGAGGGGTGGATTGATGGGTGGATGGATGGACAGATGGACATCTGGATATCTGAGTGGTTAGATGGATGAATGGAAAGATGCATTCCCAAATGTAAGTCAGTATTCTGGACTAGTCTGGAGATGACACACCCCTACCCTTGGTGAAAGCCCAAGGTAGCCTGTGCTAAGAAACCCAAGTTGGGCTCGCCCCACAATGCTGCATCTCCGATTACCAGCAAGCGTGGGGGCTGTGATGGGAGAGCCAGAGCAGATGGCGGCATCTCTGTCCGCTGTGCTGCCGTGTTGATGACACTGCATGTGAGGGCCCGTGCCGGGCACCACCGCACCCTGTACTCCTCTCAGCCTTCTGAGTGCCACTGAGGAGACAGCATTGGAGCCTCTCTGAGCTGGGAATGTTGTCTGAGTTCAGACAGTCAGAGGAAGTCCAAGTTAGACGAGGCCTTCCCGTCTCACCTCACGGCCTCTGCTCACGTGGTGGCCGGCAGTCGGGGCTGCCCTGCTCTGCGCTGGACTCGGCTGACCAGGGGCTCACAGGTGTGCAGCACGGTCCCTGCCCCGCCTCACTTTTGGCAGCACTCCGTTGTGGTCTTCCCTTGAAAACTGGCTTGAAGCACATCTACCAGCCAAGGGTCATGGCGCTAGGCATCAGGAGCACAGAAATGCACAGTGTGGCCCCAGCTCTCAGGGAGCTGATGGAGCAGCGGGACCACCATGCGGGGAGAACGCAGTCCTGGAATACTCAGCTTCTGGTTCCTGAAGGAGCCCCGGCCCCTGATAATGCTAAATCCGGTTCTGGAGCACTTCAGGGTTGCCATATGCGTGGGTGAAAGGTCCCTGGGCTCCTCAGGGACATCCTTCAGCAAAGCCCACTGCTGGCCGCCAGAAGCAGAGGTGCACCCTCAGCTGTGGGCCTGAACACGGTCAGGCTGCTGCAGGGCCCTGTCCCTTTAGGGGTCAGGTAATGGTGGGCACTTTTGCTGTCTCCATAGCTCTCATTGTAGAAGCCCTCAGAACTGCCAGGGACCCCAGCCTCCAGATTCACTCTCGGTCACACCAGTGTTTAGTGCAGGGTTCCTGGCCAGGCAGCCCACTCTGTGGAGGTTGGGCCCCTTCTGTCTTGTATCCCTGTGTCCTTGGAGTGCTCTCTACGTGCCGCTCCTAGGTGGGGAAAGTGCTGGCTTCCAGGAGCCCAGGGAGGGCACAGTGGGGCACCTGGCCACTTGGCTGTCCCTTCTACCCATGTGTCTGGGCCCCAGTGCAGTCATTCACATGTGCTTAAGAGACCCGGAACACCCAGGCTGCACGCCCCTGGGGAGGAGAAGCTGTGTCCGAGGAATGCGCCGTAGCATCTACCTTGGGTGAGCACTCTCCTTCCCGGGTTGTCCAGGCCCTTGTAGGCGGAGAGGGACGAGGGACGAGCACCAGCCTGGGCTGACTGCACAGGCGTCCCCGGGAAGTGGAAGAGTAAGTGCTTGGGAAGTGCTGGCTCTGTCGTTGTCCTTCTCAAATGGTCCCTGATGCTATCGTATCATTGTGAGGGGACAAAAAGCCATTCGTGCCCTTGGCGCTGCTGTATGAAACCTCCCTCTCTACACAGAGAGGAGCCCCGTAGCCGCCTCCTCCTCTCCGCCCAGGTGGAGCTCAGGAGCCCAGGTGCTTCCCTCCCCTGACCCAAGGCAGGGATGGAAGATGGGAGCCGGTGGCCTGTGGGCCTGCGGGGACCCTCGCCAGGCCGTGATGTGGTGTCTCTTCCTCCCAGCCTGTCCTCTGCACACCCCCATAGGTGTTGGCATCGTCCTTCAAAATACCTGGAAAAATAAACTTTATCAAATCCATTTCCACACTGAATGGAACCATACAAGCCTGCGTCTTTCAACGGAAAGGCTTTCAGCATTTCTGTTTTTTTTTTTTTTTTCTCTTTCCCCTTCATCAAATTCCTCTGCTAAATAAAAGGCTCTTTTTTTTTTTTTGTCCCTGTCTGTTCGGTAGGCGGCATTATGTGGAGGTTTTTCCACAGTGGAAGCTTTGGTGACCCTCATCTTAAGGAACTGCTTAAGCGTTCCATAATAGCCTACACAGCAGCTCTCTAAAAATAAACATCTGCTTAGAGGGGATTTAACCTAGGGAAGCCACACTCGGGGAGAGGCCATCCTTAATGCGCTCCCAGCACTGAGCCGAAGAGTCCACTGCAGCTGGAGACTGATGCTGGGGCTCGTCGTGATACCGGGTCATCCGCAGCTGGGGTGGGCAGTGGGAGCAGCGGAGCCTGGAAGGAGAGGGCTTCCTGCCTGGTGGCCTACGGAGGAACCTACTCTGCTGCTTTTGTGTCCCCGATTACACTGTGGACCATCTTTTGTCCACTCACAAAGAGGAAAGCAAGGGAGAGGAAGCGTGGCCGGCGTGGCCATGAGGACAGCCACGGGACGCAGTTGGGCTTGGTCTCCTGGGCTCATTCTGTCACAGTCTGGCTGCACGAGCTGGTGCACACGTCATGGCTGCGTCAGGAAGCTGGACAGGCTGCGCCCTCTCTCTTGGGGTTGCCGTGATGGATTGCAGATGGCACCTGTGAAGCGCCAGGCTGGAGCCTGGGGGACCACAGTCCCCTGGTAACAAGGGGGAATTGTGACCATGTCCACCTGTCCGGAGGAGGACGGCACGCTGTGGGCCCAGCCTGAAAGGGGATGAGCCTCGGCATGGGCACTCTAGGGCCTGGAGGGGGGAAGACCCACACGGGCGGGGGTGGGTGGTCACCGGAGGTGAATTCAAACAATGCTGGGCAAGTGTCATCTGAGACTCTCCCTGTGACGGCCACGTGTTCTACTGCATAGGTGAAGAGACAGCGGGCCAGAGCTGAGTGTGTTATCTGCCGGGACGGGGCTCTCTGCAGTCCATCCTCCCCCACCCCCACTTACTGCTCAGAATTCCTCACCATGGTGCACAACCTAAAAAATAAACAAGCCCTCTGTCCTTTGGACACAAAAGTGGCACACATCTCACCATTTTCCATGACACCCCTGCCAAAGTGATCTGTAGGTAGAGGTGGGAGTTGGGTGCCAAGGTGCAGCCTGGCGCACCTGTGGTGCCCAAGGACCCTTGCACGTGCAGAGTGACAGAGAAGCACGAGGGAGCAGGTGTCAAGGGGAGTGGGTGGAGTCGGAGCCCGCAGACCTGCTGGTGGGGGTGTGAGCTAAGGCAGCCCCTTTAGGGAACAGTCTGGCAGGTCCCGGGTGCTTTGCCAGAGAGTGACTGTGTGCCCCGCGATTCCAGTCTCAGGCTTGTCCCCAGGAGACATGGGTCCACACAAGAGCTTGCAGGCAAACGCCGTGGGGGCGTCATTCATGACAGCCAGAGGTGAGAACAGCCCAGATTCCCCTGAGTGGATGAATGGGTAGAGAAATGCGGCCCATCCCTGTGATGGAGCAGCATTCAGCCACGGAAAGGAGCAAAAACCCCCGGTAAATGGTTCGGTGTGGGCGTCCTTGGAAATGTTCTGCTGGAGTGAGTGGAGGGAGTCACACAGAAGTCCACAGACTGCACAATTCCATTTACGTCAGACGCCCAGATTAGGCAAATTTGCAGAGACAGGAAGAGCGGGGCAGGGGGCTGGGTGCTGGTGGACATGGGAACGGGTGTCGGGGCTCAGCGCCGCGGGCCTCACCGATGAGGTGGCGCCAGGGTCTGACGCTGACCGTGGTGAGAAGTGCACCAACCCGGGAGTACTCTAGAGGTCTTTGAACTGTCCACTGTACTGGATGAATTACACACTACGTGGTTATGTCTGAAGTCAGCTGTTATTTAAAGAAGAAGGGTAGGAGAGGGACGAGCAGCTTAAAAATTGGGGCGTCATTTCCAGAGGGCTGGGGACCGGATGCTGGACAACACGTGGGCATGTGTGCACGACACTACGAAGATGAAGGCATCAAACGTGCAAAGGCGTCTTGCCGGGCACTGCGGTGGTCCAGCATGCCCGAGCTTCCTTTCCTTTCCCTCCCCTGGGGTGCTCAGCAGATTTGCCAAGGGCAGCGTGGGTTCCTTCCTGCTTTTAGGTGGGAAGTGGGTGTGAGCCAGTGCTTCTGAGAGGCAGGGAGCCTGTGAAAGGATCCCCTGGTCAAATACTTGTGGGGACTGCTTGGGTCGCACCGGTTAGCTTGCGCTATGAGACTGGCCAAGACCCCGCCCCTCGGTCCACCCTTCCACTAGGAAGCATCCAGTGGGTTGCTTCTTTATGGAGCCCACTTTGGGAAATGGCTCGGGCCGGTGCTGACGCCTCTGGGATGTCATTCCCGCAGTCTCTGGGCTGTGACATGGATGAGCCGGCCTGACCCTTCCGTATGAGCCTGAGCTGCTGGTTGCAAATCTTCCTGATTTAATCCGAGGCCTCTACCGTGTTGTCCTGGACTTGTTCTGCTTGTCTCGCAGCCTGTCCCCATCTCTCAGCTAACAGGTCCCACAGGGTGCTCCAGGACTCCTGAACTTGGGGACAAGGCGGGGTGGGCAAAGCTGGGAATGTCTCTTGCATGTTTGACCACTGAGGCCATCCAAGCCCTGACCCTTCTGAGGAGGGGAGCTTTGCTGCCTCAGAGCCTGAGACGGAAGCCCAGACAACAGAATGGGCAGGGCTCTGATGTGGGGTCCTGTCCAGACCTGCCTTGCTGCTCCCCAGCTGGACTTCCGCACCAGCCTGCTCTCTCCGCCTCTGTGAGCACCAGGTCTGCCTGTGAGGTGAGGTAGTCGTGTCTGTCTCCATGACCGCAGTGAGCTTTAAATAAGAAGCTGTGTGAAAACATTGACAAGAGTGGCACACAGTAAACAGATGCTCATGAAAACCTTTCTTTTTCATCATCATCATCATCATCATCATCATCATCATTATCAAAGATGTAGTCCCAGGAAGTCAGTCCTTTCAAGATCATGCAGGTAGATGGATTCCTTTGCAGCGCATTGGTTCTGTGTTCACTTCATTTTTCTTTCCTTTTATTTATTTATTTTTTTTGGTACCAGGAATTGAACTCAGAACCTCGTGCTTGCCAGGCAGGCGCTGTGCGGCTGAGCTATCCCCTCAGCCCACTTTGTATTTCTTAGGGCTGGGAAATGGCCTTCTGCACACACTTTGTTGAGGAAACTGAGGTCCATCCAGGTAGCAGGGGTCAAGGTCTCTGCCCCTAAGGGCAGAGAATAGGTGTTGTCACCCTGGTGAGCAGCATATTCTGAAAAGTCTTCTGCAGAGATGGGCCTTGCTGCTTCAATAGAACTGGTGGGTCATTGATGAGGACCCTGTGGTATTTATTTACCAATTGATTTCCCAGACTGGGGATCAAAGCTGAGACCTGCGCTGTTCAAGTGTCAGAAAACATCACCTCCAGACACCTCCTGAATGTTTTTGTGGCTTAAGTCTTTGCCTGGGGCTCTCTAATCACCAGATCTGCCTACTGTGTCTGTGGGGGCACTCACTGCTACCGTCTGCCTCACAGAGAGTGTCGGTGGGGGGGGGCGGTGCTGAGCACAAGGACCCAGCCTCTGGGTTGGCTGGGAATTGGCCCATGCAGGGTGAACCACCCCATCTGCCTGGAAGGTGGGTTGCTGTCTTGGAGGAGAGGACAATTTCTTCATTCACCTGAAACTATTTATGGAGCAGCGCTTCCCACCAGACACACTGCTAAGTGCCTGGGGATCAAAGGGAGTAACATGAACCAAGTACCCAAAGCCTTACGAAGTGAACAGGTGCAGCTCCGGTATTTGTAGGGACACAGAAATAGGCAGGTACTTCTGGCTTCTCCCATCTCTGTCTGCTTCCTGCCTGCCATGGGTTGAGCCCTTCTGCCATGTTGTTTTTGTCTTGGAGTGGGCCAGCCATGGACTCAACCCTCTGAATTCATTAGCCAAAATAAATCTCCCCTCCTTTAAACTGGAGGCCTTGAGTATTGTGTCCTGGGAGTGGG
This sequence comes from Chinchilla lanigera, assembly GCF_000276665.1. Lineage (NCBI taxonomy): Eukaryota > Metazoa > Chordata > Mammalia > Rodentia > Chinchillidae > Chinchilla > Chinchilla lanigera. Next base: position 18,431,281 of record NW_004955438.1, read on the forward strand.
AAAGTGATGAATTACAGCCCAAAACAGGATATGTCTTTGTGCCACGTTTATGTGTGACTCACGGGCACGCGATCTGGTGCAGGCAGGGTGGTAAAAATTCACTAAGCAAAATAAATGTGGTCATTATCTCTTAACTAGCCTAGTCAGTTGTGTTGCATGTTGCGTGCGTGTGAGTTAAAGAGCTAAATTGCTAAATGTGCACATTAATATCTATCACAAAAGCGGCTGTGGTGACTGCATATTTCTGGGTCTCACTTGACCTTTGAGAAAGCAGCTTTCACACCTGGGCTGGCTGCTTTGGTCCTTTCCCATGGATTAATTATTTACTGATGCTCACTTCGTACCCAGCACTGATCCAGGTGCCAGGGAGATAGAAGTGAGGTAAAGGCACACAAAGACCGGGCCTCTTGGGGCTTGAGGTCTTGAGGTCATGAGAAGGGGCCAAAAGTATGTGCTATGAAGACCGATGAGGCAGGGGCGGGAGGTAGGAAATGAGGACAGGGGACAGCCTGGGATGGAATGGCTTGCGTGGGGCAGGGCATGGAGCCTGGGGGCTGGCCCAGTGGGGACAGGGCGTGAGGCGGGACTCCCCGACGCCTTGGGTGGCCAGTAACACTGGAGGAGGACTGCATGCGTCATCTGTCCCAGGACCTGAAGGAAGATGGAGGGTGAGGCTGTGAGTGCTAGGGACAGGGTGGAGAGTGAGGCTTTTGCCAAGAGCATGGAGACTTGGGTCTTTCTGTGAAACTGCAGGCCAGGGCAGGTGGACTGGGCTGGACCTGGAAGAGCTCCTTGGCTTTCTTGTGTGTTGGGAGGAGGACCTTGCTGGTGCTGACCTATGTCTGTCAGTCTGTCCCCAACACCACCAGCAGGCAGCTCCCCAGTTGCAGCCCAAGAGCCCACTGTGTCTGTCTTCAATCTAGGACCCGCTCTGCCTTCTAGGGCAGAGGAAGAGCAGGGAGCTGATGGCCCTGGAGCATCGGAGCCAGCAAGGAATGGCAGTCAGAGGACAAAGACCCTGGGATCTGGCGGGGGCGGCCCTGGGTGGGGAGCTGGCTCTGGGGCATTAGCTGCATGGGTTTCCCTCTGGGTGGTCCTACTTCTCAACTCCCTGACGTGTCCCCTGGGGTCACCTCCTGAAGAAACTCCCTGCATCCAAGCCTTTGTCTCAGGAGGAGACCAGGGGAACCCAAACCAAGGCTCTTGCACCCTGGACTCCCAGCACCCTAGGCAGTTAGTGGGGGAACAAATCTAAGGCCATTCCTGCTCTTTTCCACCTGGGAACACCTCCCCTTGCCCTCAAGTTCCCAGTTTGGCCCATTAATAGGAGGTGGGGTCATCTTGCTGCCATGCCAGGGAGGGACCGGGGAACCTACTCCTGCACCTCAGCCCTTTGGAGGGAGGTGGGCTGAGAGCTCCCCTCCTCTTTCTCCTCCAGGGCCGAGCGCCCAGGGACCTCACTTGGGCAGGATAACAGGACAGGAACCTTGCAGTCCTTTGTTTCTCCTTCTCTGCAGATCTGAAGTGGTTTCCAGACAAGCATCCCTCTGCAGGTGACTGCACCCTTCGCTGTCCCGGCCAGGCTTCCAGCCGTGGTCTCCTTCCTGTGGCCGCTCGCCCATGTTTCACCCTTGGGTGGCCCGAGCCTGGTCCCGCTCAGCTGTTTTGAACTTGAAGGACAAGGAAGAGTTGAGGGTTGTGGCCTAAGATCAGCCTTGGCCCAGTTTTAAATTACAGCTACATTACAGCTCGACGATGACATCCTTGAATGTGAGCCGTTTAGAATCCATTTTAGAAAGGGCAGGATAAAGAAAAATGTAAAAGATCTTTTTTTTCAGAGTGGGTAAGTTGGGGCAGTGAATTTCACTTGTTTGCTTCTAGGGTCATCTTGTTTACTAACAAGCACAGAATGTATAACTAAATGAGAGCTAACCTCCCTAAAAAAAACCAAAAACAAACAAACACACACCCTAGCGAGCACAAAAAAAAATTATATATACATTCCTCTTGGCAAAACCCCGGGGAATTCATAAACCCACAAACGAGGAAGAATAGGGGGCCCTGTTTTTGGTTAAGAAGAGACAGTCGCTTCAGAGGGGGTACAAAGGACCTGGGTTTAGAAGCAGTTGCCATCCCTGCCTAGCACTCAATGGCAATGCGGGCTGATTTGGCATGTCATGGCTGCAGCGGGCCTCAATTTCCCTATCTATGGAATGACGTGGGTGGAAGAGATGGTCTAAAAATTCCCTCCAGCCCTCGGCTTCCGGGTCTCTGTCAAATATGAATCAAAGCCATCGTTAGTGTTAGTGCCGACGTAAATACCTATTTGCCATGGCGCTGAAATCTCCGGGTCAGGTTTTCTGCTTACCTGCCCCATGGAGATTGAGCCTGCCTGCTGGGAGGAAGGCTTTGTGCTCAGATTCTTGAGGGATAATAAGTCCTTTTCTTATCCAGCAGTGCATTAGGGATAAGATGACTATAATTTCTTATCTGCAAGGATGCGGCTTCAAAAGGAGAATTCCTACTTGCAGGAGCAAGGGACAACAACACCACCAACAAAAATGTATGTGAAATTAAAGGGAAGAAAGAAAGACTCGGCCATAGCTATTTTGGATATTTTCCATCGTTCAGATTGTTTGGAAAATAGGAAAAGGACATTGTCTGCTTCAAAAACCTGTCAGGAAATTATTAAAAACTCTGCATTCCTGTATAATCACCCAATCTCCTAAAGTGCACAAATTATACACATTGTGAATGGCAATACATTTATTACTAGGAGCTCATTTGAAATGAACTAAAAGTTGGGCCCTCTTTGTGGAGGTGCTAAATGAGGTTTTAAAAGAGAAATCTTTTAAATAGACACCTCTATATTCTACTGAAAGGGGGAAACTATCAATAGAATGTTGGGACATTTCTTTTTCTTTTCATTTGTATTGCAGAAACAATATGACAGCAACATTAAAGGAAACTAAGAAAATCTCTGGCTATCCAAACATTCCAACAGTTATTTTCACTTTTCTATGTTTTGTTCTAATACTACTCCAAACACAATGTACATAGTGTGTGTTCACCTTTTTCTCTTAGCTATTCAAGCATGTTTCCTGGTGGTAGAAACTGTCACAAGAACTGTTCCAAGCTGTGTAATATTCCTACCAGAGGAAATACAGCATCAAGGTTATCAACCCCTAAGAGCCAAACATTTGGGCTCTCTCCCCTTTATTTTTATTGCTTCTATTCCTTCTACAATATTTTTTGTAAAATATTTTCCTCCCACCTCCTCCTCTCTTAAATTAGTCCCAGGAGTGGGGGTGGTTGACTCAAGGTCATCTGTGAACTTTTGATAGTTATTGTCTGTTGCCAGACTGTTCTATTAATTATCTGTTGAAAGAAGTTTCCAGCTCTAGCTCACTAGCTCTGCATAGAGCTACTTAAAATACTTCCCCCTACTGAACTGCCATAACATGTTGTCTCAACTGTGCCATAGAGGACATTTATTTGGTTATTACCAGAGTGAATATCTTCCCTTGGTTACTGTCTATGCACCTTCTTATGTGATTTCCCACAATTCCCTTGAAGGGTGCGTCCCAAGGACCTAAAGATCTCCCCGTAAGCCTCGCCTTAAAGGGCTCCACCAGCTCCCAATTCTGCCATCCTGAGAACAAAGCCTTTAAAACAGGAGCGTCTATGGGACACTCGGGGTCCAAGCCATAGCAAGTAGCAGTTCCATTAGCACTGGAGGTAGCAGCAGTGGTGGCAGTCCTGGTAGTATCAGTAATGGCAGCAAGGCTGGGAGTGTGGCTCAGTGGTACAGCACCTGCCTAGCATGTGTGAGGCCCTGGATTCGATCCTTAGCACCATAAAAAGAAAAAAAAAACACCCTAAGCTTAACTCCAAGTAGTATCAGCAGTACGTGCTATTGTGCTTTACCATGTACCAGGTATGTAGTTAGTGTGACAACTCCACTAGGTTTTATGTCCCTTTTCAGGCAGGCGCTTTGCCGCTGAGCTGTATCCCTGGCCTTTATGTCCCTTTTCAGATAAGGACAGAGGCCCTGGGCTGCACTGGCAGAACACAGACTCCCACATGGAGTCTTCCTGCTGGGTCTTCCTATTCCATCGGCTGGTGAGTGCCCACCCCACTGGGCACTGAATGCCTGCTCTGTACCCAGGGCTGGGGACCTGGACATGCTTGGGGAGAAGCCCTGTCCTCAGGGTCACACTATTCCACTGCCCACCCTAAAGGATGGGGACCAGCGTGGTGCCCTGTGTCATTTCTTCAGTGAGAAGGAGGATGCCAGCTACAGAGGGCACAAATGTCACCAAGACTGGTGGGAGGACGGGTGTGAGGATGGAGAGTGGATTAGGGCTGACCCTGAAATCTGGTCCTGGAAGCCACAAGGGCCATCATGCTCACACGGGCAGCACTAGGAACATATCTAGTAGCCAGTGCTCCCTCCAGAGCACTTCTGACCGGGATCCTCCCTTCTCTTAGCATGGCCTCCATGCCCCTTCTCCAGCCTGCAGTCCCTGGGGAGGCACTCACCACACACACGTCACCCACGTCCTGAAGTGTGGACTGTGGTGCTGGCTGCCGGGTTAAACCCCTGCCGCCCACCGGCCATGGACCAGCAGCGGGGCTGTGTCCTGTGACTTCCTCCTTGTAGACAGAAAAGGGGACTTGATTTCCAGGACGGAAGAAGAAAGTGCCTAGGACACTGTCTCTGCTGCAAGAATGTAAATGCCACCAGCATTTTCTCCACAGTCCTGGCCTCACCAGGAGACAGAGCACAGAGAAGTCATTGTCCCAGAGCGGTCGTGCTCCCAGCACTCAGGCTCTGGACAGCTCCCTGCGTGGGGCTGGGGATGATGACCGCCGCCCGGATAACCAGGGGAAACAACAGGCTGCCTCTCACGGGAGAGGAAAAAGCAGAAGAGGAAGCACGGCGCCTCACCAAAGGCAAGGAAAACCAGGCTCCTCTCAGTTTACCCGAAACCTTTTCATATTTTCAGTTTTAATAAGATGTGACGGAAGCTGACATTTTTGCAAGCACCAAGAACTCGCGCCACTTTGAAAACTTGCAAGTGGATTTGAAGAAGCATCAAGAGGTAGCCAAGACTCGCTCTGCTCGCAGATGGTGGGCGATTAGGTGCCAGTTTGCCGAAAAGCTTGGAGCTGGCAGACGGTGGAGGGCAGCTGCTGCCCGGCAGGAGGCCTTCAGGCCTCGGCCTCCCGCACCTGGCCAGGTGACAGCTGCCAGGTCCGGCAGGCAATCCGAGCCCGTGTCTGGGGACAGGGCCCTTGCTTGTCCTTGGCCCACACAGGAGCAGAAGCTCAGGCTAGGTCTCGCCTTTGCCCCCAGGGTAGCTGTGTGACCTTGGGTGAATCGTCAACCTCTCTCTCGCCTGAGTTTCATGGTTGGGAGACCAAAGAAGACGCCCTACCTACATCTCAGAGTTGCCCCGTGGAAACCTGCACCCAGAGCCCTTTCCGAGGGAGCTCTGAGACACTGAATTCCTCAGGTCGGGTGGCTGAGGGTGCAGGGAACGCATGCAGGAAGTGAGACAGCCTTACTGATGGCCGAGTGGACTCAACAAGCCAGTGTCTAGCAGCTCCAGGCGGGTGTCCCTGGGGTGCTCTGAGGCCCGCGCCTCCAACACGCGGTGGTGGTGGGGAGTGTGACAGAGGAGAACGGGAACAACAGCCCCTGCAGTGACACAGGCGCCGGGGGCGGGGGGAGCCCTGTCTCAGGCATTCACGCCTCCTGTACCTCCTGGCCGGTGGCTGGGCTGTCCCGGTGTGCCACACCCAGGTCTAGGCATTCCACTCCTCCTGCTCAGGGCCGAGTGCCCGTCTGTGCTGGACTGGTCATGGTCTGAGGCGGCCCAGAGGGAACATCCTCCCTTGAAAAGGGCGCTCAGTGTGGCCACGCTTCCTAAAGTCGGCACAGGGGCTGGGACGCCACACCTCAGCCCTGTGTCTGCTTGAGAGAGGAGGAGTTTATGTGCCCGATGGTTCTCCCAGGGGCTCTTCCACCCCTAAGGGGAACCTACGCCTCTTCAGGTATGAAGCAATAAGAGACCCTGGTCACTGGGATGTGGGTTCAAATCCCTATCTCCAGGCTGTGTGTTCTCAGGCGAATCACCCAACCTCTCTGAGGCTTGTGAGACAGGATGTCTCATTCTGCTGCCAAGGGCGTGGGTGACAGAGATTGAAAGAGGGGAGAGGGTGTCCCAAGGGCAGTGCTTGGAACAGAGAAATTAGTTCAAAATCTTTTGTTGAATCAGAATTGTAAGACATCTTCCCAGGGTGAGAGAGAGAATAAATGCCGCGTGGAGAAGAGCAGGCGACAGCCAGGCAGAAGGGCCAGTTCTACAGCGCGGCTTTGCCTCTTTTGTTTGTTCATTTTATTGTGGGTTTCTTTTCTTCCCTGCAGGGGCGTGATTGAAGCTGGGGCCTCACACATCCAGGGCAAGTGCTCTACCACAGAGCTGCAGCCCAGCTCTGTTTACTCTGAGACGGGGTCTCCCTGAGATCCCCCTCTTTGCTTCAGTCTCTCTTGAGCCCTCTGGAAGTGCCATGAAGGAGTGAAAGGTAAGAACTTTCTTTTATGCCAGGAATCATACTCAGGACCTTGCGCTTGCCAGGTAAGCGCTATGCCACGGAGCTATACCCCTAGCCCAGGTGGGAACTTTTGAGGTTCACGGGAGCACTTGGTGGGAAGCCGGAGGTGGCTTCCCACCAGGATGACAATGACAGCATCCCTGGGGTTTATTTGTTCAGATTTGCAGGGTGATACGCTGCCCAGGGTCGTCCCACAGGGGTTCGCAGGCCCTTCCTGGAGAGGCAGGGAGCTTTCCAGGGCAGGAGATAAACTGGGCTGCCTGCACCGGGCCCACGCCCCGCAGTGGGCTCCTCCCTTGCAGATCATCCCGCGGTGAGGCTTGCAGCCCTGGGAGAAGCCCGCCTCCTCTCTTCCCAGCCTAATGGAGACCGCAGCCCCTCGCGCCCCACTTCCTGCAGTCAGCGCTTCCTCGCACACAGACTCCTCGGTCCCGCGGGCCCCCTTCCCGCCCGGTGCCTCCTCCGGGCTGCTGGCGTCTACACAGACACCCCTCAGCCGGGTGCTGGCAGACACGCTACACGTTTGCCTCCAAAGGGCAGCCCAGGGCTTACAAACACCTCGCTTTCCTCCCCTGCACCTCCAATGCCCCGCTTCCTGCAAACCCCAGCAGGCTGGCTTCTCTCTCCACGCTTGCACTTGCATAGAATTCTGTACAACTTCTGTCAGCGAGCTGTGTTTCCACGCCAGGGAGGAGCGAGCCATCCTTGTTGTCTCTTTGGTGCCACGTTCTGTCCTGAACTGTATACACCTGTGACGGGTCCAGACGAAGTGACCAGTGGTCCCCGACCATAGGCGCTGAAAGGAGAGATGCACTGTCTCACATGCATGGGGTTGTGCTTTCTGTGGTCTGCTCGTTATGCCAGTGAGACCCACAAAGCACCTGGCATGTCTCAGCAAACGTTTGTTGAGTGACTAAATGACTGACTGAATGAAGAATGAATGAACAAGCATTAATTTCCAAGAGTGTCATGGAGCTGGAGCCGCCTGGAATGATCCAAGTGCTTTACTCAGAAGCGCAAGCTAGTTGGGAAGAATGCTGGTTAATGGAGTCGCTGCATATGGCAGGCGCGGATTGCACTTTGCAAAGCCCTGGAACAGTGATGTCAACAACACAGTTGAGAATCCTGCCGGAGGCACTTTTCCCCAGTCACCTCTGGCTGTTTCCCACTCTGCGTAAATGGACCTCGTGTGTTTGCTGAGTCGGGACAACTACTTCCTTGGGTCCATGCGTGGAGGTGGAAGTTTTGCATTTTCAGATCACTCAAAACACGTTTCAGCAAACACAGACGCAGCCGGTGCCAGCTCTACCCAAGAGGAGAGGGGCAATGTGCTTCTTGTCAGGGTTCAGTTTACCAATTCAGCAAGTGACTTTTTAAAATCAACATTTGCCCATCTGGCACGGGTCGTCCCTGACTGTCCCTGGCTTTTCCTTTTTGGTAATAGTCCCCGGGAGGAGCTGCTAGAATTTCCTTGGTAGAAGGGAACTTGAAGCGCTCGCCCAGACTTCCTGTCTTAAATAGGGGGATGTCTGCTTTCACACAGGAGCAGGTAGCATCTCTGACCACAGTCCTCGTCCCCTGTCACCCGACCACAGTTCTCGGATGAAATGAAATCCGGGAGGATCGGCCTCTGCGTGCAGAGACGCACCACTGTCCTGGGTGTCTGCGGCTGCCCTGCCCAGCAGAACTGATTTGAAAGTGCTAAATTTGTGCCCTGATAGCTACCATGATCTTCAAAATGATGATGGGCTATGTTCCCGTGATAGCCCTCCTAGGAATTAGCCCCGAGAAAATGATCAGAAATATGGAAAAAGTCTCATGCATCAAGATGTTCCTTGCTGCATTATTTGTAACAGAAAAAAAGAAAACTCAAAGAAAAAAGCAACCTAACCAAAGAGTAGTCTGGGTTGTGATGAAAAGGGGACCCTTCTCCACTGCTGGTGTGAGTATAGACTGGTGTAACCACCGTGGAAATCAGTGAGGAGACTCCTCAAAAAAGTAGGATTGGAGGTCCCCATTTGGCCCAGGTATTCCCCTGCTGGGTATCTTCCCAGAAGAATTAAGAACATCGTACTACAGTAGTACAGGTGCACCTATGTTTATAGCAACACAATCTGTAATAGCTAGATCTTGGAAACAACCCGAATGCCCATCAGCTGAGGAATGGATAAAAAAATAGATGTTTTTTTTATGCAACGGAGGACTACTCTGCCATAAAGAAGGATAAACTCGAGACATTTCCAGGTGAATGGACGCACCTTGAGAACATGCCATTAAGTGAAATAAATCAGATGCACCTGTTTAAATATCACAGTGTTTCTCTGGGGTGAGAAACTGAACGGGTAAATGAGGACCAAAATGTATAAGAGATATTGGGAAATGGGAAGAAAATGTTCAAATGGGAAGGGGAACAAGGGAGGGAAAGAAAGGAGAAAGGAAAAAGAGAGAATAGGAGCAGAAAATGGAAAGAAAGCTTTTGTAAATATGGAAGGGAAGAAGGGCTGAAGGGAGGGGAGGAGGAGGGGAAAAGATATGCCATGTACAAGCTAGGTGTGGTGGAGCATGTGATATACTATGTACAGGTACAAATTACCTACGATGAATGTGATCATTATGCGTATCTAAAATGTACCAATAAAATTAATTTAAGGAAAGAATAACCATAGGCTGAGCAATTAGGCTGCCATTACAATAGTTGCGAAGACTATGTAATGACTTTGGAACGTTAGAATATGTTCAGGGTAAAATAACAAGTGAAGAAAATACACAAGAATATATGGCGATAGAGTAATTTCAGACATGAAAAATATGCAATTACATTAAAAAAAAAAACACTGGAAAGAAGAGCTGCCAGTGTCCCACAGGGTTGGCGAGGGCCAACGTTCACTGGTCACCATGCTTTTATTAGTCACCTGCTATGTCTCAGGCACCCCAGCCTGAGCGGTTCCCTGTGACTCCTCAGGCAGAGTAAGGTGGGCTACCAACTTTCTGGGTTTTGCCATCTGCAGAGGCTGTGGGCTGGTGTGCAATATTAAGAAAACTGCTCCAATAAACCTGTAATTAAACTGTGATCATTGCTACGAAGAAGGTTATTTTGGAGAGCACAACGGTGGGTGATTGCTGTGTTCTTTTTGTTTTATACATTTTTTTCTTTTTGTTTCATATTCTTCCAATTTTCCCTGAGCTCTTACATTTCCTAGCCAGGATCTGTCTTGACTTTATTACTAGAAAAACAGAAGTCTTTAAAAACCATCCATAGGTTTAGGGGTGTAGCTCAGGGGTAGAGCGCTTGCCTAGCACCCAGGAAGCCTCGGGTTGCTTCCCCAGCTCCACAAAAGACAAAAACAAATACAAGAGTGTGCCTCGTTTCTGGGGGTCTCCAGAGACGCTTGGGATCAAGGCCTGGCCTTGCAGCGATAGTAACTGTATGAGTTTTCTGTTGCTGCTCTAACAAAGGATCACAAATTTAGTAACTTAAAAATATAGGTTTATTTTCCCTTCTAGTGCCTGAGGCCAGAATTTGGAAATGTGTTCCCCCGGATGCCACGGGGCAAGGCAGTTTGACCCCTTTGAAACTCTGAATTCTGCGGCTATCATGGTGCTGTTAGGCAGCATCGTTGCCTCTTGGGCCTTCCTCTGGCTTCAAAGGGCAGCACGTCCTCCACCAGCACCTGAGCTCCCCCGCCTGTGGCCAGGCACCCTCTGTCTTACAAGGGCATCCTATAAGGTGATGTTTAGTTTCCACTGAATAATCCAGGATCATCTTCCCATCTCATGATCCTTGATTAAATTCCACCAGCAAAGTCCCTCTGTCCTATGAACGGACATTCAGGGCTTCAGGAACCAGGACTTGGGTATCCTTGGGGGCCATGACCCAGCCCACCATAGCGATTTATCAGTGTTTTCGGCCCCAAGGACTGCTAAACCTTCTGAGCCAACCCCAGAACAGCTTTGCCTAAGGTGTGTGAGCTTTGTGTTTTGTTTTCCTGAGGAGGGAGGAAACAGTGGCATATCTGAAAATTAATTTGCGCTATTAGCATTATTTAAATCTTTGGTAGCTGCCCTTCGCCCTGCCAGGTCTACCTTGTTATTTTAAAGCATTTGCCTGGTGGTTTTCATAAAAAACAGGAGGGATGGCTGAGTACACAAAGAAGAGGGCGAGGAGGAGGCCTGGAAGCGAAGGCTTGCATTCCAAACACTCGTCCGGTTCAAGCGTTGACACAGAGCGCTGTGTGTGTGCTGGGCAGAGGCCTCGGTGCAGCGCGCCTCTCATGGGTGTCATTGGGTGTTCTTGTTGCCTTGCTAAATATTCATGGGTGAACGTGTGGAATAAATTCTCCCGGAAACTGACAGAGGGCAAGGGAGGCCTGTCCTTGAGCCTCTCATCTGCATCCTCTTGCTGAAAAACTGTCTTTTTGGGGGAGTGTGTGTGTGTGTGTGTGTGTGTGTGTGTGTGTGTATGCACACGTGCGCATATATGCTGGAGTGCCAGTGTTGTGGACTTGGTTAATTTACACAGAGCAGTCCCATGCGCAGAGTAGCAGAGGGGCCTTCCCCTGGCTTGGTGACCTCAGAGTGGGCAGGGTCTAAACACTGGGAGGTTTGCTCGAAGCCAGGTTCTGGAAAGCACCTTGTGCACCCATGAGCGGCTCTGGCTTCTTTGATCACAGGTGGGTGGCTTCTAAAGCTTCCAGGAATGGGCACAGGCCTGCACACATGGTCACTCACATACACACACGTGCGTGCACGCACACACAGGTTCACACATGCATGCACACTTGCACACACACGACACACACACAAGAGCTCCTGTGAACTCAGGACAAAGTCCCCGGGGCGGCCAAAGGCCAGAATGTTCTGGGTAAACAGAGAGTGTCTTGGGGACACTCTGAGGATGTTGGGGTACAGACCCTCAAGGGACAGAGGGCAAGGGAGCAGCAGTGATTACAGGGGACTGCTGAGACGCCACCTTCCCTTTGATACCTGCTGGCCATCCATCTCTTCCTCCCTGGGCTCCATGCACACTGCACAGGCATCCGTGAGAACGAACTGCCCCGCAGTTTCCTCGTCTGTTTTGCAGAGTCTTGCAGAGCCCATGCGCTCCTGCAGGATGGCGGCTCGCTTTCTGCGGGCCTGCGGCTGAGTCCTGTGCACCAGAGTGGCTGGAAGGCGCTGGCCGTCACCTCCCAGGGTCACACAGTGACGGGGCTGTGCTCCGGGCCACTCGGGAGAACTGCGCGCCCCTGCCTGCTTCACAGCAGCGAGCGCGGCCCTGCGCCTGCCCAGGGGGAACCTGAGGGCATCCCTGACTGCGCTTCCAGGCCCTGCAGCTCAAGGGAAAGCGCATGCTGTCCCTTCCCTCTGCCTCTTTCCTGGTGGCTAGGATTTGGGCAGCATAGGAAGCCATCCAAGGGAAACCCCCTAAGAAGGCACAGCGACAGGATAGACGAGGCCTGGCCCATGACATCACACACTGTTTATGCCGCAGCTATCCAGCTGGAAGAGAGTTGCAACTCTATTCCTGCTAAGGATCAGGAATGGTGGGTCGCCGTTCCAGTAACGGAAGCTCAACACTGCGCTGTGCTTGGAGTGTGTGCTCATCGTCCATGGTAACTGCCTCCTGCTTCCAAGGTGCCTCCAGTCTCTGCACTGCCCAATGGGTTATCTGCCCTTTGACAGAGGCCCACATCCTAGATCTTGACCTTGGGACCGTGTTCTCTCAAATGGCAGGAAGGGCTTTACCAGCGTGATTGAGGATCTTGGGATGGAAAGATGGTTCTGTGTTGTCTGGGTGGGCCCAGTGTAGTCACATGAGTCCTTCAAGGAAGGAGTCCTGACAACAGAAGCAAGGTCACTGTGGTGCAAGGAAGGGGCCACAAGCCAAGGATGTGGGCGGCCACCAGAAGCTGGCAATGGCCCGCGCTGGCGTCTCTCCTGGAGGAACCTCCTCTCCCTGCTCATTTATGCTTCTGATCTCCAGAACCAGTGGAGGATAAGCTGTGTGCGGGAAGCCGCTATGCTGGTGGCATCTTGTTACAGCAGTGACAGGACGCTCATATGCTCCTCTTTGCCCCCATGTTTCTTTGTGTCCATGCCATTGGGTGGATTTGGGCTGAACCCTGCCCTAGGACTCACTGGGCAGTGTGACAAATGCCACCAATCTCTAGCACATGGGAGGCCTGGGATCTCCATGCACCCCAGGCTCTTGACCTGCAGACCAGCTGGTGACACTGTGACTCTTCCCTGGCCTGCCAGCTCTGCAGGGCCAGGACTGGGTGTTGTTCAGGGGGAACCTGAGGTCATTCCTGGCTGCACTTCCAGGGATGGGGAGCCGTGATCCATCCCAAGAAGAAGAAGGAGATGACGCTCTCCTTCTTCCAATTGGGCTCTTCCTGGTTTTCATCCTCACCCTGCCTGGAAACATGGGCTGGTCTTCCTCCGAGCCCTCCCCCTGCCACACCGGGTCCTCTTCCGGTCTTGGAGAAAGCCCAGCACCTTCCCAGCCCCAGCTTCCCTCCTCCACATCCTCCTCAGCCTGAGACCACTGGGGTGGGGGTGGGGAAGGTGCTAGCAATGCCACCTTGTGCCCCTGGGCTAGTGTTGCAGCCTCTCCAAGCCTCAGTTTCCCCACTGGTAAAGCAGCACAGTATGGTACTTGCCTCGTAGTGATCTGTGAGTGCCAAAGGGGACGGTACTGAGGAAGTGCAGACACATTTCTTTTCTGGCTCTTACCGTCGTGCTGGTGCAGCATGACTCAGTTTCCCCCGTTTAACTTCGGAGGTTGCACGGGGTTCTCTGCCTCCTCCCTTGGTGTTAGCTGCTCTCTCTTCTTGGTGAACAAGTCGCTTTGCCTGGGACTTTGCTAGGTTCGACTCTGAAAGTCTCTCTTTCAAGAAAGCCCTGTGTCGTGGACACCCCAGGCATTGGGTCACCTGCTCCTAGAGACTGGTAGCTCTCGGGGGCCACGGCTGGTGTTGCTCCCCCGCACCTCCAAAGGGCAATGTGCCCAATGTCCAGCATGCAGTGGGAGGAACCGTGGTCCAAGCAAAGAAGCAAAGGAAGGAAGGGAAGAAGGGAGAAGGTGGGGAGGGGAGGACGGAAGAAAGACGGGGAAAGAAGGAAGGAGGAGCAGGCAAGGGAAACACAACTCTGAAGCATCACTTGCATTTTCTCTTCTTGTGTTGTTTTGTTTCTGTGTGTTATGAGACAGGCTCTTGTTCTGCAGTTTGCACTGGCCTTTAAAATTACTGTGTAGCCCAGGCTGGCCTTGAACCTGTGGTGATCCCCCTGCCTCAGCCTCCCGAGTGCTGGGATCTCAGGTGAGTGCCACCACGCTCAGCTGCATTTTCTCTTCTTGGAGATTCGGATTTTTCCCTCACCCCAGCTCCCTGGCAGGAGCCTGGGACTTTGAGATGAGCACCCCTGGGAGGGGAGGCTGATGCTGCCCGCAACAAAGAGGTCTGCTGTACCCTGAGTTTAAACTGGCTTTAAGACTAAAATCCTCGTATGGGGCGATGTTCTTGAAAGCTGGGCTCAGTCGCCTCGGCTGGTTTCTTACTCCTAGGAGGTGCTGCTTGGGGGCAGCTTGCAGAGCAACCCAGCAGGACGCAAGGGACATTGCGGCTATCTAGAAGGGACGCTGGGTTTGGGAGGAGGACGCTGGGGGAGGGAGAAGGCGCAGGGCCCACGCCCCTCAGTAAGCGCCAGCTCCCTGGAGGGCAGAGAAAGACCTTGCAGGTGGGGAGACAGAGACCCGGGGAGGGTGGTGGGGGGAGCTGTGCTCAGGAAACCCCTGTTCTGGTCCCTGGGACCAGAGCCTGTGAGCGCAGCACGGTGACCTCCCAAGACCAACTGACACCTCGGCAGGAGACCCAGGGACCCGTGGCCATTAGGGCACAGATGTCACCAGGGCTGTCACCTGCTGTCCCACACGGTGAGAGGCCCCAACTGGAGGCCAGAGGGAACCTCGCGTGGTGTCGTCCCCCCCAGTGCACTGGACATGTGACCTTTCACCCCGAGCACCGCTGGGAAGGAGGAGGGGAAGCTCCTTGAAAATGGAGAAGAGACCTGGGAAGAGACTGAGGGGAAACTAATACCTTCTGCTCTTGTCTGTCCCCCAGCAGAGCCAGGAAATGCCAGGAGAGTGGGAGCCCGGGTCCTCGGGTGGCTTTCCCCCAGCCCGTGGCCAGCTCACCCGGCTGACCCTGGGTCCCAAGGCTGGGAACCGGACACAAAGCTCATTTCTTTTTTTTGGTGCCTGGAATTGAACTCAGGACCTTGCACTTGCCAGGCAGGCCCTTGTGCCTCTGAGCTAGATCCCCAGCCCAAAGGCTCATTTCATTTCTTCTGGGGCCAGGACTCGGGGAGGCTCCACTCATGGCTGATGACCAGCGCTGGAGACAGACGGGGAAGAAGGGCAGGCGTGGTGATGCACATCAATGATCTCAGCACTTGTGGAGGCTGAGGCAGGAGGATTGCCCTGAGTTCAAGGCCATCCTGGGCTACATAGTAGGAAACTGTCTCAAAAATCCGAACATGAATAAAGAAATGAAAAGGCGAGGAAGGAGATGGATTTGCAGTGAAGCTATGGCTCCTCAGAAGAGGGATCAGTCACTGAGAGGCCAGTTCACAAGTTAGGGACCTGTCCGGACCCTCTGGCTCTGCCTGCCCTGTTCCTGTGGGTGCTCCATCACCCCAGAAGGGGGAAGGGGGCCCCTCAGCTGGGCAACTTGCCCCTCCCGGCCCAGTGACAAGCGCCTCCTCCCCAGGCTCACTTTTCTTGTGTGCCCAGGGATTATAACCCTGTTCTGCCCCATGTCGGGATCTGGTGGGGTCAGAGACAGCGCGGCCCATAACATGAGCTCCCCTAGGAGTGAGCTGGTATGTGCATCGCTGGTTGGCAGGAGGACATGGAGTCTGGGTTTTCTTTGGATGTCACTTGCCTGCCACCCATGGGACCACGGATGGGGTCGGGCCTGAGATCTCCTGTCTGGTCTCAGGCTGCTTCTTGCATTCACCTGGGCCTCGAGCCTCCCCACAACTGCAGGGCCTATGGGTGTCCAGCCCTGGGGCAACTGTGGCCTGGCGCGCTGCTTGTCTCTGGCTGTGGCAAACTGCACAAACGTGGCATGTTGTTAGCTGCTGCTTGTCCTCTGCTGGCCTGGGGTGAGAGTGCTGGTCTTACAAGGTGAGGAGCTGGCCAGGCACAGTGGCTCACGCCTGTTATCCCAGCACGCTGAGGCCGAGGCAGGAGGATCACTGCGAATTCAAGGCCAGCCTGTCTCAAAAAATCAAGATAAAAGGGAAAAAAAAAATCCAAACCAAAATGAGGACCAAGGTGGCAGCGGGGCCACTCTCTCCTGGCGGCTCTGGGAGGACATTTCCTGTCCCTCCCAGCTTCCCAAGGCTGCCTGGTCCCCAGCTGGTGGCCTCTTTCCTGTCTGCAGTGCTGATGCACAGCACCTCCGACCTCTCTCTCCTCCGACCTCACTGCCCTGCAGGAAGGGCACGTGTGGCTGCCCGGGACCATCTCTGGGTTCTTTTTTCTTTTTTGGCAGTGCTGGGGATTGAACCCAGGGCCTTGTACTGAGCTGCATCTCCACCCCTTTTTACTTTTTTATTTTGAGACTGGGTCTTGCTAAGTCACTAAGTTGCCCAGGGTGAACTCAAACTCTCCATCCTCCTGCCTCGGCCTCCCAGACAGCCGGGATTACCGGCCCGTGGTGCCATGCCTCCCAAGTGAAGGTTCTTGATCACGTCTGCAAAGTCCCTCTCACCACGTCAGGTGACACATTCCCAGGTCCCTGGGATTAGGGCATCTTGGGGGCCATCATCAGCCTGCTCCTGCGCCTGCGGCTGCAGGGGTGGACAGCACCCCGCCTTCCAGGCCTGGTGACGCTCATCGTCACTGGCCCCACAGGCCTCTCGGGACCCTGGCTCCTCCAGGACAGAGCAGTGGAACCGGACTCACAGAGGTGACCTAGTTAGCAGGCTCAGCAACTGGGCTCCTGAGAGACGGAGGCAAGAGGTTTTCAATTATTTAGCAGTGCGTGCATTAGGAGGCCATTACATAAAGGAGCAGATTATAAACAGCAACTTCCACAATAGGTAATAAAATAAATAATACATTAACGAGGTGCGTGCTCGGGAGGCAGAGGGGCCACAGTGACGAGCAGAGTGGAGACCACGGGGCCTCGGGCATGACGGATGTGGGGACAGTGAGTGGTGGGGCCCATAGGGACCAGAGGTCCCATGGGGAAGGGTCATCCCCAACCTGGGATGGCGGGTGTGCCCTTCCGGGCCCCCCGGGATGCTTCCGTGAGGCGGCCTTCTCTGCTCCCCTGGGAGTTTCTCCCACCGGCACCCTGGGCCCAAGGGTGACATCGTGCTGAGCGGTAGCATGAGCTTTGTCACACAGGCTCTGGGTTCGAATCCTGGCTCTGCCACTTATCAGGTAAGCTTTCTCACTGGGGAAATGTGCTACAAGGTGTGATCATAAAATACCATGAATGCTTAAATTTTTTAAAAGAAAAAAATTTAAATTTTAATGTAGAAGACACACGGCCATCAAGCGCCCTCAAAATCATCGCCTCATTCAAACTCACTTATCCCATTGTTCTTGCCGCTTTCCGCAGCAGTTCTGATCTCCTCTTTCCTGAGGGTCTCTACTTGTGCTGCTGTGGCTGCCTTGATGTCCTGAACTGATTCAATACATCTCCCTTTCATGGTCATTTTAACTTTGGGGAAGAGCCAGAAGTCACATGTTCTGGATCTGTTGCATAAGGAGGGTGAGGACACAGTCGTGTCTCTGTTTGACAGAAACAGGTGCGTAGAAAATAGCTGGGAACCAGTTCACATGGTTTCACCCTCCGTCATGATGATGCCCTGTCCACATCGCTTCTTGTACAGCAATTTTAATTAAACAAAAACACTAATGGCACTATGTCCTTCACTGTGATACATATTTTAAGCTGTAAACATTCACTCGATATTTTGATTACACCTGGTATTTTGGGGCGTTTTGGTTGTTGAGACAGAGTCTTGCTATGCAGAGGCTTGCTATGCAGTTCAGGCTGAACTTGAACTCAGTGATCTGCCTGCCTCAGCCTCCCCAGTGTTAGGATTACAGGCATGTGCCACCATGCCTGGCTACACCTGGTACTGAGAGATCAAACAAGAGACTCTTCCAAAGCCCAGAGTGCTCGGCACACAGGAGGTGGGCAGTGGCTGCTAGCTGCTTGTCTTCAGCTATTATTGCTGTAGTTGGCTGAGTCATGTCCCCTGTGACATCCGGGTCCTGATACCTACAGTCGTGAATGTGTCACTCTGAGTATCAATACAGACTCAACAGGGAGGGTTAAATTAAGAATACTGAGGTGGGAGGGTATCCTGGATTGCCAGGTAGGTCCTTTATGTAACCACAAGCATCCTGATATACTCTTCTAATTTTTATTTTTATGAGTACATATTTGCAGTACATGGTGATCACATTCACCCTGCAGAGTTGCTCCACGTACATAGCACATCTGAATTCTTTTCACATCTCCCTCTGTCATAGTTATGTCTTACTGCTGAGACACAATACAAAACACCTGAGTCTGTAAAGGGGGACGTTTTACTTGGCTCCCAGTTTGTAGAGGTTTCAGTCCATGGCTGGCTGGCTCCAAGGCAGGGAGGCAGGGCAGAGGGGCAACCTCTCACAGCATGGTGGCCAGAAGGGAGGGATCAAGGGAGGAGGAGGGACACAGACCCTTCCAGGCCACGCCCCCAGTGACGCACCGTTTCTGACCAGGCTTCATCTCCTAACATTACATTTTGCTATACATTCATTGGTAGACTAATACACTGATGAGTGTCACACCTCATGATCCAGTTACCTCCCAACAGCCCCACCTATGAGCAAGCACATGAGGCTTTGGGGGACACCTGGATACAGAATACAACACTCTCCTCCATCTCTTGATCCTCTTTCCATTTGCAAAAGAAGCATCCTTAAAAGAAGGTGGGACAGGGGAAGGCCATATGACAACTAAAGCAAGATGCTGCATTGCTGGCTTTTCATTGACAAAGGAGCCATGAGTCAAGGAATACAGGGAGGGCAGCTCTGGGGGCTGGGAGAGGAGTAGACACAAGTTCTCTCTAAGCCTCCAGAGACATTGCACAGCCTGCAGACACCTTGGCTTTGGATCAGAAGAACTGACTTTGCAGTTCTGGCTTCCAGAGTGCTAAGAATAAATGTAAGTCCCCTGAACCATCACCAATATAATCATTATTCACGGGCAGTTCTTGTGTGCAGCACTAGAGGGCGCCATGAAGAATCATTGTGGCCGCGCGAGGTGGTGCATGTCTGTAATCCCAGCGTTCTGGGAGGCTGAGAATGGAGATCAAGAGTTCAAGCCCAGCGTGGGCAGTTTAGTGAGCCCTTGACTCAAAAAAAAAATTTTTTTTAAGGGTTGGGGGTGTAGTTCAGTACAAAGTTCTGGGTTCAGTTTTAAGCACCAACACATATACATGTGGACACATGCACACATGCAAATCTTTGTGTGCTGCTTTGTGGCTACGTGTTCACAGATTTGCACATGTAGCATTTACTGAGCACCTAGTGTGTACCCTGGTACACACTTCTTTCAGTGCTAGTCCTACAAAATAAGGCAACACTGTGCTCAACCCACCGGTTATTTCTTTTCTTTCTTTTTGTCTTTTTGAGACAGGGTCGCGCTATGCAGTTCAAGCTGGCCTTAAGCTCACTTTGTAGCCCAGGCTGGTCTCGAACTCTCAATGATCATCCTGCCTCAGCCTTCTAAGTGCTGGGATTACAGGTGTGTGCCACCACGCCTGGCTGTTTCTTTTCTTTCTTTTTTTGGTACCGGGAATTGAACTCAGGACCTTGCACTCGCCAGGCAAGTGTTTGTGCCGCTGAGCTATATCCCCGGCCCTACCGGAAGTAGAAACCTTTCCTTGTCAGGGCAGCCGCCTGCCTGAGTGTTCCCAGGTCACCCTGACCTCAGTTGCCAGCCCGGCTCTAATGAGCTCGGTGTCGCTGCACAAAGGGCTCAGCCTGTCTGAGAAGAAAGCGACTCCACGTTTAGCTTACAGATCTTACTGGGCTTTGTTTGCAGTTCTAGAGTTGGGCAGTGCTTCATTCCAGAATAAAGCGAGAAAAATGTTCCAGTGGCTAATGAGAAAGGAAAAGGCAGAAGAGAGCAGTCACAACAAAGGGCAACTGACCCCTGCAAAGGACCTGTCCCTGTGAGGAGGAGACCAGAGTCAGATGGAGAACTGGCAGGGTCACCTCAGGTCACCTTGGTTTACTTTTTTGGAAAAGGCTTAAATTGCAGGGAACTTCGCAATGAGGGTGTGTTAGGCATCTTTCTGTGACTATAACAAAAACTCTGAGATAATGAGCTTATAGAGAGAGAAGGTTTATTCTGGCTCATAGGCTTGCAAATTTGGGTCCCTGGTTAGTCAGCCTTGTCACTTTGGAGCCTGTGGGGAGACACTGAATAATGGCAGGAGTACAGGATGTCTGGAAGGGCAAAAAGAGAGAAGAAGATGCTGGAGTCTCATCCAGCAACTCAGGAGGCTGAGGCAGGAGGGTTGCAAGTTCAAAGTCAGCCTGGGTAACTTAGCAAGACACTGTCTCAAAATAAAAATTAAAAGATCTGGGGCTGTAGCTGAGTATGAAGGCTCTGGGTTCAATCACCAGAGCAGAGAGAGAAAAAGAGAAAGAATATGCAAGTGAGTGCAGGATCTCTCAGTGCTCAATGGCCTTTGAGACTACGCCCCCAATTACCTAAAGACCTCCCACTAGGCCCCGCCTCTTAAAGGTCCCACCACCTTCCAACAGCTCCATGAGCTGAGGACCTCACACGCCCGTCTTTGGGGACCTTCTAGGTCAGGCTCCAACATGTGCTGACCAGAACAGTCTGTCTGGGAAATGTGGCTCTTATCTCTCTGGATTTCTCAGAAGATCAGATTTTGATTTGGTGCCTTGGAACTTGAGTGTGGGTGACTTTATTTTGACTCTAATCCTTTCTGTGGGGGCCCAGTGCAGGTCTCCAGTCTAACACTGTGACCTCCTATGATTTTTATGTAATCAATTTCTTGGGGTCACCTGGTCTGAGACTTAAAATGTGAATAGTAATAGGATCTCCTTCCCAGGGTCCGCGTGGGGATGAAGTAATTTGAATATACAGAAACAGGCCTCAGACCAGTGTCTGGAACACACGTGGCTCACTGTGTGTCCTTGGAATTAGGAGAGATCCAAATGGGAAGGCCGAGTTCTCTTCCGGGTCAGATGCGTTCCCTCTGCACTCCAAGCAGAGAGACCAGCCAGGCAAAGGCCCTGGGGCAGGCGGAAGGTGTAAACTCAAAAGCTAGCCAGAGGCCAGCGCAGGGGTGGAATGGTGGGGGACTTTCCAGAGGCTGTGGTGAGGATTTGCTTTGTGTGCTGGGAACCATGGGAAGGTAAGGGGCGTTTTTTAGGCAAAGTGGTGATATGATGTTTCCACTTGGTAAAGAAGACTCTGCCGAGTGGAGGCTGGAGTAGGGTGGAGGGAGGCAGGCTGTGGGAAAGGCAAGCAGAGGCTTTTGCAACTTGGATGGGGGGTGCGTCTGGGGTCAGGATTAAGAAAAACTGGAAGTTGAGAGGAAGTCAGAAGTCTGAAGAGAAGAGAGACAGGTTTTATGGAGGTCTGGCTGCAGGGAGGAGTCCAGGGTGTGAGCAGTAGAGCAGGGAGGGAGGGAGAAGTGGGCCACATGGTGGAAAGAAAGGGGCGGCCAGAGCAGCAAGGTTCAGATGTGAGCAGGGACCTTCTGGTCTAGGACTGCCACGTGCGGTGGCACAGGTTGTTTACTGCACAGGCATACCTAAAGAGTTAGGTCAGGTTGTGCACTCTGCGAGAGGCCGTATCCAGCCTGTGTTCAGCTGGTAAAGTTGAACTGGATCTGTGCAGGGGAAGGGTCAGTTTCTCCACATCCAGAAAATGTATCTCATGGGCTCCGAGGGACTATGTGCATGGGCCAGCAGCCTGGCTTTTGTCCTTGCTGTGCTCATAGCTTAGCGCTGTTACCCTCTTGGGGTGTGGCAACTGACTCCTTCCCAACTCCCAGCTCTCTGTGAGACAAGCAAACAAGTGTCCTGGGCCTCCAGGACACAAGGAAGTCCTCTTCCGTGTGTCTGTGTGTGTGTGTGTGTTGCTGGGGGTTGAACCCAGAGCCTTTGCACTGAGCTATATCCCCACCCCCCTTTTTATTTTGAGACAGGGTCTAAGTCACTAAGTTGCCCAGGCTGGCCTTGAACCTGCGATCCTTCTGCCTCAGCCTCCCAGAGTGCTGGGATTTCAGGCGTGTGTCACCATGCCCTCTACTCTTGCTTGCTTTGGCTTTGCTCATGCCATGGCGTTCATCCCTGTTTATACCTAGTTTTTCATTTTTTCTCTGTCTTGCTTAGGGAGACTGTGAATTGCATCTGTTGTGTCTCAGCTGCCTTCCTACCTCTGGAGCCAGCACCAGCGATCTCTGTGGAGATCTATGGACATGGACTGGTATTTGTTGAGTGGACTGAATGAGTGGGTGGATCCGGTGCCCTCGCAGGGCCTTTTCAAATGGGCCAGGACTCTGCCCTGCATACATTCCTGAGGTGTCATTGAATGCTCACATTTTAATTTTAAATTATTACAGTAAAATAGACATCGCCATGAAATCCTCCCTCTCACTTCCAACATATTTATCCCATTCACTCCTGTCACTTTCTGCAGCATTTCTGGAAGCGCTCTTTCATGAGTGTCTCTAGTTGTACCGCTGTGGCTGCCTCAGTGTCTTGATTGGATTCAAAACATTTCCCTTTCTTGATCATTGTGACCTTGGGGAAGAGCCAGAAGTCACACGGTGCCAGATCTGGTGAATAGGGTGGAGGAGGGCACAGCGTCGTGTTTTATGGGCCTGCCCTTCCATTGGATGGCACCTGGAGACCGCATTCACGGTATTTTTGATCATGCCTCATAAAGATGCTCATGGACGAGGACTCCCAGAACCGCTTCAGAAAGCAGCAAGAACGATGAGGTGAGTGTGTCCTCCCCTCGAAGAGAGGGGAGGATTTTGAGGGAGTTAGTGGCGATGTGTGTTTTACTGTAATTGATTTTTAAAATTCAAACCTTCACCGTATACTTTGATCCTCCCAGGAAGTACACATCAGCTTCTGGAACTCAGAGTGGCCACTGGGACACCAGCTGACATCCCTGGGGGACAAAGGCCACTTGCCTTGCCAGGGGGCCTCAGAGGAGCGGGCTGCGTGGATCCAGGACCTGGCGTTGGGGATCCAGACCCAGTGTGATGAACCCCGGTGAAGAGCAGGTTTCCGGGATCCTTTCCGTGGGTGCCCTTCTGGGAGGGCTCTTAGACTGCGTGCCCCCGAATCGCTCCAGACTTTGTTCCCACAGCGCGCAAAGGAGCCCCAAATCACCCCTGTCCGGTCTCTTGCTGCTGCTCTGATTTCTGCATTCCTCCTGCCTCGAGTTCTCCGGGGATGACTCCAGTCTCACTTCAGAACCTAGAAGGTCCTTGGACCAAGTGCTCTGCACTGCCTGAGCAAAGTCTTCAACACAAATGCAGAAAAATTAAATTTTTCTTCTGTAATGAGATTTCCCTTAATGTCAATTTCCCTGGACATTTATTTATTGGTTGCTTTCTGAGCTGTCCTCGGGCACCCTGGCTGTGGCCCCAGCCTTCGCTTAAGTCATATATGATTTCACTAATCAGAAGGGCTTGGGACATATTTTACCCTTGACAGTGACCTGTATTACAATTAAAGCTTATGATGTGGGTCTCTTATTTGCCTAAGGAGACAACAAGATTTGCTGTGTAATTTGAGAGGCACTTACAATAGAGCTCTCCGCGCTGTAAGCTGATTATAAATAAAGTTCAGCCGATGGCTTCCATCAGAGGATCTGGATTCACAGTCAAATAAAAGGGCACAACCCCAACTCACAGTTGCTCTGCGCTGCTTTTCTACATAAATCAGATTCTCTCAGCCACCGCTGCATATCATGTTTATTAAACACCTTCCGCTTGTTACCGAGCAGGGTTCGAAAAAACCCCTCTTGAAGGGGCTCGGAAAATCTCCCTGCACATCGGCTGTGGCTCCCGTCTACCTGGAGTAAACAGCCGTCTCCCTGCAGGTGCCACCCTTTGGGGACGTGGGATGCGGGGCTGGCTCTGGAAATCACACAAGGAGAGGCTTTACGTATTTTTGTCACTTTGCAAACAAGTGGGTTGTGGACCCTGACTCTGGCCTGCAAGTCCCTAGGGTGAGAGCGGAAGGTTCATCTTTTTAGCTGTCATCGCAGACAGAGGCCTGAGAAGTCTTTGAGTGGTGAAGGTTTTGAGACACTGTGGTGTCCACTCCCTGGCTGACCCGTGGAACCGGAAGGGAAGGACGAGGGGCTGCGGAGACCCGGCACGACCGGCCCTGCGCTTAGCTTCGGTGCGCGAGAACCTTCGAGGTCCTTTATTCGAGCTATTATTTATTCTACTGAGCTAAACACCACTGTGTCCCTCATGTGTAGTATTCAAACAGAGCCACATGGAGCAGAGGTCCGAGGTCCGCCTCCTTCCCCCAGTGCACCACCCTCCCCAGGCCACCGCAACATGACATCCAACGCGAGCGGCAGATGGGCTAGGGTTCAGGGTTTTGAGGTGCGGAGCCCACGCTGCATTACCCAGATGTGCACAAAGGAGGGGTGGGGGGCTCATCACGCCTGCTCACCCCCTGCATCAAGAGTTTATGTACACGTGGATACTTGTGCAAAAGTAGATTGCTGGGGTTTTCTCACAGCCAAGATCACTGGCTTTACTAATTGCTCCTTTCTGTTTTCCCTTCCCCTCTTCCCCTCTTCCTTTGATCTCTCTGTACTACATCTCAGAAATCTTTCCAGGTTGGTGTTCCTCCCCGTCCACCTTACTTGTCACAGCTGCATAGTATTCCACAGGAATAACAAGCGGGCCTTCACCCTTCCTGTAGCATGAACACTCGGCTCACGTGTGCTTTTTTGTGGCTCCTTAGCATGTTACACGAGTGCCCTTTCTGAGCTTCCGTGTGCGCGCCTGAGAGCTTCTCTAAGATAGATGCCTGGGAGCGGAACTGCTGTCTCCCAGGGTGCACACAGCTTAGGTTTCAGTAGCTACTGCCCAATCGCTAAGTGGCCTGGACTGGCCCACACCCCCTCCACCTCCCTGGGAAGGGAGTGACTTTCCTGCCAGTGTTGGATTAAGGACTCCACTTGAAAAAGATTATATTTCAACTTCACCAAGGGATCTTATAAAAACAAAGTCTGCAAAATCTTATTCAAGGCATAAATCACGTTGTAGGGCATGCTTTGAAAAGGTGGAAAAAAGGGATAAGACCATAAAAGTGAAAATGCGCCCCCTGGTGATAACCGCGGCACTGAGGCGTCCTCGGCTCTGGCTGAGTAGGACTGCGTCGAGCGGCGCTGGGTAGGGCCTGTGCGTCGCTGCTCCGGGGCACGTACACGGCTGTGCTGGTGTTTGTGTGATGTTCCGCCGTAGCCTGTGTCCAAGCGCCCGCTGCTGTGAGGGATTCTGAAGTGGTTTCTGCTCGCACCTCTGGGCACAGTTAGTTCACCACCTCTTGGGTGTAGCTCATCTCTTTTCTGCTTCTCAGCCCACCAGAGCCTCCCAGATTTTAGCAATCTGGGGCTTCTAGCTGGGTCCCTCTGAGGGATGGAGTGCTGCCAATCACCAGCTGCTCTCTGCCTGCCTCTGCCTCCTACTCTCCTTCCCAGCCTCTGCCCAGGGGCTGCCCAGAGGTCTTAAAGGGACAAAAGCCCACCTCGGTCTACCAGGGTCGTATCAATGTCCTGGGGCCGCTCTAACAGATAACCAGAAGAGGGTGGCTTTAAAGGGCAGACACTTCTCTCCCGCCTCCGGCAGCTCTGGCAGCTCTGGCAGCTCTGGCAGCTCCACTAGGAGCTGGCTGGTGGCTGCACCCCTCTGACCTCTGCACCCGCCGTCTTCTGCCAGCCTGCCCTTTAAGTCTGTGTGTTTCCCCCGAAGACTTGGCAGTGGATTTAGGGCCTGACTGGATAGTCCTGGGCGATCTCTTCTTGAGACCCCTTGCTGAGTTACACCGGCAAAGTCTGTTCTGTAAGTGAGGTCACTTTCACAGGAGCCAGGATGGAGAGCCACCGTCCGAGCCACTGCCGGTCCGTTAGCGGGCAGGCTGGACTCTTAGCAATGGGCAGGAGCCCCAGGCCAGACACAGCTCACAGGATGGTGACGCAGGGCCGGGGAAACCTTGGGGAGCACAGGCTGAGGGGGGTGTCACAGAGGGTCCGGAGCAGTGGGTGGCCGTCCTGCACGTGGCGGAGGATGGGGGGCAGGCCCTGAGGTCACTGCTGCCGAAGGGACATCAGGCATCGATGTCATGCTTTAGTTCTAAAAAATAGATATCTAGTTATTTATTTGTGTACATATTTTAGAATTTGGAGAGGCATTTTATTTTTTGCAGTAGTCAAAAATAAATGCAAGACTGTTGGTGAGAGTGTAGACTGGTGCAACCACTGTGGAAATCAGTGTGAAGATTCCTCAAAAAACTAGGATTGGAGGTCTCATTTTATCCAGCCATTCCCCTTCTGGGTATCTTCTCGGAAGAATGAAAAACATCGTACCACAGTGATATGTGGGCACCCATGTTTATAGCTGCACAGTTTGTAACAGCTCAATCTTGGAAACGACCCAAATGCCCATCAGCCGAGGAACAGATAAAGAAGATGTGGTTTTTTATACAATGGAGTACTACTCAGCCATAAAGAAGGATACACTTGAGGCACTTCTAGGTAAATGGATGCATTGAGAACATACTCTTGTGAGATAAATCGGACACCTGTGTTTAAATACTGCGTTTCTCTGGTGTGAGATACTGAATGTGTAAATAAGGAGCAAAGTGCCTAAAGGAATTGTGAAATAGGAAGAAGCTGTTCAGAAGAAGGGAGCCAGAGAGGTGGAGTAGGGGAAGGGAGGACGAGGAAGAGCCCGCACTCTTAAATGAGATCAAGCGGACACACGTGCAAATATCACACTGTTTCCCTAGTGGGGGAAAATGAAAGGGTAATGAAAGACCAAGATGTGTAACAGACGCTGGGAAACGGGAAGAAAATATTCACACGGGAAAGGGAACAAGGGATGGGGGAGAGGGAAAGAAAGGAAAGGAAAAGGAAAGAAAGAATAGAAAGAAAGAAAAAATAAGTGCAAAAGGTTTGGTTTTTTTGTTTGTTTGTTTTTTTCCAGAACCAGGAATTGAACTCACAACCTTGTGCTTGCCAGGCAGGTGCTGTGTCACGGAGCTAAATCCCCAGTCCCATGTGCAAAAGGTTTTACAGGGAATGTTTGCATGCTTTTTGCCTTGCAGTTCTCCTTTAGCTTTAGTGCTGGGCAGAAGTCTGAGCAGAGCTGCAGCCCTGAGCCACTTACGCTCAGAGAAAAGTCCGGAACAAAACTGGGGTGAGGGGAGGCTCATCGAGAATGTCAATTTTTTCTTTTTCTGTCACTAGAGATTGAACCCCGGCCCTTCGCACCGAGCTGCATCCCCAACACTTTTTAATATTTTGAGACAGGGTCTCGCTAAGTCACTGAGTTGCCCAGGCTGGGTTCAGACTCTCACTCCTCCTGCCTCAGCCTCCTAGAGTGCTAGAATGACAGGTGGGTAGCACTGCATCGGGCTGAGAATTGCTAATTCTTAAAATGCTGTCAAGTCAGAAATACAGACAGAAAAAAGCAGCTTCCCACAGATTGTCACCATCACTTCATGAACAGAAGGACATTTGGACAGCAAAACAGGTAGAAATGATGTCATCTCACAGCCCTCTGCATCGAATGGATTTTGCTTTATGAAGAACTCCGTGTGTTATCTGCGCTTTTCTCAAGTGGCTGCGAGTGAGGGCACACTTTGCTATCACCAGCACTGCCCCTTTGTCACAGCACTGCCAGGGAGAGGAGCCAAGGTCCAGACATGGCGGAACTGGGTGACACTGGAGAGAGTGCTGCCTGGGCTCCTGGATCACCGATGCAGAAGGCTCCCTCCGGACCTCAGTGAGCTCAGTCCCTGCTGGAAGGAACCAAGAGCTCCATATGGAACCAGCACAGAACACGGTCATCCCAGGTGGCGCTGAGCAGTGTCCCGGCCACTGAGAGAGCTGCCAGGGGGCGTGGAGAACCAGCCAGGGGCTCCTTTTCTTTTACCCATGTGGATTCTGTGCATGGTGACATTAAGGTATAGAAACGGCACACCTTAGGGATATGGTGACCAAGGACTGGTGCGCCTATGGACCTTTCCAGAAGACAGTTTGAAAATAGGACATTTTATAAAACGTGTGTTCCTGTGGAAGCAACAATTCCACACCAGGAAATTATTTTAAGGGCACAATCAGAAAAGTATGCAAAGACAGATACCGACGGCTGTTCACTCTAGTCCTGCTTTGACTTCCCAATAGCTCGGGGGCACATTCAGGGGTCTCCAAGAGAGGAGGGACAGAGGCGAGGTCTAGGGGCTGTGACCTGGAGCAGGTGCTGGATTTGGAGCTGAGGGGTGGAGTCACTGGGGCCACGCCCTGCGGGTCCCTGGGTGCCCCAGCCTGCAGGCACACTGGCACCGGGCACCGGGCACCGAAGCCTTGGGCTGGGCAGGAAAGGTGCTCTGTGGGTGGGAGCCAGTATTTTCCAAATTCACTCCCAGCCTCAGCTTTGAAGGCTTTGAGTAACAGAACCCTGGTGCGGGCGAGTTGGAGACGGAGGAGCTGGAGAGTCAGGGAGGGGCTGCTGTCTGTCCAGGGGGAGCTTGGGGCCCCTGTCCTGGGAGCCCCCGCTTGAATGGGGGTGCAGACCCACAGGTCACTCACGCTCCCCTGGTATTTAGCAGCGAGGAGGAGTAATTGCCCTGGCAGTGTCCTGGCTGAATTCCAATTTGGGTGATTACATTCTGCCTACTTAAAATTCCCCTCTCTCGTATCCATGGCAGAAGCGATTCTTCAAGCTTCTCTCCTGTTGGGGGGAAAGAACCAGCTCCTCCTCTGTAGCACAGGGAGGACTCTCCATGTACCCCTGGAGTGGCTTCCTTTAACATGGGGAGTGGTGGGTACCTGTCGGAATCAAACTGCCAAACTTACTGGAATTCTCCAGGAAGAAAGATTTCCTTCAGGGAGGCGAGGTGGAGGGCCGGGGGCTCCGCGGCTCGGAGTGCAGAATGCTGGGGACAGATGCTTGGTGGCTGGGCCATTGCACGCTTGCTTGGGGTCTGACCTGGAGGGCCTGGGGCTCCAGCCTCGGTCCCTTGGGGTCTCTTCTCCCCGTAACTTGTCCTGCCTGTTGCTTGCTCGGCTTTGCTTAATTATAGAATATGAAATTGTTCCCTTTCATTTGGATGCTGTTGGGAATGATGTATGGATAACAGCTTGAGAATTCAAATTATCCTACAGATCAACATGACCCGAGAGAAGAAAAAATGTTTTGACTATTACACTAAACAAACTGGGCTGGGTGTCAGGAGACGCGGGCTGGCCGTGCAAATCTCCACAAGCAGGGTGATGTACGCTCGTCCTAAGTGGCTTTATTAAGTTGCACTGGGACTTTCAAACGTTTGTACCAAGTGTGTACAAATTGTACGCACGCACACGCACACACACACACAGGCACACACACACACGTCTTAGTAAAGGCAGTGCAGTTGGATTTCATGAAGTCCCCTTCTCCGTGCCCTTCTTGACTTCCAAAGGATTCTTTAGAAGTCTCGCTTCCTATTTGCACAGGTCTGAAAGAATCACAGTTAACCCCTGATGTACGGGAAGGCAGCGGCGGCAGAGGAAACGCTGGAGACATCTGTGCTCCTGAGTCGGGGACACGGGACACTCCAGGCAGAGGCGATCAGGAGAAACTGTTTCCCTTCTCCTGTCCCTACAGGCAGATTGGCAACAATACCAGCGCACAGCTGAATAAGAAGGCAAAACACTGCAGGTGAAACCTGCACGCTCTGTTTCTTCACCCACGCGTCGGTCTGTGTATCACACGCGTGTGTCTAGCCCTCCACCGTTAGGCAGACACGCCTCTGTGTTCTTAATAAAAATATTTGATGGCTCGGACTAGTTCCGAGCCTCTTGGGTGCTGGGGTGAGACTGGAATAATGCACACTCAGGCTGCAGCCCTGATGCTTGCTCGTCCACGCTCAGGTGGACACATGGCCAAGGCTGGTCCGGCTGTGAGCGTCCAACCTGCTGCTGCTCATGGGAGCAGAAGGAAATCCTTTGATGCGAAAATCCTCATCCCTCGGAGGACTGTGCTTGCGAACCGGGCTCCTCCGGGAGACGTGTGTGTTCTGCAAGGACGGTGTCCCTGTCCCTGCAGTCCTAACTGGCTGGAGGGACGGGCCCACGGCTGAACAACCAGCTCAGCGCCTGTTGCTCAACACCTTGGCTGAGCCAGTCTAATGCTGAAGAATTTCCCTCAAGCGTGGTTTCCCACACAGGCCGGGAGGCTGTGTGTCCTGTCAGAACAGGAGCGGCTTAGGTCAGAGCCCCGCTCTGTGCAGGGCTACGTGCCAGCTGATTTCCACATCTTAATCCCAGGTGGGACAGTCTCATTTTAGGTGCCTCCACTGGCAAGTTTCCCTGGGGTAAAAAAAAACCCAAAAATCCCCAGAGGGGAAAGAGACAGGTCTGCAGTAGCCCAGGGAGCAAAGTGACAGGTTTCAGCTTCCTCCAAATTGTTCATACATTTCTCTATAATCCTATTTTCTGGTTCCCAAACGCTGTGTTTTAAAAATAAATTTTAATGCATGCTTATTCAGAAAGATTATTACAGAAGCTCTGTGAAATGTTCGCAGCATTTTAGTGGGCATAGCTCAAAACAATTGCACAAAGGAAAAAGGAATAAAATGAAAGATGTTCCCATCCACAGTGGTCAGTGTGTACAGATCTGTGCGTCCCGTTCCACAGTGTCTCCTCCTGCTCCAAGCCGAGGTGTAGCTCAGTGTCGCCGTCACCGGAGGGCTTTATTGTCTGACAGTGAGGGTGGATCACGGGGCTGCAGGGTGCAGGTGACAATCTGAGGAGTCTTTGGTCAGCTACAGGCAAATAACACAGTCTCCTGCGTTAAGCAACCTGGTGGGTTTTCAAGAAGCCAGGGTGAGGGTGGTGGGTTCCAAAGCCGAGGCGGGAAGGAACCCGAGACAACACTGGGGCGGGGTGAGAAGGGGCTTTTGCTGGATGCTTCTCCACGGCTGGGGCTTCCGCTTGCTACCAGCATTGACGTGAAAACAAGGCTCGTCTTGTGTCTTTCCCTGGGTAGAGCACTGATCGCTTTCCTCCACGCCAGCTGTTCTATTCTTCAAATATATTATCACTTTTTAAGCTGGTGGAAGGAAAAGTACACACTCATCTTTTCAGCTCACCGAGGCTGCGGGAAAAATCACTTCTGCTGCTGAGGTACAACACGGCAAAATGTTTTTCCAAACACCACCAGCTCTGCCTTCCCCCCTTTAATGCTATTCATTTTCCTTCTTAGAAAAGGGGTTAAAATTAGTAGGCACATTTCATATTAGCGTATTTCATGCAATAAAGCATAAATTATTTAAAATAACACGACCTTTTATCTTGCACCTTTTGAAGGAAGCAAATTAAAAATGTAAATTGGGAGCTAATTAATATGCAAATGTATTCATTCGCAGTTAACAATTAGCAATTAAACCTGCAGTGTCTACAAAGAGCACGGACAAAATTAGTAACTTAATTTATCATTAAAAAATGAAAACGTACACAAAATTTTAATTGACTTTCAAAATATTTCCCCTGCTTTTTTTTCCTTTCATTTTTAATACTGAAATTTTTTTTTTTTTTAAATATTATGCCTTAGCTTTCCAGATGAAACTGGGTACAGGCAGCGTTTGGGGGAGTTCATTAAATAGGATCGGAGGAAAGCATGTTAGGAAAAGTTTGCCTTTTATATGAGGTATTAAAAGATGACATTTAAGAGTGTTGACTTGTGTTTCACAGTCGAGTTCAAGAGAGAAATAAATGCATAGATTCTCGTGTATTTGGGAGTAGGGATGGCAGAGATTTGTACGTGTGAGGGAGGGGTACACACTGCCTGTGTGTGTGTGTGGATGGAGCGGCTGGCTGTGTCTGAGTGTGTGTGTGTGTGTGTGTGTGTGTGTGTGTATGTGTGTGCACAGTGTGCGTGTGTCTGCGCCTTCGGAAGACATACAACAAACACCACACAGGGTCATTTATATGCTTCTGGTTCAGCTTTGAGAATTCCAGTCCAAAGCAGTTGCATGGAAAATCAGCAACAAATAGCTTAAGATGTAAATAAGATGCTCTAGGTTGATCGAGATACCCATTAGCATTCAATGCAACCCAGACGCACGTATTTTCCACTTTCTGTTCTGGAGGATTTAAACAGCTAAGCTTTTGCACAGTTCCCGAATTTGGGGTTCCCTGCTCATGCCTCTTCACCGTTGGCCTCCCTCACCCTGCAGATGCACACTCGTGGTTTTACACACTCCCTTCCTAACGCCAGGCAGGGTAGGAAAGAACCCAGCAAAAAGGAGATCTGCTGCTTGCAACCTTATTTTGGTTATTTAAACAGCACCTGCTGCTGGAGCTCCATTGAGAGCTTGCTAAGGCTCACTCACAAGTGTTTTTTTCTTTGTGTTTTGTTTTGTTTTTCTTCTCGATTCAGGGCTGACGTGGGCTCCTTGTTCTGTGTCCTGTTCTTTGTGAAGTTTGTTTCCACCGCACAGGGGTGCATCGTGCGGTCACCCCACACAGGTGACCCTCCCAGAATGGGAGTTTATCACCAAAGGATGTCACCACAGTGCTCAGAGGCTCGCTTGCATTCGGACGGGAGCCTGGCTGGCTGCTCGGGCAGGTCACGGGCGGACGCGGATGCAGCCTGCGTTTTCTGAGGTGCTCTCATTTCTCACCATGAGGGACAAACGCACGCAGTAGGGGACACTCAGAACCAGGGGCCGAGGCGGTCGCAGTCGAAGTTGGTTGTGTCTGGTTCCACAGAAGCCATTTCTGCCTTCCTGACCAACACAACACTGTGACAAATTGTTCTTGATTAAATTGTTGTTATTCTTAGGGGTTTTTTTTTTTGTTTGTTTGTTTTGTTTTGTTTTAGCTGTTGGCATGGAACTAGAGAAGAAAAATGTGTGTGTGTAAGGAAATATTCTATCCTTTTGCAACCATACCCAAGAATATATATATATATTTTTTTCTTAAATTTGCAATTCCCTGAGGTCCCCCACGGCCTGCCCAACACACCCAATATGCAGAACTTTCCAAGGATAAGAAAGGCCATTAGGAACAAACACATAAAAAGCTCAGTTTTAATGGGAAATTGGAGGAGACGCTCTCCTAGCTGTTGACTCTGGCACAGTTGCGGCGCCGTTCCGTCCCCCTGCCGCCTGCGCTGCGGAGCGGAAACAGGAGGGCGGAAGCGGCGTCCTTGCTGTCCTACAGGAAGAAAGGGTCGCACGAAGGGAAACCTGCGGGCTATGTGTTCACACGTGTGCTCAGGAACCAGCTGACACTAATGAACACTTTCTCTTTTATAGGAAGTAGGCGCCCTTCTGTTTCAGTATGAAAAAATACGGCCTGTAGCACCGACCATTTTCCATGACTATTTAGGTTTTGCGCTTCTCAAACGCCTTTGGTTCCTTCTGAGCTCCCTTTGGGGCGCGGAGGGGCATAAAGATTCCCCGTTTCCAGCAGGCACGGGCTCCCGGTAGGAACTGTCACCCGACTGAATAAAAACCTAAGCATGCCCACCTACCTCATCTGCCAAAACAGGCCCAAACGGCCTTCCATACTTTTTATTTTTCGCTTGTGCGTCTGCGATATTAAGCAGCTAACAACAATCTGAGAATTAAGTTACCACAATTAGGAATTAGAAGCAGGTGGCATAATAATGGTGCTTTTTTTTCATTTCATTTATTAGCAAAAAGAGAGAGAGAGGAGCTTCATTTATTTTCATCAGCCCTCA
This sequence comes from Chinchilla lanigera, assembly GCF_000276665.1. NCBI lineage: Eukaryota > Metazoa > Chordata > Mammalia > Rodentia > Chinchillidae > Chinchilla > Chinchilla lanigera. The sequence goes on from NW_004955438.1 coordinate 18,464,953, forward strand.
GTAAAAGCACAGCAATTTGCAACACAAAAATCATTTCAAGTACCTCAGCCTCTTGCAAACCTCGTTTTCTTTCTTTCTTTTTTTTTTTTTTCCTGCCTTAAAAGCTTTTTAAGGTTCGCCCCCCCCCCCATTCTGGAAGGGCGCGTGAGTGCGAGTGCGCGTGGGGGGTGGGGGGCTGGTGGGATCAGACATCTACTCCCGTCAGCAGTTTGGGGGTGCACTTGGGAGCTGAGGGTTGGAGGTGGGGGAACGTTTTATGTCTGGGACCCGCCCCCCCCCTTAATTTTACACCGGCCTGTCTCAGTATTGCAAAATCTCAGTGCAGGTGCAACCTCTCCCTCAAACAAAACGCGCAGCATCTTGCAGGGCCCCCGCCTACGCCTTCCTGGCGGCGCCTCGCACCCCACCGCGGGGCCTGCACCCCGGGACCTGCACCTCCTGGACCGGTCCTCCTCCGGGTCTCCCCGGGTGGCTGTCGGGACCGGCACGGCGCTGCGACCCTCGCGCGCCCTCTAGCGTCACCCTCTGGGATCGCCACGAGCGCGCTGGTGTCCCCCGCGGAGAGAGGGGGTGCGCTGTGGGTGCAGGGGTACAGAATGGGGGTGCGGGGATGCAGGAGATGCAGCAGGGGATGCAGCAGGCATTGCGGGGGTACAGAATGGGTGCTTGGGTGCAGGGGATGCAGCAGGGGGCCGCGCTGCTTGTCTTGGGGGCTCCCGGATGGGCGCCCCCACCTGGACCCCATCTGCATCCCGCCCTCGGCTGTACTCCGCGCCCCCAGTGCGATTTGGCTTTGTGGCTTTCAGGGCTCCAGGTCTCCTGCGTCGCATCCACCCCGCTCTCGGGGTGCCAGTTGTCACCCCGCGTTATTCCGTAGTGGCCTCCTGTGCTGTCCTGTTCTAATCCGGTCCCAGGTGCCCTCTGCCTCCCTGCCTGGCTGCCCCATTCTCTCTTTTCTGCTTCCTTTTTTCCCTTTTATCTTTCCCACATCCCTCTCTCCTCCCTTCTCTCTTTACATGTTTTTTTCATTTTCGAGACAGGGTCTAGCTGTGCACTCCAGACTGGCTTTGAACCTGCTTTGTAACATAGGCTGACTTCAAACGTGTAGATCCTCCTGCCTCAGCCTCCAGAGTGCTGGGTTTACGGTCTTTTTCCATTTCTGCTTCTCAGCCTCCAGCTTCATAATGTATCTGTCCTATTCTTTCTGCCCTGCCTCCCCTGCTTCCCAGGGAACTGCACTGATAAATTCAAGGCCTCTGGGTTAATAGCCCTGTGCAGGCTGGGTCTCCGTCCACTGCTCTGGAATCAGTGCAAACCCTGGAAAGAGCTCTGGTCTGAGGTCCCCTAGGCCTGCTGCAGCTGGCAGGGTTTAAAAACAAAAACAGGATCTCTGGGGGAAACTCCTGCCCTTATTCCCGCTTTGGTGGGGCAGAAATGTGGTTGGGCCAAGGTAGGGACTCTTGGGCCAGCTGTCCTGGTCCCCTCCATGTGCGTCCTGCCTGGGGACTTGGGGCCGGTGACCAGGCTGGGTGAAAGCTGTCCCTGTCAGCCCCCGAGCACTTTTCAGATACTTGGGCATCCACCACCCAAAAGAACAAAAGGGATTCGGGTCCGAACAATGAATTCACACATTTGACCCTTCGAGCCAGGAAGGCTGAGGAGAGGAGAGGACAGGAGAGGAGGGCAGGGTAGGTAGGGTAGAGGAAACTGCGCAGAATGCCTGGAGTCTACACGGGCACAGCTCTTTTGGAATAGAATTTGAAAATCTCTCTCAAAAACCTTAAAAATACATCTTTTACCCCAGCTTTTTGTTTTGTTTTGAGATAGGGTATTGTTTATGTAGCCCAGGCTGGCCTCAAACTCATGGAAATCCTCCTGCCTCAGCCTTCCGAGGGCTGGGATTACAGGCATGTGCCACCACACCCAGCAGTAAACCCAGTTCTTGCATGCTAGTCCAGAGAAATAATCTGACATGTGGAAAAACCTTTGTGCCCAAAGATGTAAATCAAGCTGTCATACAACAAAAGAAGAATCAGAAACAATCTCAGTGTAACAAGAATGAACTATCTAAGTAAATGTGGCCAGTTTTCCACCTACCATTGTACTGTGATCTGGGAGAAGCAGGCGACTGAATACTGCTAGAAAAAGCCAGATTCAGCTGGCGAGGTGGTGGATACCTGTAATTCTAGCACTCTGGGAGGCTGAGGCAGGAGGATCCAAAGTTGGAGTCCAGCCTGGGGAACTTAGCGGCTTAAGTAGACCTTGTCAACAAGAGGGGCCTAGGGATGCAGCTCAGAGCAGGGCCCAGGGTTCAATCCCCAGTACTGAGAAAAGAAAAGAAAGAAAGAAAGAGAGAGGGAAGGAGGGAGGGAGGGAAGGAGAAAGGAAGAAAGAAAGAAAAAAAGAAGAAAGAAGGAAAGAAAGAAAGAAAGAAGAAAAGAAAGAAAGAAAAAAAAGAAAGAAGGAAAGAAGGAAAGAGAAGAAGGATTCAAAGTCAGGTCTGCAGGGGAAACCCAGGGAAAACCCAGCAGACAGAGGAGAGGTTGTGCGCAGGGGACATCTGTGCTCTCCGTGTGATTGGGGCGAAGGCTGGTCACAAACAGGGGCACCCATGACCACCACCTCCCCCGTGTGCCCGGTGTCCCAGGGCCCTCCAGTGTGCTGGATGCTGGCTGGGCCGCTGCACCCTCCGGGTCTGTCCATACATCCGCCGCAGCAAGCATAGTTCTCTCATCTGGAGCCCTTCCTTCTAGGTAAAACCGGAAGCTGGTTTTAGGTGACCTCCTCCCGCATTCCTCTCCCTTTTCTTCTTGGCTGGAAACTCCCGCTCTCTCGCTCCCGCCTCCCGTGCTGGATGCCACCCATTAGAAATGTTCCCTAAGTGTGCTTTCCGATTCGGTGGCCACCAGCCACGTGTGAACATGGACCCTCGAAACTAAAGCCCCCATCCACTGAATTTTAATTTAAATAAAATAGCTTCACACGAAGGCCGGGCATGGTGGCACACACCTGTAATCCCAGCACTTGGGAGGCTGAGGCAGGAGGATCGTTGCGAGTTTGAGACCTGGGCTACAAAGTGAGCTCAAGGCCAGCCTGAACTGCATAGTGAGACCCTGTCTCAAAAAGACAAAAAGAAAAAAAAAATAGCCTTCCATGGCAGGGACTGCAGGATGGGACGGCGAAGCCCCGTAAACACCTGCCCTTAGCTCGGCTCAAACTCAAACCCTCCCTCCATTCCATGCTGAGCCAAGTGCTCAGTCCTAGTTCTGAGGTGGTCGCCACACGGGTCCGTTGACACCAGCCGCAGCGGGAGTGTTTACCGGGTGGGAACAAGCGAGCGCTACGCCTCTGACAGGCGGCACCCCAGGTCACAGGGCCAAGGCGTGCGAGCCCCAAGAGTGAGCACCCCTTCAATTTTGCCGCTGGCTGTCTCCCGCCTCCCCAGGCCGGCTCTGCCTTCCCCCAGCTCCCAGCTTCCGGTTGGGTCTAGGGCCTGGGACCCCATGGCTCCAGAGGCCTCCTGGGCCCTCACACCGCACCTTTGTGCCCTGCTGCATTAGGTCTGGGCGGTTCCCCGTCCTGCTAGGTGCCAGGTGCCATGGCCCAGCGCACAGTTGCTGCTCTGTGGGTCCTTGTCCTTGAACAGGGAGACGTGGAAGCTCAGGGGAAGCAACGTGAGGCTGGCAGCCTCTTCTTCTCCGAGTCTGCCCTTGCTCAGGGTTCCCAACAGCTGTGTGACTGGGCCTGTGTCCTCCCAGTCGGCGTCTTTGTGCGTGTGTTACGTGGCCATCCCGATCCCCTTTCTGCCCACCTCACGGGCCATTATAAGGGCCAGGTGAAATACAGGATAGCCGTAAGAGCCATTCAAATGTGCACACAGCTTCCGGAAGCCCGGAATGGTTTGAGTCTCCTTTGGCCTTTTGCATCTTGGGTGTGGACATCACAGAGCGGAGGAGAACCAGGGACCCCGCATGGAGGAGAGGCGGAGCGCGCCTCTCCCGCTGCCAGCCTCCAAGGAAGGCTGGGCCGAGTCCGGCTCTCCCTCCCCGGGGAAGCCAGGGCTGGCTGTGCCCCGAGGTTCCCGCCTGTGGGTTGGGATGAGGCGCTCGGGCAAAGGCCGGCCTCCTGGAGGAACAGTTGTTTGCTTTGGACCCTGGGAAACCCACACACGTTTGTCAGCTGACTTTCCTGAGAAATGTTTGCTCTCCTGTCTGTGATGCTGAGGATGGTCGTGGGCATCTCGGCACCTGTGGCCCATGAAAGTTGACTGAGTCACCGGGACCGATCCAAAGGGGTGAACTCACAGACGCGCTGGAGAGCGCTTCGCTAATTAAACTTTGGAATGGAGTGGCAGAAACAGTGGGTGACAGACTGTCTGTGGGATGGTCCCCTGAGGCGCTCCCACTCACTGCTGATCGCTGTCGCTGCCCGGCTCCGCTCTCCGGAACCCAGGTCCACCCGAGATTCATCAGAGGACGGATCTCCCCCGCCGGGCTCCGCGCCCGCCCAAACTCAGCAGTTGTGCTTGGGTAGGTTGGAAATTTTTCATCACTTGTCTTCCGTTCCCTGATTTCTTATTTAAAATCAAAAGGTTATTGCTATACTTAGAAATGTGAAATCAAAGAAATGTGGTGTTGGGAGAGTTCGCTCTGGATATTTGTGAGTATTGGCCTTACGCTTTGGTTTGGAGACCGAGGGTGCCAGGAACAGGGTATCAACATGTCGCGTCCCTCACGTCCAGGCTGCGGGTACTTCTCCAAGCCTGCAAGGACCCTGCTGGACACTTGAATGGCCGCAGAGGCGAGTCTGGAAAGCACCCCATCATTCTGTCGCCGGGTAGCCCTGCAGAGGGGCAGGCTGCGTGGATGACGTGAATGTGGGTTTTTATGACCAATGGGATTGTTCCGTGTGCCCCTCGTTCCTGCCTTGCAGTTTGAAGGACAGAGAAACAGAAGCTGCACGGAGCCCCTCAGAGCCCTCTTGCAAGTGCCAGAGCAGGGCTCTTTGTCTGTGCTGGTTGCTATGGAATCTTTGGAAAGTACAGGGGATGAGGAGGGCGTCAGAGGGCAACTTTATAATAAGGGAGTCCGGGTCAGAGAAGGCACAGAGAAAGGCAAGTGGACCTGAACTTCGGGAGCTAGCAAGTTGACAGTGGTGATGTGCGACCTTTCTCTGTCTCCCTTATCAGTGAGCAATTATTGAGCGCCTCTTGTGTGCCAGGGTGTGTGTGGGAGGGCACAGGTGGAGGAGCTGGTTGCTTCCACATCCTAGCAGAATAGTAGCGGCCTTCAAGACAAGACAAACTCAGATCTGGCTGGAGGACAGTCCCTGTGGGGATGGGTGGAGGAGGCCACCCTCAGGGAAGTAGCTGAGAAAGGCCTGGGAGGGGTCAGTCTGGACACAAGGCTTGGAAAGCAGTTTAAACCCGAATTCCAGCATCACTTCCGGTGTTCCTTCGCGTAGAATTAAGTTGCCACAGCGACTTAAACGCCCTCTAGAATTGCCCTTGCGGAACAATGCTTTCCTATTTTTGCCCTCAGCGTAGGTTACACAGGGAGATAGGAAAAGCCACCCGAGGAGCATCGCCACATTTTCTATGAAATGACTTCGCGGGATACAATTTATTACTCTGCTCAGTACCACTTATGCAAATGTCCCTGTGACAAATGCACCCTAGGGCACCGGGCCAAGAAAGGTGTGTTCTCCTCACATTCGGCTGGACCCCTCTTCCAGATGGTGAAGACTCCGTGGCTGGCCGGGCTGTCTTCCTTCCCACTGGACTTCAGCCGTTGGGAGCTCAGAGGGAGGTTTCAGGGTTAATTTCTGTAGCATTCCCTGGAATACTGTGCCCCCATCTTGATCTAAGTATGTCCTATTTTTATGTAAGTGGTTCTTTTGGAAAGGGGGTGAGGAGTGAAGGGAATGGTGAAGTCACTCAATGAATGGCACTGCTGGTTGAAGTTTGGATGTGTCTTGTGAACACCATTTCTCAAATACAGGTATTCCGTGAGATGACCGTGAGTGCTCCAGAGGAGTAGAACTCTCCCAGCTGGCGGCAGTTTTCATGTTACATGTTCCATTCATTGGAAAAATGCTAAACTTACTTATAGAGGTGAACTGGTGATCCACCAGGAGAGAGTGGGGTCACAAGAGCTGGGTACAATCACTCCTGGGAAACCAGCTGTCCATTGGTGATCCACTTCCAGTGCCTTAGAGGCTTAGCACTGTGTCACTGCTGGGCACTTGGACGTCTCTGACCGGGAGTAACTTCTTTTTAGGTGCTGATGTATCATTGGGAAAAGGTCTCAGGCACAGGACAAGGCAGGTGGTCATGCGACAGACAGATCCCTCTGCAGTATGCCTGCCCGCTACCTTGCAATGTGACAAGGTTTCTGTTACGCATTTTATTTCCTGATGTCAACATTTACTGGGGCAATTATTTAATGTTTATTTTTTATTAAGCAATATGGATCAAATTTTCATCGTTTCTTACAGCAATTAATTCAAGGATGAGACCGTTTTATTTATTTTTGCTGTCTAATTTAAATGACATCACATGAGCCTCTATCAGCACTCTGACAGAATGGTACAATTTGAGCAACACGCCATGGTCAAACAAGTTTGGGAAATTCTGCCTGTGATGGTTAAACATCATTGTCAGTTTGACTAGGTTAGAGGAGGTGGTTAGATCACGGGGTGAGGGTAGGCTCTTCGGTGGATGATTTATCTACTGACATTTATAGTTAAAGGTGCTGTTAGGAGACAGAGCCTAGTTAGAGAAGGTGAATTACTGGGGTCCTGCCATTGGAGGTATATCTCTTGCTGGTGCTTTGCTCCTGTCCTGCTTCCTCTGCTACACGCTTCTGCCATGATGTTTCTGTCTTGGAGCCAGCTAACCATGGACTGAATCACCTGAAAACTGTGAGACAAAATAAAGCTCTTCTCCTTCAAGTTGCAGGTATCAAGTATTTTCCTCCCATCCATGGTAAAGCTGACTAAAATATAGTGCCTGAGGTTATTCTTTGGTCATGTATGACCCCTTTGGGCAAGACACAATTCCAGCCAACATATTCTTCAAAATGTCGCTGTCTTACTGATGGAAATTTGACATATGTAAATCATAAGATTAAAATTTTTTTACCATGAATAATAATTATGCCCACCAATCTCAATTTTAAAACTATGTCTTGTTCATTTAATAAGTATTCACCAAAAACCCCTTGTGTGTATCAAATCCCTTTCTAAGCACCAGGGACACTGAACTCTGCCTTTCATTATTTGGAGCTGTAATATCCAATATGGCAGCTACAAGTCACATGTGGGTGTTAAGCGCTTGATCTGTGGCTCACGTGAAGCAAGACAAGTTGAATACACTGAATGCACACCAGACTTCTGTGGCTTAGTATGTAAAGAGATGTTAAATATCTTAAATAATATACATACATTTATCATACACTAGAAATATATAATACTGTTATTTAAATAATATTGGTTACATGTTGAAATAACTTATTTTGGGGGATTAAATTTAATTTATTACTTTTTAAAGTGGCTATTGGAAATGTTTAAATCACCTGTGTGGCTCACATTCTATTTCTATTGCATAATGCTAGAGTAGATAATTCACAGATATGTAACCAGCTCATTACAGTGCAATACGAAAGTGCTGGGGAGTCCTCCTCCCAGCAGGACAGAGTATTTAGCCAATGCTCTGATCTGAGCCAAGGCTCAAGATCCTAACTGAAATTAGGAGTGTGAGTCTAGAGTTGGAGTATGGGGAATTGAGGTGAGCGCAGACACACTGGATTGACATGGTAGCATGTGAGGGTACAAGTCAGCTGTCACTGTGTAACAAACAAGCACAGGAGTGCAGAGACCTACAACAACACACCTTTGTGGATTGGCTGGGCTAACTGGGCTTTTCCCAATGGACCGAGTCAGGTCTACTCTACCACAGGGTCTAGGCAGAAGGGGTAGCAGCTACCTGGGAGAAGCTCTTTGCCTAATGGTAGAAGTGCAAGAGGCAAATCTCAACTGTGAAAGAGCTTTCCTGCTTTCAGCGCAGTCATATCTTGTGGTACCAAAGCCCAGGGAAGCAGCAGGGAAGTGCACTCCACCCACCACAAGGCCAAGAAGCCATAAGGGCCACATCCCGCCTCTGCTGGACAGAGAAAGGTACTTCTCCTGTGGGCGTGGGATTGAAGATGAGAGATTTCCTGAACAATGGCCTAAATTTTCAGCAGGGCAGGAAACATGTAGGACACTTATTAGAAAACCCTTGGTCTATGCATAGGACCCCATAGATTTCGCTATCCAAACCTGATACTTTGGAGAATGAAGGGGACCTGTGAATAATTATACTTGGACAATAGGGATAAACTGGGCTTTGTCCAGGAGAGCCAGGGCATCTGGTCACCCCAGCTATAGATCAAATCCCAGTGTTTACTGTTGTAACATTTTCTCTGTTTTCTGTCTGAATATGAACTTCACTATTCTCCAGAGAGGCCTGGGTTCTCCCAGTGAATCTAGATCCAGGCACTCTTATTGGTCTCCTTCCTGGTAAGGTCACCTGCTGGTCTCCCACAGCACCGGAGCTGTGGCTTCTAAACATCCACAGCTCACCATGAGCGGTCATTTTCTGCATGGGTGAGATATTCAACACACAAGTGACCACATGTCTACAGGCTGAAAGCAACAGAAATTTATTCCCTCATGGTTTTGGAGGGCAAAAGTCCAAAGTCGAGTTCTCAGTAGGGCTGGCTCTTTCTGGGGCTCTGAGGGACCGTGCCATGCCTCTCTCCTGACTTCTGCTGGCCATCAGCAATCTTCAGGGCTCCTTGCCTTGTGGCTACCTCACTCCCGCCTCCACCTCTGTCTCTAGATGGGTCTCTGCCTGAGTCCTCCTGCCTCTCTGTGCTGAGGAGCTCTCTCCATTCCCTTGGTAGGATACCAGTCTTAAGTTCAGGCTGATCTCATCTTGCAATCCTCTGCTTAATCACAGCTGCAAAGACCCCATTTCCACAGAGTTCCTTTGGCAGGTACCAGGTATTCAGAGGTGAGGGTGTCTTTCAGAGAGTCCACTGCATGTGGATGGCCATGGGGACCATGGAGAGCAGTGCATGTGGTAATTTCTTCAAATTGAAAACAAGTTACATGGCTGGGACCAAGAACCCAGGGAAGCACCAGAGAAGTATATTTTGCCCACAATGAGTCCAAAACAAGCAGTAAAGGCCAAGACATAAGACTGGGCTGTGTCCTCTCCTGGGAGTGAGGCTAGGAGGGTTCTACGGGGAGTATGCCCTTAGGAGTATGCCCATAGATCTTGAAGGCTGATTCCAGTAGGGAGAGAGGAAGAGCACATGAGAAACACAGGAAATGGAATAAGCAAACCACAGACATGTGCAACAGCTCAGGCAGCTTTGGGGGTCCTAGCTAACCAGTTTGAAGTAGCTGGAATCCCAAACTGGGTCATAGAGGAAGAGGAGAGGAAGACCAAGCAATGAGGCAAGGGTTTGGATGCTAGTTTACAGTGGCTAACTTTACCAAGAGTTTGCAGAGTGTAGCTGTCTGTTTTATGTTACTATAACAAAATACCTGGGGCAGGCTAACTTTATAAAGAGAAGTGGCTTATTTAGCTCACAGATCTGGAAGTTCAAGGGCATGGCTCCAGCACCTACTTGGATCCGGGGAGGATCATCATGACAGAAGCTGTCACCACAGCTAGAACACATGTAGAAAGAAGAGGTCACATCTGGGGACAGGAAGCCAAAGAGTGATTCAGGGGTCAAGGTCATGCTGGAGACCAAGCTTCCGAGAGCTGACCCTTGAGTGATACCACCTCCACCCTACAGTAGGAGGAAATGCCTCATGGCTCACTTTGTTTGCTTCAGATTAGGGATCCCAGGTGGGGAGTGGCAGAGCCTGGCAAATTGTTCACTAAACAAATTGCTTTTCCTCCTGGGCACATAAGTGACTATAAGTCTGCACGCTGGGCTGTGTGTGTTGCAGTGGGACGCGCCTGAGATGGGGGAGTTTGTGACAGCAGTTGCCAACTCTGACCTCAAAAACCACTTCCGGGACAAGGTATCCCCTACAAACAACTGTGCCCTATTGTCTCAGACCTAGCAGGATGGAGGCTGCCCAGGGGAGGGAGGCTCATGGGACTCAGATACGGTGGCTTTCACCTGCTTTGTGGGGGTCAGGTGAGCCCGTCCCAGAAGCTGAGTTCCCCGCTTCCTAAGGCCCGTAAGTGAGACACGGGAGGTGGGACTCCTGGCCCGAGGACTCCAGACTGGTCCAGCATCCTCAGCAGCCAGAGGGGCAGCTGCTGCAGGGGTGGGAGCACAAGTGACAGCTGGAGGCCAAGGTCAGGAGCCCAGCCTGGGTCCCCATCAAACAGGTGCAGGTGGAGCAGAGGGAGGAGGGAGGTGAGACCTGGGGGATGCACCAGCCGGGGTATACTAACTACCTAGGGTTGGAGGCAAGGGACGCTCTTGTAGAGGGGTATCTGCCATTCATTTGTTCACCCTTCATTTAATAATCCACATATCTTCTTCGAGCCTACTGCGTGTCCTGCCCTGAGGCAGAGGGAAAGGTATCCAGGCCAGTGCAGGGCTGGGGCAGTGGGAGGGGACGGGATGAGGAGGACCTGGGAGGAGTCTCTTCGGACCCCTAAGGCAGGTGGCTCTGATCACAGTGGCTCCTGGAAGTGGAAGGAGGAACCTCCCCACCCCCCCACGGAGTGAGTTAGAGGAAGTACCAGTCTCACTGACCAGCAAACCCCACATCTGTCCCTCCTCCTCGAGGAAGGGCAATGTCACGGCCTGGTCCCTTTGTGCTCAGGGGCTGGTAGGTTCTCAGCAGATGTTAAATGTGATAGTTCCCTCTTATTTTAGCAGCCTGTGCTTTGGTGCCCGCTGCTGAGGACACACACACACACACACACACACACACACACACACACACACGCATGAACACACACACAGATACACACGCACACACAGCCCGTGGGTCTGGCAGATGCAATTAGCCTCTGGGTCCCTTAGAATTAGATGCAGGTGGCTAATTGTCCATGCCAGGAGGCAACGGTGGGCACAATTAGTCATGTCTTTTTCCCACTCAGGGCCGGGTGGGGGGATGGGGTGCAGTGGGGCCCGGCTCGCCTCGGCCCTCCCTTTCCTGGGCTGCCTCTGGTGGAACTGTTCAGCTTCAGGATGGGGGACACTGCAGAGGCAGCAAAGGGCAGCACAGGGGGGCGGCAGCTCTGAGGGAAGTCGGAGCTTGGTGTAGCCCCGCCCTATTCACGGTGCCCGCCCTGCTTGCGTGCGGCCTTTCGGATCCCTGAGCCCGCCGCATACACCATTGCGCATGACTGCCGTCTGGGCACGAGGGACAGTCGCACAGCCCGTTCTGCAGGTGAGGGACGGAGGCTCGCCTGGTGAGGGGCAGCGAGCCCGCTGGCTTCTTTTTACTTCACCGTTGTTGCCTCTCGTCCTTCCTGTCCTCACCTCTGGTCAGGACAGAGCAGCAGCCTCCCCGGGAACAGAGAATGGTTCAGGGCAAAGTAGGCCTGGGAAATCAGCCACATAAAGCTTGCTTCTGGGGACAGGAAGCCGGGTTGTGAAGATCTGTCCTGCCCAAGCTCTGACCGGGATGCCACGAGATCAGAGAGGAGCCTGTGAGTTCAAGGTCAGCAGAGAGAGAGCAGACATATCACTTCCATTATGTGAGAGAGAAGGTGGGAGTGCATCCCCCAGTTCGCCCAGTGTCTTTGGTGTTGCCTCTGGGCCTCAGTTTCCCAAGTTGTGAAATAAGAGTGCTGAGAGCTGGACCCTTCCCAGTTATTTTGTTGTTTTCCAGCTGAGCTGTGCAATTCAAGAAGGACGGGGTCACCTCTCACTGGGGGAGGGGCTGGTGGGGGAGGGCATTGGGTTGGGCGGGCAGGGTTTCAGCAGAGGAGCAGGCAGAGCAGACCAGCACCCTGATCTAGACTGGGCTGAATCCTGCTTGCGGTTGGAGGTGACGGAAAGGCAACGTTATGGCCAGCATAGGACACGTATTGGCTGGAAATCATGGTAATCAGCCTCCAAGGGTGGCTTCCCCAACGATCACACACTGCTGGGGTTGATCACAGAAGAAGTGACCCACAGAAGAAGCAGAGCAGTTGTAGCCTCTACCTTGTGCTTTTGGAACCCTCTCCCGGGAAAACCAGATGCTATGAAAAAAGACCTGCTGTTCTGAGACTGTCACTCTCCAGGGCCATCCAAGCTAGCCACATGGAGAGGCTACAAGGACAGACGTTTGGCCAGGCCACCGTTGGCCCAGCTAGGACAACCTAGCCAACTGACGCATCAGTGAAGGTGCCGCCTTGCACATCCAGCTTGGCTGACATCAGAGCTCAGTAGTATCAAAGATCCCAAGTGAGAAGTACCTGACTGAGCTCAGCAACTCCCAGAGCTGTGAAGACAAGAAGTTACTGTGTTAAGCTACTGATCTTGAGACAGGGTGTGATGCAGCAATGGATAACTGGCATACACACATCACGCCAAAGTTCAGGGAGGTCTCATTTCAGGCATGGCTGGATACAGGGTCCCAACTGTCATTGCTGGGTCTTATTTTTCTCCCCCTTGCTTGTCCTACTTTCTCCTGTGCTGACATCTTTCCTAAATCACTTTTCTCTACTGCCTCTCTCCTAGAGCTCCAGGATTTGTACCACGCCTTCTTCTAGCAATATCAGTGGACAGACTTGCTCTTGCTTAGTAGTTCCAACACAGTCGTGGAAATACATCCCACCAGCTTAGTAGCAAGCACTTTCTTGCAGCCTTCCTGATGTGTACAAGGGTGGCAGGTATGGTAGGCACATCCTGTACCCTAGACAATGAACTAGGCATCCTGGGCATAAAGGTGACGTTTCCTGAAAAGATATCCAAGGGGGCTACTTGCTATCAAAGAGGGGGAAATGGACCCGCAGCGGACACAAGTAGATGCCCATTCCTGTGACCCTATGTAAGATGTGTAACTTTCCTGAGTCTTTTGCTTTCTCTTATTCAGGAAATAATCCTTGTCCTGCTCAACTATGGTGATGCTCAAGTTTGCAGAGCATAGCAAGAAGGCTGTGAAAGCTGTCAACTGTGTCCACCTGGGAGGGTCACCTTCAGCAGCAGGGGTCACACGGAGACAGCCTTAAAGCTGACCAGAGGCAGGCAAAACCCACAGTTTTCCCATCAGCAGGTAGAAGGCCCCATCCTCCCGGCAGGATCCTGTCACCCTGGGTTTCCTAGCGCGTGCTAGCAGTGCTTAGGCCGAGGAAGTTTCTCTGCCAGGGAGGTCCCTATTCAAAGGAAGTGGGAAGAGACACAAGCAGCCCTGCTGAGGCTTGTTCTGGAAGCTAGCTCCCCTAGCGCTGCACAGGAGCAATTTTACTAGGAGGCATATTGTCTTCTCCATGGATTATTCTCCACAAGCCCTGGACATATCTAAAGAAAAGAGACTTTTACACTGGTCTAAGACATGGACAAAAACCACAAAGCAATGGGAGCAATCCCATCAGAAAACCACCAGCTCTCTTTCCGCTACAAAAGCAACTCTGTTCTGAAGTTTCCCGTTCTTCAGATCTCGGGTGTGGTATAAATACTGTGCATTCATTCATTCATTCATTCATTCATTTGCTCATTCATTCATTCAACTGATTCACCTGGCCATCAACCCACCCTTCTATTAAATTAGGTCAACTTTTCAACTAGCCCTACCTACATGCATTAGTCAAAGGAAAGCTCCAATGTCTGGTAGAAACCTAGAGAGAAATTCTCAGAGCCTGGAAATGGTTAAAATAAATCAAAATGAAATCGGAGTTGGCTGTGGTGCTTATTCTTAATGACACACAGGAAACTATAAACCAGCCATGCTACATAATTGACCACTGAGTATTTTTCACTCAGGCGGTTCGAGATGTACCGAATCCAATATCATATCAGTGATTTGATTTGTTAATAATCAAATTGCAAATACCTTTTCATTTGGCTTCAAAAAGCAAACAGCCATTCGGAATAATTTTTATGGGTCTTGGAATGCAAAATAAACTTAAAATATTGTGTTTGCAAGTCCTATCGGCATGACCGTATTATAATTTATATTGGCCTATTTTGATGTACAGTGGCATAATGAAACTTTAAAAAATATATTCTGCAAAGCTGCATCTAAGCCCAAGTCAGCAGCACAGATTAATATGAGAATATCATGGGGATTCATTGCATATTTTTTTACGGAAATTTCTAAAGAATGACTATTCACCAAGACTTTAACTTAAGCAGGGTTTGCGTGATTTTTCGGTTTCCCAGGCCCTCTGTGGGATGCCCCTTCCCTGCCGTCCTCTCCCTTCTCTTGTGCACATCTGTACCCCCCTACTCTTTTTAATGTTCTGAACATGTGTGAGTGTCTGTATTCAGTCTTTCATTTCCTCTACTATAATGCCCTTCCGCTCTTCTCTGCTTGGAGACTGTCTCTTAGACATTCTTCAGCTCCTAGCTAAAATGCTATCCCTGCTGGGAAGTTTCTCTGATACCCTTAGAAGTTATTACATCCATTCTCCCACAGCAATTTACAAGGAACTCCATTATAGCTCTTGTCACAGTATGTTACTATTATTTGTTTACAGTCACAAGACTGAGTTCCCTGACAACCTGACCATGATATGTTAGATTCAAAAGCCCCAGCACCTAATACCATGTATAGTGTCTGTATTTTCGTAATGGTGCTTTGCATGGATAAGTGGACAGGTGGATGGATGGGTGGACAGATGGATGGATGGATGGATGGAGGGATGGATGGATGCACAGATGGGGTGGTAGTGGGTGGATGAGTAGATGGATGAATGGATGGATGGGTGGATGGATGGGTAGATAGGATGGTAGTGGGTAGATGAGTGGATGGATGGATGGGTGGATGGGGTGATAGTGGGTGGGTGAGTGGATGGAAGGATGAGTGGGTAGTTGGTGAATGGATGGGTGAGTGGATAGAGGTATGGGTTGATGGATGGATTAAAGAAACAGATCCTTTGCTGGATAATACTTTTCCCTAATGCTGCAAGCGTTCGCACACAGGTTGTAAAAAAGTCTCAGGACTTAGATGGGCTGATAGACAAATTAATCTGTTAGGTGTTTTCCAACCAGAGAGTCCCTGATTCTACTATATCACTGTAGGGCTCTGCTAATAAGGTAACAGTGAAACAGAAGCCTAGTGTTAGAATATCCTAGACAAGGGGCATAATGAGTGCTAAGCCCTGATGTGGTAGTGTGCCTGTGGCATGTTCAGGAGCAGCTAGACCAGGGTAGCTGCAGCAGAGGAAGAGGCAGGAGGCCTCCTGCCTCAAGGCTTCTGTATTTTTCTTCATGCTTACAGAGGTGTTGCCCCCTTGGCATTCTGAAATATATTCTCCAGTGCTTTACCCATATGCTTCTAGGGTTTAGGTTTTTTTAGCTCCTTGATTTAACTAGAATCCATTCTTGTATATGGCATGAGGTTAGGTTCTAAAATTATTTCTAAATGGAAAGCCAATTATCCCAAGTTCATATACTGAACAAAGCATGCTCTCCCTTGTGTTAGGATGCTGTCTTTGCCACAAGTGAAATTGTTTGTATGAGTGTTCTCTTTTGTACTCTCGCTCCATTGATCTATTTGTCTCTGTCAGTTGATGTTGCATTCCTTCAGCCGCTATAATATTTAAGATGTTTGATATTTTCCTTGGATTCTTCCATATTTTCTTGTATACATGAACTTGGAAACCAGTTTTTCAAATTTGTAGAAAAAATTTGGGAAAATACATAACATTTAAAAGTTAGTTTAAACATCTAAAGGTTAATTTGGTGCAGTTATAGCAGAGTACACCATCTAAAAACAGGATGTCCTTGATCCCTGCACCCTGGCCTTCTTACATCATTGAGAAGAGGTTAGGTTTTTCCAAGATATACACATTTTTTTGTAAAATCTCTTTCTACATGTTTGTTCATTTTTAAAAAATTGTTATTTGGCTTTGGTGAAGAGGATTTTTTTTCCTGTTATATTATCTAATTGACCATTGCTATGTGGAAGAACCCGTGTGTGTGTGTGTGCCTGAGTGATCATGTGTGTTCCAGCCACTTACTGAAATCTTTTATTATTGCTGGTACTTTTTCAGTTGGAAAGCAAATAATCCTATTATCTGCACATAATCAAAAATTTAAATTTCTTTCTTTCCTTGCCTATTAGCGTTTCTTTTTTTTTTTTTTTTTTTTTTTGGTTTTGGTTTTTCTCCGGTACCAGGGACCGAACTCACGACCTTGCGCTTGCCAGGCAGGCGCTTTGCCGCTGAGCTAAATCCCCAGCCCCTCCTATTAGCGTTTCTAATACTTAGTGTTTTATTCTTCTTCTCACCTGTTGTTTCCCTAGGGCAGCCAGGAAAATGTTGAATAACTGAGAGAACAACAAATATCCTTTTCTCATTCTTGACTTTAATGAGGATGCTTGCAATGGTTCACCACTGGAAATTATGTTTGTGGTGATTTCTGGTAACTACTGTATTAGTGGACTAGGTAGGGCATAGGCTAAATGGTATAACAAAGGGACTCCAAAATACTCTGTCTTAAATAAGATAGAACTCAATTCCCTCTTAAGAGTTCACAATGATGGCCCAGTAAGAAGCTCAGGGGTGGTTCTCTGCTTCTCTTCAGGAAGCTTCCAAATTTGCTCCATTGCTGCCATTCTTCAGTCAGAAAGCTGCCTAAGGCAAACACTTACCTCCTTAAAGAAAAATGTACAATTGTTGGTATCACATTTTCTCTCCAGTCCATTGGCTAGAACTTAGTCACCTGATCACTCCCAACTGCAAGGGAGGCTGGGAAATGTAGTCTCTAATTCAGCAACTGTAGACTGCTAAAACTGGGGTTTAAAAGTTCAATTATAAAAAGAGAAGCAAAAGGCCGAATGGATAAGGAGACTAGAGCAGTCTCTGTCACAATATTCTTTATTAACTTAAATAAATCTCCAGTTAAAAAATTAGATGCTTTATTTTACCAAATTACACTCAACACTTTTGAGGTGAGCATATGATTTTTTTTCTCTTAATCCATGAACGAAGTGGATTTCCTAATGTTGAGTCACATTTGACTTTCTGGGATTGGACTCTAAGTTTCATGATTCAGTAGAATAATGATATTTTATTTAGGCTTGGTTTCTATGTTTATAAACGATACTGACCCACAGCTTTCTTTATTCTTGGTTTTAATGTCAGGGTTATGCTAACCTGAAAGGACAAACTAGAAAACTCCCTGTGCTTTCCCACGTTCTATAATAGTTGTTTTATCCAAAATCATTTCTTTTAAGCGTTTGGAGAATTTGTTCTTAGAGCCATCTGGAATGTTGGTGTTTTTAGGGAAAGATCTTTGGCCACTGTGGTGGAGACTGCTAATTGTGCACGATTAGCAATTCTCTCCTTTTTCTAAACTGAGAGCGCCACACCCGTATTTGTAGGTAGATGCAAATACCCGAACATGACATTACCACTGACTGTTCTCTGGCTGGATGTGGCACGTTTCCAAGTTTGGGTTGTGAAAGTATACGACCTTGTGAGCAACTTCCAGCTCATGGCTTTGGCATGGGAATGAATGCTCCCCTTCTGCCCGAAATTTGCTGCCTAGAAAGGGGCCGTGAAGGTGCATCAGCTGGTAGCAAGTGGGCAGGCAGATGTGTACCACAGGAGCCTGGTCTTGCTGTGCAAGGCCACCTTGCCCGCGCCTGGAGGGTGATTCAGGTGGAAAGTCACCTCCTCTTTCGTCTGAGCCATCCATTTTGGCTTATGCCATGACTGCTGCATCTACATGCAATTGATATAAGCCACACTCTTGATAATGTCTGTAACTATTGGTCTATGATTTTTTCCATTTCTCTTTTAGGTATTCTATTTTTGTAGTACATTTTCTGTGTCACCTAGGATTTCAAATTGATTGGGAGATAGTTAGAGAAGATTGTGTAACTTGAAAAATCTCTGCTACTTGTTGTTATGCCTCTTTCCCATTTCTGTTATACAGTTGTTCTTTCTTCCCTCCCTCTCCCCTCTTTGCCCCCCTCCCCCCTCCCCTTTGGTCAACGTCTGCCTTCCAGGTCTCTTTTGCAGATACACTAGGTGTGTTTTCCCCTTGGAGTACTTGCACTCCTGGTTCCCTCTGCCTGGACTGCTCTTCCTGGATATCTGCGTGGCTTTATCATCCTGCCTTCTGGTCTTCCCCCAAAGGCTCCTTCTCTGGGAGATCTGCCCCGACAGACCATCTCATTTACTGTAGCAAACCAGGCCCAGCTTGGACTCTGTATCTTCCTGCTATGTTTTGCGCCTTGCTGTGGCTCTTGTGATCACTGGACACATTTAGATTTTATTTGTTTATTTATTAATTGTCTCCCCACCTCCATCACAGTGTGATTGCACAAGGGCACAACCATGCTTGGTCCCCCAGAAATTTTCAGTGAGTCAGTGATAAAACACATTTGCCAGAAGTATATCTGTTTTATACTTTTGTTTCTTAAGGTTTTATACGTATGTCTCAAGGTTGGATTTTTACTGGTTGTTCGCTTTTCTGTTGTTTTCTATTTTCATTAATTTCTCCTTTATGTTTATTAATTCTCCCTTCTAATGTCTTTAGGTTTAATTGCTCTTCCCGCCTCTCCAGTTTCTTGAGCTAAACGCTCAGCTCATTTAGTTTCAATCCTTCTTATTTTCAAATAGCAGGTTTGTGGCTATAGGTTTTCCTCCGAGTATTATCTTGGCAGCTGAGTCGTTGTCTCTCGTTATGTAGCGCTCTCATTACCGTGCATGTCTAAAGTTTTTAATTTCAGTTTGCTTTTCTCTTTAACCTATGAGTGATTGAGAAAGGCATTTTAATATTTCAAGGCAAACAGACTTTATCTGTCTGTCTCCATCCTTGCTGTCATTAATGCTGAATTGAATTGTGGTTAGAAGGGTTTGTAACATTTCTCCTTTTTTGGGATTTGTTTTTAAAAGAGTTCTATTGGGCTGACTACGTCATCAGATTTTATGAGTCTTCCATGACAAGAATATATCTGTTTCTCAAAAAACATGTATTCTCTATGTTGCTAGCACATAAAGCTTGTTAACTGCATTATTTAAATCTTCTTGATGCTTTTTCTTTCTGTATTTGATCCATTTATTGTTGAAAAAAGTCTATCAAAGACTTCTATTATAATCTTGTATGAGTGGATTTCCTGCTTTGTTCTCATCTTTTTATTTTAGTAAAATTTCAAATAATGGTATGGTACAAAAAATTCATTAACTGTCCCATCTTCTTGTAAATCATAAGTTTTTTTGCCAAGATAAAATATTTCTTTTTCCTGTGTCTTGTTTGGTTTTGGGTTAACATTACTACAGCTGCTTTTCCCCCCTAACAATTGCTAATCCTTCCTCATGCTTTTATTTCCAGTCTTTTCATGTCGTTTTTTAGGTTGTGCCTCCTATAAGTGATATAGAGCTGGGTTAAAAAAACTCACTGTAAACCTCTGAGTTTTAATATAAGAATTTAACCTGTTCACATTTATTTTTCTACTCATATGATTTTTCGTTTCCTCATTGCTGTACTTTGTGCTATTCCTCACTCCCTTCCAGCCTTTCATTGGAAACTTGTTTTTGCTTTTTCCTTTCTTGAAACTTAGAAGTTGCACACCTCATTCACATGTACTAGCTTTTACCCTTTTGTTGTTAGCATGTGTATTTAAACATAGATTGTTATCATCTAGTAGAATGAATATTTTCATTCCGCATAGAGAAGAACTATTGTCAGTATGGTGCGTATGCCTCTGGAGTCTTTCTGAGCATTTACGCACATGTAGGTGTTCCCATATGTAGGAGACAGAATCGAAGAATAATCTCAAGGGATTCTTGCTCAAGTCACATACTGCTTGAGTGTGGCTGGAAGCTGCGTAATCCCTGTTGGCTAGAATAGGAGGGCTATCACTCCCAGAGGTGTGTTGCCTGTATGGCAAAAGGCAAATTATCAGGGTGAGGAGATTCAGTGTCTGGTATCTGGCAGGGGCCGCTTTCTGGTTCTTAGACGGAGCTGCTTGTTACTTCCTCACGTGGTAGCAGGGGTGAGAGAGCTCTCTGTGACTCTTCTGTAAGGGCATTCTGCCTTCATGACATAATCTCTTCCAGAGATCCCACCTTCAACTCTGTCACACTGGAATTAGAGTTGTTTCAACATAGGATTTTGGGGGGACAAGCATTCTGATCATAGCAAGTGACATTATTCTCTTTCCTTTTGAAATTTTCTTTCTTAGAAAGAAAAAACCCGGTCAGATTTTCTTAGAAAGAAAAAAACTCAAAAGTTCAAGAAAGCCTTCCTTTTTCAACCCCGAAAACAATCCTTTTTTTATTGTGTTTTGTTTTTTCCACAACACGGAAAATAAAACACAACACCGTGCGCGCCACACACACACACTGCCACACAAAAAAAAACCCACACCCCCTCTTTTTTTTAATTTCTAGGGATTTGAGTGGTAATAAACACATAATACTTAAGAGATGGGCTTAATACTCTCTCTTGCTCTAACTCCATGCAATTGACTAAATGTTAAAACTTGCCAGACAGTGAAAGCTCTTCTCATGTTGCAAAGAAAAAGATCTATCTTGGCTGAGAAATTTAGAGGTTTTAAAGGTATACACAGAGACAACATAGATAAGTACTTACAAAATGGAGAAAGCTTTCTGAGTTTTATGACAATGAAAGCACAGCAAAAGGAAGAGATGACCGGATTTAACTTAATTAAAATTCACAGTTTCATGTTAAAAATTACAGCAAGATTCAATGGCCAACAGCGGGAAACAATCATCCAAATTCTACAGGCAAGGAAGCAGAGAGAGCAAGAGTGCCAGAGAGAGAGGTAGGGAGAGATAGGTAGGATCCGGGGACAGGATGCACCCTTCACAGCCAGGCCCCCAGTGACCTACTTCCTCTGTCTTGGCTCCGCCCCCAGTGACCTACTTCCTCCATCTGGGCTCCGCCCCCAGTGACCTACTTCCTCCTAACAGCCTATTCTGTTATGAGATCATCAGTAGATTAATCTGTCAATGAGGTTAACACCCCTCAATACATGAGTCTTTGGGGGCCACTTCATATTTAAACCTTAACACCATTGTTCTGTGCCACCCTGTTTGTGCAGGCCCAACAAACACTGTTGTGCATCATTGAATGAGTGGAACATGTCTGAAAAATGCATTGCTAGGCAATTTTGTCCCTCCCCTTCCTCCTATAGAGTGGCCTATACACACGTAGAGAGTTAGGTTTGTGACTCCATACAGCCTCTTGGTGCAATCGAGGGACATGGGAAACCTATGCAGGAGGCTGCTACCAGTGTCACATGGCTCATTGTTTTACAATAAGCTTTGTTTTCTTAAGAAGCGGTGCTGCTGCACACCAAAATAGAAGTTAGATTGTTTTGCAAGCTGCCACCTGTGATCTGGTGACCTGTGTTTGTTAATAAAGTTTTTATTGGGACCCAGTCACACCCATTTCTTTACATCTTGGCTGTGGCTCCTCAACCCGACAACAGAGTTGTGTGCACTCAGCCCTTCTGTATCCATGGATTTTGCACACACAGATTCAACCAACTACAGATGGAAAATACTCAGAAATTTAAAACTGTGTCCGCACTGCACGTGTACAGCCTTTTTTCTCCTCACTATTCTCTGCAATACAATATAGCAATATTTACATAGAGCTTACAGTGTACCAGATGTTACAGACAATCCAGAGGTGGTTTCAAGTATATGGAGGATGTTGCATAAGTTATGTGCGAATATTTTGCGAATCAATAGAAAGCATTTGAACAACCATGGGTTTTAGTATTCATGGGGGCTCCTGGACCCAAACTTCCCCCAGGATTGCCAAGGGTTGACTGTACTTGCGACAGAGCCTCTCTGGCCCGCACAACTGGAGATGCTCACTTATGCTTCTTCACAGAGAGTTTGTGATCCCACCACGCATGCGTAGGAAGGCCGAGGAACTGGATCTTGAGGCCTTTGCAGTGGCGTGTGACAACTGCAAGGGGAGTGACAAGAGCAGGTACAAAACTGAAACATAATATCCCTCTGTAAAATGAGGATGACAATAGTCTTGCCTCCTAGGAGTGCTTGCCTCCCATGACGGTCACCTGAGGTTGTGCTGTGAGATTCACAGGACAGCGTCTCTGTATAGCTGTTCCTGTAGGTGCTTTCTGTTATGAGTGGTAGGATGGGTCCAATTATGCTCTAAAAACATACACGAAAGGTGTGTATCAAAATGCCTTAGCAATATAGGTTAGAGATAAAAACATGAAAATACTAATTTTAAAAAAGGAAAGTAACGTAGGAAAAACCTACACACTGTCCCTTTTGGTCATCTCTGTCATAGCTCATGTTTGTTTTGACCTTTATATTTTTATGTATTTTTCCAAATTTCCTCTATTATACATAGAGGTATTCTACATAGAGAAATCATTACGTATATTTTGTGTGTGTCAGTAGGCTGATCCACACAAAATGCTGGTATTTTGTCAGTTTTGACTTACAGAAATGGCAACTTCATATGGTTCAAACTAAAATTTCATAGTCAGAAGTGAAAGGTAAGGAAGCAGGTCATTATGAAAGAAAAAAGAAAGTGGCCCTAATATAGTAGGGGAGGCAGCACTTTTGTTGAGATTGGAATCTAGGGGATGGGGTGGAGAGCTCAGGCTGACAAAATAAGCTGGCGCAGAGGGAAAGCAAGCAGGCAAAGTGAGGGATGTGCCTTGGAGACTGGAGCTTAAGCACGGTACTCCTGGAGGAGGCCTCTGGGAAGATTCCCAACAGAGGCCGTCAGCAGGGACACAACAGCACCGCTTCAAGAACAAATGAGAAAACAGAGCTGAGACCAGCTGGAAGGTGGGAAAAGATCGGCCAGAATACGTCAGACTGGGCGTGTAAGTGAGGTTCCCCCCACCCTTCCTTCCTCTTTTCTTTCCTTCTCTCCCTTTCTTACCTCATCCTCCTTTTTCTCAGGTTGTATAGGAACACCCTATGAGATTGACTCCAGGTGTCAGTGAACACAGTCCAGGGCACAGAGGAAGGCCCCAAAGGCGCACTTGGGAGCCTGCATGGCATGGTATCAGACAGCACCCTGCAACCTAGAAGCAGACCAGGCTGGACCAGCCAGGAGCAGAGAGGCACAGTGGAACAAGGGTCCTGGTTTACTCAATGACCTGCCTTACTACATGTTCTGTCATGAGCATCATGAGGACATTTCTGTCAACAGTGGCTGGTACATGTGACTGTGGTCCCACAAGATGGTAACAGAGCTAAACAGCCCCATTGCCTCTAATGATGTCCTAGCTGATGGGATATCTTGTGTGTCTGTGATGATGCCGGTGAAACCAAGCGTCCTGTGCTGCGAGTCCTGTAAAAGCAGAGCACTCATAATTATGCATAGTATGTAATACTTGATATTGACATAAACAACTGGGTTGCCAGGTTATACACTTACTATGCTATAATTTTAATTTCTATCTCAGTGTGCAGCTCTTCTGCTTATTAAAATAAAACACTGCAAAACAATGAGCCATGCGATGCTGTCAGGAGCCTCAGGCACAGGTCTACCATGTCCTTTTCATTGCTTCAAGAGGCCACGTGGAGTCACAGGTCCAAACGTCAAGGTGTGCCATGCATAGACACTCTGTGATGTTTGCAGGGGGACAAGATTGCCTAGCAATGCATTTTTCAGACACGTTTCACTCGTTCAACGACACATGACAGTGTTAGTGTGCTGGGGCTGCTGTAACAAAGAACCATAAATGGGGTGGCATAGAACAATGGTATTAAGGTTTAAATATGAAGTGGATCCCAAACACTCATTATTGGCAGTGCTAACCTCATTGACAGATTAATCCACTGATGGGCTCATACTGAATGGGCTGTTAGGAGGCAAAGCCCAGAGGGAGGAAGTAGGTGGATGGGGGTGGAGCCCAGGTAGAGGAAGTAGGTCACTTGAGGCATGGCTGTCAAAGGTACATCTTATCCCCAGCCCCGACCTGTCTAGGTCTCTTACTCTGTCTGCTTCCTGACTGCCTTGTGTTGTGCAGCTTTCCTCTCTCTCTGTTTCACCATAATGGTTCTGCTTTGGAGCCATCTGACCATGGACTGAAACTTTGGAAACCATAAGTCAGAATAGAATTTCTCTTCTCTACACTGAATGTCAGGTATTTGGTACCAATGATGAAAAGCTGCTAACACAAATAAGAATTTGTTCTCTCAAAGTTCTGGGGGCCAGATGTCTGAGTTCAAAGTGTCAGCAGAGTTGCCCTTTCTTTGCAGGCACTGGGGAAGGTCTGTCCTTAGCCCCTTTCTGAGATTCCAGAAGCTCCTTGGCTGTGGCTGAAAGCCCCTGTTTGCCAATCCCATGTATGAGTATTTCTGTGTCCAGACTTCACACCAATCATATTGGATTAGAGCCCCACACTCTTCCAGTGTGACCTCATTTTAACTAACTACATCTGCTACATTTAGACTCCATTTCTAAATAAGGTCTCATTCTGAGGTGCTGGGGATTAGAACATCAACATATAAATTTAGGGGAGCACACCCAGGAAATATATCAGCCATTTTTGCATTTGTCTTTATTTCGGAAAGTCTTCCTAAACAAATGGTGACATCTTCCCATATAGTATGGCAAAAGAAGTCTCAGCACTGGATAAGGCTGGGTGCATCATCTTGGGCTGGGAGGCCTCTAATGTTCTACGATCTGAAGACAGGATTGGAAGGACTGAAGATATGGGAGGCTGAGATGGAGTCAAAGAAGCCAGAGTTGTCCCTGGGAAATGCCAGGAAGACCCGTGTCACTGGAATTAGGTGCATTAACTGTGTCACCTAGTGGGGAGGGGTGAACTCACATGGTGCCCGTCGCAGCACTGTAACTCTGAAATGGAGATGGCAAGATGGGCCCTAGAGTGCCAGGTGAGGGGCTCTGATAGGCTGACTAATGGTCCCCAAAGACACCAAGTCCTAATTCCTGGAACCTGTAAATATTACCGGATTTGGAAAAAGGTTTCTGCAGATGTGACAAAATTATGTTGCATAAAATGGGAAATGGATTATGCTAGGTGGTCTGGTGGGCTATAAATGCTATCACATATGTTGTTATGGGAGGCAGGTAGATGAGATTTGGCCCCACGCAGAAAGGAAAGCAGTGTGATCACAGAAATTGGAGAGATGTGGGACAAGCCAAGGAATGCTGGCATCCCCAGGGAAGAGCCACTGGAAGAGTCACAAGACAGATTCACCTCTGGAGCCTTGGGTTTGTTGCAGTGATGCTGATTTCATAGTTCTGACCAGTGTGGGAGAATGAATTCCCGTTGTTTAAAGCACTTGGCCCGTGCTCATTTATTTCAGTGGCCATAGTGGGTGAACATGGAGCTCACTTGGAGACCTCAGGTGCACCCTCTGCTGTACGCTTGTCTCTTCCAATGAGTGAAGGAATAGGAGAGCGTCCGGCCTTCCAGACATCCTTCTCTCCTAGTGTTTCAGGTTGTTCAGGATGATGTGCACAGAGGTAGGAATCAGAATGTTCTTGGGCCCACAGGATACCACACAGAAGTGTAAAGCAGAGCAGTGACATATACCAGGGCTGGAAAGGCTACCCAGCTGCAGCAGATATGGATATTGGGGAGCTCAGAGGCCAGGAGAGCCACCCCAGAAAGGGCAGTGGAGACCAGCAGGGCCACACTGTGACTCTCATGAGCCTGAGGCTCTCCTTCTCTTTCTCTGGGGAAAAATATTAAAAAGTCCACCAACACTCACTGGGATGGCAATTCTCAAAATCCACCTAGAAACTAGAAGATAACATGTGCTGCTGGGATGTGGAGAGATCAGGACCTTTGTCTACTCTGGCACGGCGAACAGGGAAAATAGTTTAGTGTTTTCTCAAAATATTAAAAATAGAATTGCTACATCTTTCTTCCCAGCCACATCCCCTGCACCGCCAAAAAAAAATTACAAACAGCGACTCAAACAGCTCTTTGTACACCTGTGTTCATGACAGCATTATTCACATTGGCCAAAGGGTCCATCCACAGTTGGCTGAATAAAGCAAGTATGGCCCTCCATACAGTGGGCGATGTTTCAGCCTTAAACAGGAAGGAAATTCTGGCAGATGCTGCAGCGTGGATGAAGGACTTTATGCGAAATGAAATGAGCCAGTCACAGAGAGACACATCCTATATCGTTCCCCTTACATGAGGTCCCGGAAGTGCTCAAATTCATAGAGACAGGAAGTGGGAGGGAGGTTGCCATAGGCTGTGAGGTGGAGAGGAGTAGGAGGTTAGTGTTTCACGGGTACAGAGTTTCAGTCTGGCAAGATTAAGAGAGTTCTAGAGATTGGTTGCACGACAATGTAAATGTATTTAGCCTTATTCTGAATTGTGCGCTTAAAATGGTTAGAACGGCAAATGTTATATGTAGTCTAACCTTTCTATTTTAAAAATATTACCAATTATATTTGATGACTGCATTAGTATAAAGACATATATATTACTATTACATATTAAAGCATTTTCTATGACCTAAAAATTCATTTAATTTTCTCTGAGTTTTAAAGAAAGCTAAACATTTTTGTGGGCCCTAGACAGTACCATGGCCTGGCTGTGTGCCCACTGAGCGGGTGGCGATTTGTAGGTGAGATGAGGGCCTCCGGGGCAGGTGTCGGACGCTGTGTGGGGTCATCCTGGGAGGGGTTGCTTCAGATGGACATTGCTGGCCCTGACCCTTCCCTTCCCTGCGGCCCAAACCCTCAGTCTCTGCCTGTGAGCTCTGTCTTGTGCCATCAGACACACCCAGCACTGCACCTCCACGCGCCGTGAGGCTTCTAGAATAAGGGCTGGGGAAACTAAGTGGGTGCGGGATGTCTCCAAGGCTAATCGAATGCATGTGCAAAAAAGTCCGTCTTGGAAAGACCTATCTGATCATTTGTCTGCAGCTTCCAATCCTTGTTGTTGGGAATAACAACAAAACCCTACTAGAAACGAGAAAAAGAAGGTGTGGGGAGCGGAGTGGGGCAGTCACAGCCTTGCTGCCTGGAAGTGAAAAGTCCGAATGGTACAGTTTCTTCTGTGTGTGCTTTTACTTCTGCGACTAACACCCAGGAATAAACTGATCTACAGCAAGGAGCTAATAAGTAAAATGAGGTAAATTAACATAAAAGAGCAATTCACAATAGGCCTGCATTTTACAATACTGTGTAAGTACAAAGGCCCCAGGTTATAGCATTCATTCTAAATTTGTTGCTCCATAAGAATAACCTATATGAGGCTTGAATAATTGAAAATCCCCAATTATGGCTCCGATGCGTGGGGTTCCCCCGCCTCCTGTGAGTGACGCCCCAGACAGTGTCGCTCACCCAGTCTCAAAGAGGGGGGAGATGCTACCCCTCCTGCCTTTCTTCCTGAACAAAAGCCACCATGGTTCTGTCAGGTCCCACTTGGAAACACAATATCAATCTTACCTTATCCATATTATTGATGGGTTGTGGGTATTCTACTGTAATTATGTCAAAAATGAAATATCTCGCAATGTGATTGGCAGGCTGATTACAATAATGCATGTGATTAAACCCAGGGCTTGCTTGTGCAACTAGAGAGAATGTCAGTGGCAATTAACTGTGTTTTCTTTAAAGTTTGCCAAGAGTTCTCTTAGTTTTCATTGTGTCGTTGTAAAATAGCTCACCGAGGCACCTGGTGGTAGGCATCTACAGAGCTCTTCTTTGGAGGAGCCAAAGGGGATGGAAGCCAGGGACAAAAGGATCCTCAGCTGCCAGATGAACTGGGGACAAAGGTCATTTGGATGCTGTGTGTGTCTGGTGCATTGTGTACCCATGCCTGTGTGTGTCTGGTGTGTGCGGTGTGGGCAGAGGGAACACGTGTGTGTGCCTGTGTATTTATATGTGGATCTCACTCCATCTCTGGCTCTCCTGGTCTCGGTCCACCTCTCTTCCATCATCTCTTGTCCTCATCTCTGCAATGCAAAGTCCTTGGAAAAGGGACATAGTGGCCCAGCTTGGGTCCAATGCCCAACTGGTTGCCATGATGTGATCCCCTACCTCCCACTGCATTGGTCACAGATGTGCTGAGCAGGCCTACCCCCAGGTGTGAAGCAGCAGGTGGGGTGACCCAGCTGTGTACAGGAGCTATGCCCACATTCAGATCTTCCTGGGAGACCCAGAGCTCTAAGGATGACCTGGGCTGGGGTCTGGTTCTGCTGTCATGTCAGGTCCACAAGCAGCTTCAGAGAATCTACCTGGTGCTGATGGAGGAACCGTGTCATGTTAGAGGCTCTTCTTAGTGTCAAAGCGGATTGGGGCGCAGGGCTCTGAACACAGAGCAGGGCTCAGGCCTCTCTGACAGGGCCTAGCCCAGGAGGGTGCTGGCTCTACTCTAAGACCCTGGCCCCACCCTCCCTCAGAGTGGCCTCCTTTCCCCAGGCCTCTCTGGGCTCTGGCACTTCTAACACAGTAGGCGGCAGGCGAGACTGTGCTTTACCCTTGGCTATTCAAGCCAGGCTTTGAGCCCTAGGAGGAGATGAACAGCTGAGAGTTGCCACAAATGCCTTCCTTGAAGGGAGGCTTTGGCTGGCTTTGCAGTGAGGGCTTGGATTTGGCCTGGGATCATAGAAACCGCTGCAGAGATGGTCTTGCATGGGAAGAAAATACCAACCGACATGGAGTGGTCCCTTGGCTCCTGGAATTGTATTAAATTCTTATTTGTTAATGAAGCCTGCCTGCCACTGAAGTGCTCCATATAGATGTTGTGCTCTTTCTCCAGGGCTACTGTCCCCAGCTTTCAGAAGTGTGGTTATGAAGTGACACCTGCTGGGACAGAGGACAGAGTGACAATGTACTATGAAATAGGAAATGTGTTTTAGAAGTGTGTGTGCATACATATGCACGCACCACTCCCTGTCTTTTCATAGGAGGTAATTTTTTTACATTGTATAAAATACACAGAAGGTAAAAATCACTATCTTGGCTGTTTTTAACTGTTCACTCCAGCAGCATTTAATACGTTCACATTGTCGTGTGGCCAACACCATTGTCTGTCTCCAGAACTCTTTTCTTTTCCCCAGACTGACTTTCTGTGACAGTTAAACACTAACTGCTTTTCACAGGAGAGTTTCACTAGATTTGGGGTTTTGAGCTTGTTCAGTGTTGTTTGTCTCTTGCTGTGTAATAAACCTTCCAAGATGGTGGCGTGAAAGAACACAATTGTGTGGGCGAGGGACTGGGGCCGGGCATGCAGCACAGCTGCTCTTGCTCCTCAGCGGCTGCTCCACAGTGGCTGTACCTCCTGGGAACAACTGGAGGTGCCTGGGAAACTCAGCTCCTTGATTTGTCTCTGTCAGTTCACCAGAACCGGATTATCCTAGGTGGCGTTTGCATTAACATGGCCAACGCTTATGTCAGGACGGTGGGTGGGGGCTGGCTGGACAGCTCCCTCCAGGACACATCTCCCTATGGGATGGCTGGAGTGTCCTCACAGCCTGTGGACTCAGAGAAATAAGATAGCTGGTTCTCCCTACATTGAGTGGTCTAAGATGCCTAGGTAGAAACTGCAAGGTCTCCTGACCTAGATTTAGAAGTCACACAGGGCCCCTTCCACATTTTCTTAGCCAAGAAATCGCTAAGGCCAGCTCTGATAAAAAAGAGAGGGGAATTAAACTTCATCTTCTGAGTAGGAGATTGCCAAGGAATTCACAGTCACTCTGAGCCCTTAAGTACATCCTACTATTCACCATGATCAGCTGTTCTGAGGAGTCGCTCCAAGCCCACTCCGCAGGGGCTTTGAACTGCTGCTCTTCACCTCAGTTGTAGCTATGTCACTCCCCAACCCACGGTGCATGTATTCAGATACTTGCTCAGCTCTTCAATGGCCTCTGAAGGGTCCCGAGCATCTAGGCAGCAGGGCTCTGGAAATTCTTCCTGGTCTGGTCCCTACCTGCCTTCTCAGTCCTCTGCATTTATCCAGTACTCTCCATTCTAACTTAATTGCTTATAATCCCAGCAATCCCCTCTGTCTTCCTTCCAGGCCTTTGCTTGTGGGGTTTTCACTGTCTCCTGCCTTCCCTGTTTCCTAGGGCAGCACCCTGTCTTCCCAAAATGACTTCTCCCCAACCACCCCACCTACCTACACAGAGTGCACATGTATCTCTCAGATCCTTTACTCATGGGCATTCGCTTGTCTATCTTTCCACATGGACAGTGAGCTACTTGTCACCAGGAGCCAGCACTGCAGGGGCTCTCTTTGCCTAGGAGAGCACAAGGAAGCAGAGTGTGTTGATTGGCATGGGCTGTGTGCACACATGCAGGAATAATGTGAGAAGTGTGCATGGTGTGGTCTAAGTGACGGCTTCATCCTGGAATGCCCAGTGGAAGCACAGGAAGTACCAGTGGGAATAGCAGAGGTAAGAAATAGCTCCAAAATTCCATTTAAGCTTGTGGGATCTTGTGCTCAGAATCTGCAATCCAGATGGTGGATTCTTCTGGAATGTTGAGTGCTATCAAGTATGCCCTGCCTTCTCCAGTGCAGTGGAAGGGGGATATCCCCGATGTTCCTTGGGGGGAGGGATGTTCTATGGCAAAGCATTTATCTGGGAAGTGCAAAATTAAGCAAGACTAATGCCCCCCCTTTGGCTGAAGGAGTTGGACATGTTGACCCGCGTTGGAAACCCGGCAGAAAGTACAGGATGTAATGTTTCCCACAGTTGTTTCAATTTGGAACTCTGGTAGGATCATTGGTCCATGCACACTCTGGGGAGTGTTGCTTGACTGCTCTGGCTTCTCGTTGCTGCCTTCTTTACAAACCCTTGCAGGGCATGCTTCTGTCTATAGCCTCTGGTGACAGGCAGTCTGCCAAATGCCTGTCATTTGGTCCCCAGCTACTGGCAAAGGGTGGGTCAGTGACCAAGAGTGGCCAATCAGATCCTCTTCTCTGTGGCAGGTAACTGAGCTGAATGGTCACATGGAATTGAAGTTGCAGGCAGTCATATTGGTCCATGCACACATGCATGACACTGGCAATTCTGTGACATATTCTAATGCCCCTTTAGAAAGACAGAATGGAGTTCAGCCAAGTAAATGAACTGCCCAGGGTAAAGTTGAGAGATCAGTAGTCTCCTGGCTTTCAGTGGATGGTTCTTTCTACTCTATGACAGAGATCCCTCAGTCACTGAAAAAGCATGTAGCTCAGGAAGAGGGACCCATATTCACTGCATACGTCCCAGGTTACTTAGCAACCATAACTAATTGACCCCTCAAAGAACATTAGCAGCTGATATTATTGAACTCACATACATGAAGAGATCTAAGCAAAGATACACACTGGGAGCCCTGAGGGATTTAGGATCAAGCTCCATGGGCTTTCTGGATGGCTCAAATGTCTGAGCTTCTAGTGGTATGCTTGAAGAAGTCTGCTGTGGTCCATTCAGAAGATTTCTGCATCTGCAAATGGACAAGAGAAAGTATAGCCCTCTGAAATGTATCCTAGCCCTGGGGATCCCACCCTGCCATGGGATTTGCTACTGCATGGGCCGCTTCCAGAGCAGCCTTTGGGGAAAAAGGGATCAATGGCAAAATTGGTAGATCCAGCAAGGCTTTTTCAGTAAAAGCTTTTTACGCCTCTTGTTCAAAGCGTTTAAGTGCCTTTTAGATCACAGATTGAACCATTGACATTATAAAGTAGAACCTTTTAATACCAAAATACACTTCCAGAGTAAAATTCCATTATGGGAAAAAGCATTTCACAGCACCAGCCCAGATAATAATTCTCTCACGTGTAATAGGCTCTATGAAGTGTTTGATGGTAAACAGAGTTTCTCAGTATTGTAATAAGGCAACTCACCCCTTGGTGGCTGTGTGTGAGTGTGTGCATCTGCGGTTGTGTGTGTGTGTGTGTGTGTGTGTGTGTGTGCGTGCGTGCTGGGTGCACACAGCAAGCCTCTTCTCATCTGTGGACATCAGTTTCTTTATCTGAAAACAGTGAGAATTGGACACTTGGTGCTTCCTGCTGTCAGATTATATGAAAAAGCTATGTTTGCATTCTGGGTTTCCATTTCCTCATCCTTGAAATAAGAGCTTTGGAGTACTCAGGAAACTTTCAGTCGAAGTGATAACTGAAAGTAACTTACGTGAAAAAAAAAAAAAAAAAGACTACAGTGACTCATAGCTCAGGTACCTAAAAAAAAATCTCAGGAGCTTTTAGCATGGCGAGTTTAGGCAGGGCTACATCCAAATGCCCCAGAAATGTCAGCATTTCCAGGACTTGGCTTCCCTCTGGCCTGAAAATTACAGTCACTTAGGTTCCCCCTGTTCTGCCCTCTCTCCCTTCACAGAGGGATGTTCTCAGGGCTTTGCAGCCCCAGCAGGAAGGGGACATCCTTCTCCGTATTTCCAACAGAATTTCCTGGATCGAATCTCATTGGCCCAGGTAGGATCACATGTCTATCCCTGAGCCAGTCACCATCTTCAGGGTGTGAACCACACTGATCAGCTAGCCCTCGGCAATGTGCTCACACCAGAGGGGAAATGGTCATTGCCTTTCCCTTGTAAAGCCAATGTCCTACATGATGGTTTCACCATGGAAGAGCGGGATCCTGCGGGGGTGGTGGTGGTGGTAGTGGAGATACCAGGTGAGGGACTCAGTGTGTGGGCATGTGGAGTGGGCACTACCACTGGTCTTGGACCAGAGGCTCGTGAGAACTCTACAAGCTTATGAATAACGAATGTTAGTGCTGGAGGTGCTTTGGGGGTTATTAAATCAACCTCCATGCTTAAAGTTGAAAAAACCGAGTCTCATAGTGGGAACTCCCAAAGGAAAGGGAGACTTGAGACGCACCAGGAATTGGTCCATAAGAAGACAGAGGCAGAAACTGGGGCGACGCTGCTCTCTGCCATGAATGCTAGGTCCCACCAGAAGCTGGAAGAGGCAGGGAAGTCTCCTCCCTGAGAGCTTTGGGAGGGACCACGTCTCTGCTGCCACCTTGATTCCTCCAGAGCCCGTGAGAGGATTTCTGTTGTAGGTCACACAGTTTGTGGCGATTTGTGTCTGCCGCCCCGGGAAAGTACTTCAACTGCCAGCCAAACTTTATGATAAAGCAGAAACTTTAGAAGTTCTGTAGTCCTGGCTCACACTGCCTCTCAGGCTACGAAAGACTTCTTATCTCTCTTTCCCTCTCCCTCTTTCCCCTCCCTCCGCTCTTTCTCAGCATGTGCCCTATCTTGATGTTCAGTCTGATTACCCAGGGAAATTTTCCCTACTGAGCTGATTAATCAAAATACTGAGTCATTCATATCACACTTAGAAATTCCTGATTGGGCTTAAAGGTAGTTGGTAACAGATATGTACAAATAAATCCGGCTACAAACCAGAGTGATTATTGGTGAATTAATTCACTCCAGGATCACAAGGCGGGTGGAATCATATGGCAGGAATGTGTTTTTAATGATAGGTTTTTCCTAACAGAAAGGATGATAATACATTATACATGCTCAGGCGTTGGTAAGGGAGCCATGGCAAACTATTCATTTGTTCATTCAACAGATATCTTGTGGGTGTGGACTGTGTGCCAGGCACTGTGTAAGGCTCTTTCTTGTGGCCCGTCATCCTAGTGTAAAGGATAAATGACTGACTATGGGACTGCATTTGGGGACTGAACTTGGTGATAAGTGCTTTTAAAGAAGCATGCAGGGTGCTGGGAGAGAAGCCGTTAAGTGCGGTGGTTGAGAGAGTAGGCTACGGAGCTGGGCTGGTTGGGTTTGAATTCCTACACCTGTGCCTAAGCTTATTATGGATACCTAAGTTTTGTAGAAATATTATAGACAGTCACACAGGGGTAGGCCCTCAAGGGAGTCAGTGCAGAAGATGAGAACACATCAAAATCTGGCTGGAGGCATAGCTGAAGAAGATTGAAGTTACAATGGCCAGATTTACATACTTCCCTAAGGAAGCTTGAGATTACCGGTACCACTCTTTTGAGATATCTCATATAAATAAACCATTATTTCCGTAGGGGTGGGCCATCCTCTCCCACCCACTAAGACTAAGACCAAGGCTACTAAGACTAGGATTAAAGACAAGACTTAGAAGACAGATTATCAACCAAGGTTCATGATGTCCTTGATGCCCTTGCTACTACTGGATCAATATTAGCTAAGTGTCTGTAGCTGTGATCTTATTGGTTGATTACAATGTGAGCCATGCTGCAGCACCCACGCTTCAGGACTTTATAAAACTTTCTCAGAGCAGTGGGCTCATGGGCAAACCATTTAGGACCCCTCTTATCTCTTAGGAGCTATTCCTATCGCCCCATTCCTATTCTCCAATAAATTTTCCTACTCTTAACCTCCATTGTTCCTTGGAATTCATTCTGTAGCTTCAAGGGACACAAACTTGGCCTTTCTGACATCTAGCAGGTTGGGAATTACATGTTTTTCCCCCATATCAAGGTGGACCACTTGACATCACTGGGTGTGTTTCTTGGAACTTGGAGTTCTTTTTGAGTTTTAAAATTCAGCCTGAATGTTTATGAAGCTTTTCTACCACAAACTCCAAACTCTGTCTTGTTGACAGTGGGTTGGCCCAACACCTGGGCTGGCTCTTTCTATCTGCTTCCCCACTGCTGATTTCCGTTGGGTCCTTGAAATCTTGCACATGCAGGTCAGTAATTAGCCAAGGTCAGGGGTGTTTACAGGGGGACACTAGTTCAGAATGCGTAAATGATAGGAAGGCCCACCATGGGTGTGAGTGCTGCCTGCCCTAAGGGCTTGTAGCCTGGATAAAATATAAGGGACAGAAAGGGGGCTGCTACTGTCACTTGCTGTTTGTTGTCTTCTGCCTTCTGCCTACCACGAAGTGTTTCTCCTCTGTGATGTCCCTCTACCATGTCACCTTGAGCCAGCTGACTATGGACTGAAACCTCTACAAATTGTGAGATGAAATAGACCTCTCCTCCTTTAACTTTGGGTGTCATGTATCTTGTCTCAACATCAAAAAGAGTAGCTGAGACAGTTTCCAACTCTAGCCATTTAGAACTCCATCCTCTGACTCCTCAGGGAGACATAGGTTTGGTTTTCCTCTTGAGTCCTAGCCACCCCATGGCAGGGTCCTCAGGGGTAAAGTCAAGGAAACATGGGTCTCCTCCACATGGTTCCTTCTCGCAGCGACAAATCCCCTCCGTTTCTGCCTGTTTGTGGCTTCTGCCATGTGCAAGGGTAATGTAGTATAAACTACTCCACTGTCACCACCAGGACTCTCTGACTGACCAATTTTCCTTCCTTCCTTCCTTCCTTCCTCTCTCCCTCCTTCCCTTCCTGCCTGCTTTCCTCTCTTCTCCAAGTGAGCATTTGAATTTTACCATCACTTATTCCTTCTATAATGCTCTTCCTTTTCTTACACAGGTTTGAGTTTCTGACCCATATCGTTTCCTTCTCTCTGAAGAACCTTTCCTGTGTCTTGCAAGGCAGGTCTACCGGCAATATATTTCCTCCTTTTCTGGCTCAGAAAACCTTCATTGCTCCTTCCCTTTCGAAGGATAATTTCAAAGGGAGGTTAGGAATAGAAGTTGCACATAACTGTCACATTGCTTCTCTACAGGTAAGGCGAGTTTCCTCCTTTGATTTCCTGCAGTTTGACTATGATGTGCCTGGTTCCTGCTGGAGCTGTGCTGTTCGCCTTTATCCCGGTTGGCAGTTCTGAGCCTCCTGGTCCCAGCCAGTGTCTTCTTTCTCCTTTCCCTGCTTATGGCTGCTCATCCGTCCTCGAGGGCCACCCAGTCCCTTTCCAGCACACTGGCCAGATGCTGCTGATCACTCTTCCCTCCAAGTGCGGGGTTCTTTCTCTTGGTTTTATCAATTCAGCAAGTCACCTCCCTTCCCTGGGGTTACCTGAGAGGAGTGAGTGGGAAAGGGACCGAAATTCCTTTCCACTAGCTTCCCTTGGCATGTGGAATGGAATTTCCTCATGGATACTGGAAGTAAGAGAAACAGTCCCCTCATGAAGTGACCATTGTCCCTGTAACTGTCAATTTAGGTGCCTCTATCTTTCAGAGTGTGGCTGCATATGGGCAGGGATCTCCCTTTTTTTTCTTTTTGTATTAGAGGCTGAACCCATAGGCCTTGCACTGAGCTACATGCCCAGCCATTTTTTATTTTTCATTTTGAGACAGGGTCTTGCTAAGTCGCTAAGCTACCCAGGTTGGCCCTGAATTTGCAGTCTTCCAGCCTCAGCCTCCCACAGGGCAGGGATTGCTGGTGTGTGTGACCCCAGCCTGGACAGCAATCTTACATTTTAGTTATTTTCCTCATTGCTGGGACAAAGTACCTGATACCCACAACTTAAGGAAGGGGAGATTTATTTTGGCTTCCAGTTTGTAGTTTCAGTCCATAGTAGGCTGGCTCCAAGGCAGGGTGGTGGGGCAGGGGAGAGCTGCTCACAGCACGCTGGACAAGAAGCAGAGAGATCAAGGGAGGAGGAAGTGAAGGAGATAAACCCTTCCAGGCCACGCCCCCAGTGACTAACCAGACCCTGCCTCTTAGCAGCAAGGCAGCTGTCAGCCCCATAATCCCAATCACCTTCCTAAAGCTCTGTCTATGAGTGCACGTAGCTCTTGGGGGACATCTAGGTCGAAACCATAACATCTTGTTCATCCCTATGCCAAGAGCCTGGCAGAGTGCCTGGGCTGTAGTAGGTGCTCAGTAGATATTTACTTAATAGTAAGTGAAGACACTTCAGATCCAACCCATCGAGGCTCAAAAGGCTCTGCAATATGTCCTGAAACCTCTCAAAATCTGCTTGACAGATTTTCTAGAACACCCGAGGCTTATGTCTCCATTAAGTGAGGACCAATGACAGTCATGGGAAAGAATGATCCAGTTCACAAATTATTCTTTAGTTTATATTTAAATTCCCAAAGATAAATGTTACCTCAGTTAAATCATGCTTTATGCCTCCGCTGCAGGTGTTAACCCATGAAAATATCGGCTGAGCTCAGCTCCCAGGCGTGAGGTAACAGACCTGGGAGATTCACATATGCTGGTGAATTGCAACCTGGGCTTCTTTTATTAATGGTCACTAATGGTCTGCAATCAAGTCACACCTGCGAGAGGCAAAATAACAATTGGCTTTTTTGCTTGAAGTAATTTATCAACTTGCTAATAATTCACTCTCTCTCAAGGTATTAACCAAAGTCATTTGTGCAGAAATAAAGAGATGGAAAAGTGTCCACTGATCCAGTTTCAGTAGGCAGCACAGAGCGAATGCAGCAGTCACTGCAGTCTCAGTACAAATCCTACTCTGTCCCTAACCGGCTGTCTTAGTCCGTTTTCTGTTATTACAACAAAATACGTGAGGTTCAGTAACTTGCTAAGAGGTGAAGTTGCATTAACTCACAATTGTGGAGGCCGGAAGCCTAAATAGGGTGGTGCTGGCAAAGGCTCCCTTGGCATAGACCTGGTGGCATCAGAATGTGGGGGTGCGGGCAGGAAGAGGGGAGCAGGTAGATGACAGGAAGCCTGGGAAAGGGAAGGGCTAGACTCTCTTCTCTGCAACACTCTTGTGAGGCTGAACTCAGGGACCCAGGAGAAGGACATTTGTCCCTTCCAAGGGCATGTCCCCAATGACCTCAGGACCTGCTGCTTCTTGACATCACCCTACTGACATAGGGGAAAGAAACTCCCAACCTGAACGATATCTGGGATGAGCTCGTGTTCTCTAAAATCAAAGAATGAACTTTAGGAACAATGGAGGTTAAGAGCAGAATATATTTATTGAAGGAAAGAAAGCTTCTGTCCCAGAGGGATACAGAAGAAAACCCAAGTGGGTAGCCAAAGACCCTGCCTGTCCTTGGGATTTTATAGAGGAAGAATACAGGTCCAAGGTGGGGAAAAATGGGAAATCTCACATGTCTTCCTTTTGTGTGGATCTGTGTCCTGATCTCCTTTGTCTTACAAGGAGAACAGTCACGTGGGATTTGGGCCCACCCATGTGAACTCATTTTACCTTAATCAGTTCTCTAAAGACTCTGTCTCTAAATATGCAGAGACTCTGTCAGTCACAGTCTGAGAGGCAGGAGCCAAGACGAGACCTCCTACTCTGAGGCTGGTGTATCCCACATGGAGTTCGACCTGCTCCACCGTTGGGGCTTGCTCAGTTTGGGAAGGCACAGATACTTCTCAGGGACAATTCAACACTGTCACCCTTTCTTTTCCTTCCTCCTGCTCCCCTCTTGCACCCCCTCCCCCAGCAAACATCCCATGTAGGACTGGACTGTGGTCTTCTGAAACTTCTTCTGTGTTCAGATTTTTCTTTCAAGACCTTGACCTTCAGTGTGCTCATGCAGATTTTTGTAACTCAAAAAGCCTCTGCCTTCCCTTGCTTCTGCCATAACTTCCAACACTGTATTTTAAATTTCAAAGCCGAGAGCTGCCATCTCTGTCCCCTTTCTTGTGGCATCCCTTTGCTGGGCATACAGCTGGAGTGCCCTTCTTACCCCAACCAGAGAGAAGCCACAGGGCCTGAGAAACTGGTGGGGTCCTGGAAGGGAGATAGAGTAATTTGCAAGAACAAAGTAGAGCCCTGCACCTGTGTCCCCAAAGAACCCTGGCTCTTGCGGACTCTCTTGCCCCCGAGTCAGGAGGACAGTTACTCTGCGACACTCACGTGACATTGGCCTTGGGGGTCAGATGACAGATTTCTGAAGATCAGGTAGCTTCTACTTTTATTTGTTGTGCAGTCTCACAGTCTCTGTGACACAGGGAGACCATGATTATTGGTGCCATACAGCTGAGCTTAAATCCCACCTCCTCTCCTTATTGGCTGTGTGGCTTTGAGAAAATTGCCCAAGATCTCTGAGACTCCCTTTCCTCACTTGTAAAATCGGCCAGTAATTTACTTTACCTCCCAGAGTCACCAGTGAGACTGAGTTACTGTACTAGCTTTGAAGTACTGAGGACCATGTCCAGCACTTGGTAACTGCA
Source organism: Chinchilla lanigera (assembly GCF_000276665.1). Lineage (NCBI taxonomy): Eukaryota > Metazoa > Chordata > Mammalia > Rodentia > Chinchillidae > Chinchilla > Chinchilla lanigera. The sequence goes on from NW_004955438.1 coordinate 18,504,009, forward strand.
AAGATATGTCATTATCATTTCAACATATTTTCTAATCAATTATTTGCAGGGCATGGGCTCAGCTACAACGTGGTGCTGCTGCTGGTGATGATGTGTAGAAAAAGTAGAAATGCATTTTCCATGCGGTAACTAACTATATTTGGCAACAAGTCTCTCCAATTCTCTTATAATAAAAGGATTTTGTTTTGCTCAGAGCCCCTTTGAGTCTCATAATAATGCTTATATATAGTGCCTTTTGTCCCAGAATCTTGGAGCAGCCCTGAAATCAAAACATGACAAGAGCTGGATGTTTGCAAAAATAAAAGCAATGATTTGCTTTTGTTTCGGAAACAGCCCTCCTTCCTTTCCCAGTTTGCAACTTGGCAGCGGGCTGTGGACATGTACGTACGTTTGACCTGAGCCTGTGTCTAGCCACGGATGACAGCTGCCTGTAGCTCAGCTCTGGAGACAGAGGGATGTGAGAAGCAGACCCCATGATGTTCAGAGGAGAGGGTTGAGCAGGAGGAGGACTCAGTCTTTCCCGGGTATCTACTGAGGGCTAAAGTGTTTACATATGCTATCTCATTTAATCCCAGCAGCTACTCTCAATTACCCACAAGGAGTGGGGCTCAGTAAGGTTCACAGTTTACACAAGGTCACACAGAAATTGAATGGTAGGGGAATGTTCCAGATTCAGGTCTTTCTCATTTACAAGACCTGAGTCCCCTCTCATCACCATCCCGTATCAGTCTTTCCCAAAGGATGTTTGTCTTTGCTTTCAAGAAATGTGAAGCAGGAGAAAGGAAGAAATAGGTGGGATCACGGGAGTTCAGGAATGCTAGATCCAGTGCATGGTACAGATAGTGCAATGAGGAGGTAAGATAATCCCAAGAGAATTTCTAAGAAAGCAAGCACCAGGTTATCTTAGGGTTTCATCAAATCTAAATCTTCATCAAGTGTAAAAAGCCCCATTATTTTATGTGCTGTTGATAAAGAACCAATAAATCTACTGGCAAGTACAGTAGGGACGGATTGTTAGACATGCCCTGATTTCAGAGAGGTTAATATATGAAAAGCTTTCATCTTAGTACTGATGAAAGATTGCATTTATCTATACCAGTTTCTCCTTGTATCAGCCAAAGCCTAGCACAGGACATGGAAACCACTCCAGGTATATTTAAACACAACAAGATTTAATACAGGGAATTGAGTACCTATAAAATCACTGAAGGGCTAGGCCTGCAGGCACTAGGATGAACTCTGCGAACTGCACGGAGTCCGTATGCCTCCTGTTAGCTCTGACCTCCTGACATTTTCCATCAGCAGCAGCTGTGATAGAGAGGGCTGGATTGGAAGCAGACAGCTCTCCTGGTTATTAGCAGCATAACCTTGAGCAGATCAGTTCATTGCTCTGGGGCTTGGCCACTTTATCTGGACACTTGGGTCGTATAACCTGCCTTGTAAGGTTCAATGAGTTGTTTTTTTCTGGAAGGTAATTGGTTCTCACAAAAATGTTAGTTACTAGAATTTGTGCAATGCCTGGCTCGCTTACCAGATTATAAATGTGTGGAGAACACTGTACCTGGCACATGGTAGGTACTCAAAAGTAAATCAACTGGGGGAGTACAAACCAGGTGACCCCGCAACACATCCTACCCCTTCCTCCTTTCCCATTTCCTTCCTCCCAGGAGGTGACACTTCCTCGAGTGGCTTTGGGCTGCTTATAATTAGGAACCACACCAGAGTGGCTTTGTTCCAAACAGATCAAAACCCTTCTCAGTCTTACCTCATTTGCTTCCCAACAGGCCGGGCAGGCAAATTGCTGGTTTGCCCGAGAGGATTGCGCCCACTCCACAGATGAAAACAACAAAGGCCAGGCCTCTGAACTGACTCACAGGTGGAGCCAGCACCTTCTGGGCGGCCAGGTTGCTGTCTGATGACTACCTTCTTTGTTTGGACTTCACAGACTGAGTTTCTGCCGTGGGGGAGACAACGCTACCCTCCTCTTTCCCAAAGCACCTTGGACTGTGTTTACATCCCCATGCCTGTGCTAGGGCCACCAGGGCTGCAGGGGTTCCTAGAGATGCCTGCCCAGGTGGCAAATCAGTGCAGATTTGACGTAGACTTTTAGTTGGCCTTCCTCTGCTGGGAAGCTGGAAAATTCTTTATGTACAGCGTCTAACCCTCTTACAAGTCACTTTGTTTTATCCACAGTAGCCCCTTCACCAGGAAGGGCAGCATCCTGTATCAGTCACCACTGCGCTGACAGGATCTCTTTCTGACAATTGCCCTCAAGTACGAAGGCTCTGCATAAAAGGCGGTGAAAAGAACATTTAGAAACAGATACAGGTGATGTGGGACCATTTCGATGCTTTGAGATGTTTTGTCCTTCTGAAAATTGGGGAGATTGGCCAGGCCTGGTGGCACATGCCTGTAATCCCAGCACTCAGGAGGCTGAGTCAGGAAGATCGCTGTGAGTTTGAGGCCAGCCTGTGTTACGTAATAAATGCAAGGCCAGGCTGAACTACATAGCCAGACCCTGTCTCAAAAGAAAAAAAAAGTTGGGGAGATAATGTGTGTGACAGTACCTAACAGATCACAAGGCGTCCTTAAATATCAGTTACACCAGACTCCCTGGAGTTCCGCCCTGTCCCTGACTCACCATAAGTACATGTGTTTGGAGTGTGTAGGTTCTTACATGTCTGAATCTACGCCAGGATTATATCCATGACCCTGTCCTCCCTAGTTCCATTCTTAATTTCAAAAACCCAGCAGCAGAAAATCCTGACCGATCACCTTTCTGCATGACCTTGCTTTTGGTACCAAGTTACTAACTCCTAAAAATCTCCTGTACCCTAGACTTGTATCTCCACCTCCAGCATTTCAGACTTGCTGTCTCTGTGGCAGCAGCTTGGACTGGTGTCCTGCCACGCTCTGCATGGGTAGGACATCTCCGCATGTGTGGGTGGTGTTGGAGGTGTTGGCAACTGCCTTGGAACGTAACTACATGAAACTAGCGCTTAACGGGAAGGCGTCCGACTGAGGGTGCCAGAGCTACGAATTACAGAATAAATACATTCTATTCTCACCTTGGAACACTCCATGCACTGGCGTTGATTTAATTGTGCTTTAAGGTCAGCCAATTGTCAACCCAGAGTGGAAGGAGGGACCTTTCTCCTGCAGGTCTATGGTGAGGTTAGGGGACCATGGTCACACTGTAACAGATAAATCCTACTCCAAGTCTTGTGTGTGTGTGTGTGTGTGTGAGTGTGTGTGTGTGTGAATGTCTTTCACTCGATGGATTCTGGCCGCAGAGTCTTGCTGGGGGATTGCACATCAAGAGATGTGTGAATCTTGAGACCTCTTTGCTGACAAATATTCATCGAGTGCTCACCTTGCGTGTGTGTTGCCATCAGGGTCTCGACAGAAAGCAGATGACACATTTGAAAAAAGGTTTATTTGCGACGAGACTGTTTACAGCTGCGTAGGGACTGGGAGAGGGCAGTAACTTGGGGCTCAGCAGCAGTTATGGTGCTGTCACCTCTGGCCTGGAAGCGCAAAGGGAGGTGCTGTTGTTACTGCAGACCGGGGAGGGAGCCCAGGGAACACGGACCTTCAGCCAGCAGACCTGTCTAACCGGAGGGGGCCTTGCTGGGAAGGAACCAGGGGAACACCGGCACTAACCATCCTTTCTCTCTCCTTCTGATCCTCTGTGGGCTTCACATTGGCCCAAGCCAACAAAAACCCAGGAAGCAGAGAGACCTTGAAATGGTTTACAGAGGCAGCCTGCTGGGGCAGAGGGTAGGCTAGGGAAGAATCAGGACAGGTGGGTGCACCTGGAGCGGCCAGTTTCAGACATCAGCTACATTCCTGCGCTGTCCAGTGAACAGAGGATTTCAGATCAGAGGATTTGTGGGGACCAACACATAATTTTGGGGATCCACTTTAAGACAATCATGTAGAAATATCTCACCTTGGCAAATAAAAAATCCTCCCAAGTTCTGTAAACACACCGTCCTTCCCAGGGCTTCGGAAGGCACCAGTGCGAGTGAAGTCCTGAAGCGCATGCTTCATTGGGCTCAGCGTAAATCTGCCTCCGCCTGTGGCTTTGTGACTTTGACCTGGAACGGCACCTCAGCCCACAATAAGCTCACAGTCTCCTGGGTGATGAGGACTTAGACAAATGGGTATAGAAACAAAGGAAACAGGTGTAAGAGAATCACAGCTGCTCTATTACAAAGCGTTAGGTAGACATTGAAATAGGCGTGGAAAAGACAGGATTTAGATACATGGCAGTGGGTGGGCAGAGCAATACTGATACTATCTCATATTTATCAAGCACCAACTAAGTGCAGAGCGCTGCCTATGAGATTATCTTCTTGAATCCTGATAGAAACAGGAAACTGAGGCAAAGAGAGGTTAAATGACTTCCCTTCGGGTGAAAACTATGAAGTGGGAGAGCTGGGATTTGAACTGCAGATAGGGTCTTCCAGAGCCAGTCAGTCTACGCAGCCAGGCCAGTATTCTGACCCCGGCCCCAGCGTGAAAGCGTTTCAGCTGGTGGGCAAGAGATTGAGAAAATGCAAATCCGAGCACGCAGGGGAGGCAGCCAGCGGCGACACAGTTTTTTTCTTTTATAACCAGTCCTTTGCCAACACATTTAACGAACCAAGCTCCCTTCGGGAACACTGCGTCATCCGAGGCCGGCATCGGAGGCTTGTAAACCACACTTCCCAGAAGCCCTCGGGGCCAGAGGGACCGGAGAACCTACTTAGCCCCGGAAAGACTCCAACTCCCTGCGTGCAGCGCGCGCACGGACCTCAGCTCCCAGCATGCCTGGGGAGGCGTCTGGGAAGCGCGGCCTCGCCCCGCCGCGTTCCACTCGTCCCGCCTTCTCCGTCGCCCAGAGCCAATGGGAAGGCTCCATACTGCAGGGTGTGGAGGGGGCCGGCGGCGCCGCCGAGTTGCGAGTCGGCGACAGCGGCGGGAAGTTCGTACTGGGCGGAAGGCGACGGGTCTGCGGCTCGGGGTAGGGAGGCGGTGGGCGGCG
>NW_004955438.1:18509196-18520786 GCF_000276665.1 Chinchilla lanigera
TCGCTCGGCGCCGCCGGTGCCGGGCTGCCCGACGGCGGGCGGTCGCCTCCGGTGCGCCCACTGCTGTCCTCGCCGGGCTGCGGCCTCTGAGAACCCGGCCGTGCTTGCAGCCCGTTACCCGCGGGACGGACGAGGCCGCAGGGCCCCCATTTAGCTGGGAAACGCCGGGCACAACGCAAGGGCGACCATGGGCGCGTTTTGAAAGGCTTTCTTTCCAAGACAGGCGAGAGTGGGCCAGAGTGATGGGGTGAGGTTCTTTGGATCCGCATCCCGAGGCGGCGACTGGGACGGAGACCCGAGAGGGAGGCGGGGACCCGCCCCCGAGGGCGCAGCCCTGGCCCGGGCCCGCGAGGGCGACCCTGTCTTTACTGCCCGGCCGCGGTGAGGCCGCGCGGGCGTGATCCAGGCTGCGGGCCCGCGGAGAGCGATTTTCGTGTCCCTCTCGACACTTCCTCTGATCGCTCCCTCGAGCTGGCAGGTGGCACCCTTTCCTGCCGCAGCAGCGTTCAGAGGCTGCACATCGTTTTTCCTGCTGCCAAAAATTTCGGTTCTAGCCTTAAAATTCTTAGGTGGTTTAGTTAAGAGAAACGGCACCAGAGTCACTGAGAGAGGAGAGACAGAAACGAAAGTCTTTGTTTCCAGAGTCACCATTTCTGTTTTTCTTCGCATAGTTTCTTTGCCTCCCCATCTTCCTCCCTTGGAACAATTTGGAAATACCCTTTGCTATTGGGAGGGTGGTGGTTAAACTTAGGGAGCTGTTGAAGAGCCTCGTTAGTTACGTGTGCACGTATGTTTATTACTGGAGTGCCTTGTAGGTGGAGTCAGATTCATTAGAGTAGAAAAACGATGTAGGGCAGCATTTATTTTTAAGAGTTCAGAATGAAGACAGTTGGCTTCATGACAGGCTGAGCGTCGTACTTTGGGGAAGAATGTGACGTGCAGTGTTAAAGCAATTTGACAAGGAAGCAAGGATTTCTTATCTGGTCATTTTATGCAGGTTACGTTTGTGCCGTTCAAAATGGCACAGAGTAATTGGAATTAAATTTCCGGGCAGATAAGATCATGTTCATCTGCTTGCCTATAGAAAGGAGTGTAACTTAAGCATTCTAGTCACTTAATAGTTTTCTCTGTTGATCCCACCACAGATGCTGTTCTCTGCATTATCAACATTGCTGATCAGATTCTGTGTTAATACAGTAACGCAGGTTGAATTTAATAACAATAAACTTGTTTTAGGCGTTACTGTCATCTTAGTGCAGTACTAGTATCCAGTACAAATAACAGTTTAAAGTGTAATGGCTTCTTGTTAGGCTCAGTGCTGTAAAAATCGAGAGGATATTTGTTAAACAAATGAGGTAATGGAGTAATGTGTTAAGCATAGAGCCTGGCATGTAGTGAGTTAGTAAGTGCCCAGGAAATGGTTATATGGAAAGCTTATGCTAAGTTTTATTCCAGTATGCAAGTGTGTATTTTAAAAATAACAGTAATGCATTCAAAATGTTGACAGACCCTAAAATTAAATTTCTTAAAGGAAACAGGCCAGCTTTTTTAAAAGTTTGAGCACTAATGTGAAATAATAATAAATAAGTGAATGTCCCAGATGCCTAGAAAAGAAAAGGATTTTAACTTTGACAACTGTATATCTTTTTTTCATAAAGGCATCCCTAATAAGGTATACTATGAATAGAGTTTTCATTTGGAAAATAAAACTTTAAAAATATGTTTGATTTGAAAAATAAGCAGAGCTTTGAGATTTACCTTACGTCAAATGAAGAAGGATGATTCCTGAATTTATGCAAATGTGCAAATGCTCTTATCTCCACAAATCAGGCAGGGATCCTAATGGGGATTAAATGCTGCCTCTTTGTATGAGTGAGTGAGGCTTTCCTGAAAATTGGTCTTGATGGGTTCGAGAATGGATTGGTAACTGAATAGGATGGGAGAACATTTTTCAGACTGGTAGGCTGTTCTCCGTGCCAAGGTTATTTTTCAGAGTGAGAAGAAATGGACTCATTTATTCACCAGAGATCATGTGCCTGTTGGCCAGGAATTGTGCTGGGTGCTAAGTCTATTCTTCCTATCATATTGCTTTGTTGAAGCAAATTCTTTTTGTTTTACATTAATAGGGACTATTCTTGATTTTAGCACACAAGGAAACTGTCAATGTGTAAGGCACATTTGTAGAACTACACTATTGATGAAATGTAGAAAATACAAAATTTTTAATAGGGATGCAATATTTAGAAAAATGGTAGAATCCTGACAAAAGCATTTAGCTAAGTGGTCTAACTGAGATGTATTTGTGCTCTAGGATGTGTTTAGCCCTTTTGACCAAGGTTTTGTGAGTGTATTCCCTCTTAAAGATGTGAAGAGGGCCCTGCTGTTTGATTCTTTTTCCCCTTGGCTCTTGAGTGATATTTAAGCACCTTGCATCGTGAGGTTGCTGTTTTGAAGGCATTTCATACACTGCCAGTTACTCTGCTTTGTTTCTCCCAGTGTTGCCTTAAATCTTTGTACTCAAACTCCTGCATCTCCTCGTTTGGTGTAACATACAGTCAGCATGTCAGAAAAGCTGTTGAGAATCTAGAGAGGTACAGGGTGTGATCCCTCCATAGTAGGTGTGACATTTTTATTTATTTATTTATTTGGTACTGGGAATCGAACTCAGGACCTTGCACTTGCCAGGCAGGCGCTTGTACCACTGAGCTACATCCCCAGTCCTAGGTGTTACATTTTTAATATTCGCCATTAAATACTAATGACAAGAAACTTTTACTAATATTCTTCAGGAAATATATTAAGAATTTTACTAGCTACAGCATCTTTGTCAACTAGGAAAAATTCATGTTGCAAATAATTTTATTTAGTATTCAGGTAATAGGCATGCATCGTTCATAGGCATGCTCAGAGGAATGAGAAGTACCTTGTTAGGCAGTATGTGAGCATAGTAGTGTGTACATCACTGTCTGCTACCACATCACTAGGTGATAAAAATCTTATAAAATCTTACGGCACCTCTTTGTGCAGTCTTCTCTGTGGTCCACTGTTAACTGGCATGTGGCAGTTGCTAACTGATGCATCATTAGGTGGAACACGACTGTCTGGATTTTGATGGGTGTTTGCAGTAACTCATAGCTCTCCTTGGATCTGTGGCCCAAAGGATGGGTACCAGGACTCCAAAGTTTAAAAACTAAGACACTTCTACACACTGGCAGGTATTTAGCATGACTGCTAAACGTATTTCTATACTAACATGTTTTTCTGTTGCCATATACAGTAAGTGAGAAGATACCTTAGATGGAAATCATATAATTAAATTGCAGAGTAATTAGCTTGACATTTGAGAATTTTCTGTCTTTCAGTTTTAAAGTAAATATTGGAACAAAATATGTAATTTTTTCTTGCTTTTTTTTGAAACGGTCTCGCTTTGTAGTTTAGACTGACTTTGAATTGAGAAGGTAGCCTATGCTGGCCTCTGACTTGATGATCCTCCTGCCTCAGACCCCTGAGCACTGGGATTACTGGTGTGGCCCGCCGTGCCTGGTTTAGAAATGCATCTTACACAGCTCAATATCAACAACAAAATACTGTAGTTGGATGCACAAGAGACTAAAGTAAAAACTGGAAAGTTACTAGAAAGGTGGGCAGCACCATCCCATTCTTTTTGGGCCCTTCTGATATCTTTCTGTGCATTAATTCTCTCTTTGTGGACTGGCTGTCTAGTTGTTGTTTGTGTATGAACAGATACCTCTGCCCTAGACTTAGCTCCTTGTTTTAATAACCCTAAAGAGATTGTAGTATGTAATTGTCAATTCTAACAACAGTAAGAAAAACTCATGAAGTTATAAATCTTATACCAAGATGACTACAGCTTTAATTCAGGTTGTTTTTCTCATTGTTTTATCAGGTACCAGGTGAACAGATACCATTTTTGATGATGCTGTGTACTGAGGTATTGTGATCACATCTCACAATTCTAAACGATAGAAAATGCTGTTAAGCCTTTAGTTTTTATAGACTGTATGGAAGAAGACAAACTTTTAGTATGTCTTTTTGCAATTAGCTCTGTGTCAACAGTTTTTAACCTACAGATTACATGTAATTATAAATTTTTTTGTTAGAAGTAACCTGTTCAGGTTATAGTATTTAAGGGACTTAATCATGTATTTTCAGGATTCTAGAAAACATTTTAGAAGTCGTGACAAGTTTATGGTCTGTCAACTGTTTTTGATGGGAATGTAAAATGAACAGGGATAGCTACTCTGGAAATTAGTTTGGCAGTTTTATAAAAAGTTACACATGTGTGTAGCATATGACCTAGCATTTGTACTCTTTGCAGCTTATCCTAGAGCAGTAAAAACTGGCACATATACAAAGACCTGTATGAGGATGCTTTATTTATACTAGCCACAAACCAAATACAGCACACATGTCCTTCATGAGTGAATAGTTAAATAAATTGTTGTATGGCCACCCAAGGGAACACCACTCTTCAACAAAAAGGAATAATGTGTTGGTAGATGCAGCCATTTGGGTGGAGTTTATGGGCTTTGTATTAAGTTAAAAAGCCAGTTGCAAAAGGTTGTATGATTCTGTAACCAAACACAGTGAGTTTGCCTCTTGGTGAGTGCAAAGCCAATAAGCACAGCCAGCAGCTAAAGGAATGGAGAGAGATTTATTACTTGCAGCATGTAAGGAGAATACAAGTTAATTTGTAAGGCAGTGCTCTCCATGAATAAAGCAGGGGGCTTTTATTAGGAGAACGTAACACATGTTCATCTAGGGAAGACCCATCACACTTAGAGGTGGCACCTTCCGGAGCATGCTCAATTGGAGATGATAATCACATGGGGGGTGAGGGGAACTGATAGGAGACAAGGCCCCTGGGCAGAGTATTTAGTCGTATTATGAGCCAGGGTAAGGTCTTCTAAAAAGAATGAGTCAGAATGACTTAGCTTGCTGTTTCCTTTTCATTTTCTCCCTAGAGCCTTAGCTAAAACAAAAATAACTTGGAAGGTGCACGGACAGTCTTAGAGGAGTCCACCCTGCTCCTGTTATTATTGGAGCTTGTCCATAAGTGTCTCTCTCGCCTAACCACTGACAGTTCCATCCATGTAGCATTGCCAGAAAGGCAACATTATAGAAACAAGATCAGACCTTTAGTTGTGCCACAGTTTTGAATTTCTTTGGGATCTTGTCCCATGTCCTGATTTTGGTTACATGAATGTGTGCATAGAATAAAATATCATAAGATCATACAAAAAGATCTAAAAACTGAAATTTGAGTAAGTTTAATTACTAATGACTCTACCGTCAGTGTCATTTTCCAAGTTGTATTTATTTATTTATTTTGTACCTGTGCTGGCCGGGCAGGCGCTGCTCTGCTGAGCTATCTCCCTGGGCATTTTCTAAATTTTAGTCATTGTTTTATGCTTGTCCATTATCTGGCTTTCCCACATTCTTTTTAACCATTTATCTTGAACGGATAATTGAAGGGGAGGTGGGTAATTTCTAATATTGAGTGATTCTAAACAAAGCTACTATGAGCTTTCTTGTACAGGTTTTTGTGTGAATACATGTTTTCATTTTTCTAGGATAAATGCCCAGGAGTGAACTGTTGGGTTCTGTGGGAGGTATATGCTGAACTTAAGAAAGTGCCAAACTTTTCCAGCAGAACTGCACCATTTTGCAGCTCTATCATCACTGTATGAGAGAGTCAGCGTCCCCTCATCAGTGCCCCCACTTGGTAGTGCCTGTATGTTTTGTGTGTAGGGTTAGCTGTAGTTTTTATACCACTTCCCCAGTGGCTACTTTTTCTCTAATGGCTGATCTTTTTATGATCTATGTATGTGCTTATTTACTGTTCATATCTTCTTTGATGATGATTAATCTGTTCAAGTCTTTTGCCCCTTTTGTAGTTGGAATTTTTTTTTTTTTTTTGGTGGTATCGGGAATAGTGGATTATTTTCTTACTGCCTAGTTTAGAGCTTTTTTAAATGTCCTGAATAGTCTTTTGCCAAATACCTGACTTACATTCTCTCAGCTTGTCCTGTTTATCAGTGTATGTCTCACCTCACTGTCTGGTCAGGAGGCTGTTCTCTTGTTATCTTCTAAGTATTTTATAATTTTGTGTTTTGTATTTCTGTCTGACCCATCCCAGGTTAATTTTTGAAGAGGATGGAAGGTTTACATCTTGGTTCACCTTTTGCTTTCCAGAACTATTTGTTGAAAAGACTACTCTTTCTTCATCAAATATTTTTTTTCCTAAATCTTTGTCAAAAAAATCAGTTGGTCATAAACTGTAAACTGAGTACCCAAATGAAGACAGGAGGAAATGAGTGAGCACTAAGTTGATTTGAATATGGATTTATGAAGGTATGCATAGCTGGGTTGAAAAAAGTGATAAACATTTTAGAAAATAGTATAAGCAAAAGCATCCTGGAGAAAATAAGTGAGAACTAACTGTTTTGGGAGACATGTGAGTGAAGGGCAAAGGAGAATTTAAGGAAGGATAATTAGTTCATGAGTATAGAAACAGCTGGCCAGATGGAAGAGTTCATAACCAATTTGATTGGCTACTAGGAAAGTACTGTATGGTCTTGAGCAACATAAGGATGTGGCAGACATGATAATTAAGAGAAGTTGTTTTAGGGCCATGCATGGCAGTAATAGGTTTCTGGGAAGAACAGGGTATAACTGTGACCTTTGACATACCACTTAGTATTACAGATATCTGCCAGAAAGCTAAAAGAGTAATATCATTTCAGAAAAATACATAGTATTTCCTAGAAAGATGTGTTAGCTTTCTGTCATTGTGACAAAGTACCTGAGAGAATCACCTTATAAGTAGGAAAATTTCTTTTGGCTTGTTTCAGAGGTTTCCGTTTAGGGTGGTTTGGCCGTGTTACTGTTGGGCTTGTGCTGAGCACTGCGTCGTGGCAGGAGTGTGCGATGGAGGAAGCTGCTTGGCCCCTGGCATCAAGGAAGCAAAGAGGTGAAGGAGCTGGGGTCCCAATGTCCCCTTCAAGGGCACAGCACCAGTGACCTAACTTCTTCTACTGTGTCCCGCCTCCCCTCGCAGTAGTGCCACAGGCTGGTGACGAAGGCTTTACGAACACGGGCCTTTGGGGAGGGGTTATCTGAAACACAGCAGAGGGGGATGGTGCGTTTCAGACTTGCCACTGTCTTCTTGATGGATACTGAGAATTCTGCTGTACTCAAACTGCTTCATTTTAATGCTGCTGTTCGTGAGGAGTTAAGCAACTGAAGTAAAGGCAGAGTTGACACATTACCCAATGAAGAAAAGCTGGTGGAATCCAGGCAAAGAGGAGCTTCAGGGGTTATTTAGGCAATAGGCATGGTACTTGTATATGAAGAACTAGCTATTTAGAGAACAGTGATGTCCAGCTGTTGTTCAAAATCATAGAGGACTGAGTAAGAACAAATGGCGGAAACCCTACTCCTAGGGTTTTTAGTCTTAGGGAAGAATTCGTGGGTGCTAAAGGCATTTAGGTAATGTTAGGCCAGTATTTCAAATGGTCTTTTAAGGGTGGAATAGTAACCTAGCTGTAGTTTAGGAGCCATTTGGCTTATAGTCTGGGGGATAGTGACAGGTAGCAGTCTTGTGGCTGTGTCCCTGAGTCCTAGTCTTTTAACTTTAACTTAAAGCGCTTGGTTTCTGTTTTTTTTTTTTTTTTTAAATCACTCACTTCAGTTCTTGGTTTCTTTCTGATATAAAATGTACTTTCTATCCCTGCATCTGTGGGAATTTGTGCTTTTTGTGCATTTAAAAGACTACCTTGGCTATAGATTAGACTTGGGTCTTTTTGTGTGTTTAATATCAGGGATTGAAGCCAGTACTTTCACACTGAGCTACATCCCCAGCCCTTTTTATTTTTTATTTTGAGGCATGATCTTCATAAGTAGTGCTGTAGCTGCCCAAATGCTGTGATTACAGGTATATGCCACCGCACCCAGCTGACTTCAGTCATATGTGTGACTAGCCACTAAATGGAACTTACATAGTATCAGACACACTACCAGAAATCAATTCATTTTTACTGTTTCATTTAGAATATGGAAAAAAAAAAGCATCCTATTTTTAAAAAATCAGTGGTGACTGATTGAGCAGAGGATTTTGCTAAGAAGTCACAGTGACATGTATTAATGAAAGACTGGAGGTGTGAAGTGCTTTACCGTGACTGTTCATTGTGATTTAGCTTCCTTGGTTGATTCTTTTCTGCTAGTCAAGATCTTTTTTGTACTTAAATGTTGAGATCAGTCAAGAATATTTCACTTGTGATTGCAGCCCTTCAGTACTATCACAGAGAATTTTTTTCATACAGAAGAGCAAGCTCTTACAGTGCTATACAAGCTGCCCATTTAAAACTATCATTGCTTGGCACCTATGCCCTAGTGACAGTTTGACCAACATGTGAGCAGGCACACTGCCATCCTGACAGATGGGTGTGAGTAGAGGCAGCCAAGAAACCATGTATCTGCATCTAGTGTATTTGTTAAGGGCAGGATTCCCAGTCGGGGATGTTCAAACGTCTGTCCATCCTGAGCTTTCACGCCTATGGATAAAGGGATGTCATCATTAATCCCAGCTCTGACTGAGATTCCATGGGTATATAAGAGCTTCTTGGCTCTTAGAAAAGTGGGCGATTGAGACAATCAGGATAATTGTTCTCTCCTTCATTGCTGGACTGCTTCAAATAAGCCTCCCTTCCTCCTAGCCAACTGGGTTTGCAACTGAGCATAAACCTGTTTAGACATTGTCTTGGTACTTCTCTGTTTTTTTTCTAGAGTATGAAACCTTTGAAAGTCATTTAATGTTTATGCTTTTTGTAGTGATACATGTATATACATATATATGTGAACAAGCACATGCACGTTAGAGTTAGGTAGATGACTTTAGTGCAGTCTAGTTTAACATCAAATCAAGATAAAATAGTACCTATTTTACAGGATTGCTGTGAACTGAAATACATACCTATATCACTTAATGTCTGGCCCCCAGTAAATGTTTGTCATCATTATTACTTCAACATGCCTGAAGGTGGTTTTTTCCTGGAGAGTTATCTAAGTTTCATGGAGAGTTTTCATGGAGAGTTAGCGTTTTCATGGAGAGTTATCTTTTTTTAATTCACTGCTGTCCATCTTTGAAAGTCATTTTTTTTCAGATTGTGCAGACAGTGGTGTCTAACAGAGAACTCACTATATCCAGGGAGAGTTTCTCAATCCTGGGACTGTTGATGTTTTAGATGGGTCATTTTTTGTTGGGGATTGTTTTCTGCACTGTAGGGTGGTTAGTAGCCAGGGGGACAAAATCATCCCCAGTTGAGAACCTGCTCTGGAGAGTGGCTGCACTATTTTTTATTAAAAAGTTTTGACTGTTAGAAAGCTTTTATTATGAGTAGAAATCTATTTTCTTACTGCTTTTACCTTGTTTTGTCTTTTGGAGACATATAGAACAAGGTGAGCCCTTCTTCCACATAGTATCCTTTAATGTACATAAAAATAGTCATCAAGTATTTGCAGTCTTTTTGAATTGAAACATCTCCAGGTCATTAGCTGTTCCTTATGTGGCAGGCTTTCACATTAGTGCATCACACTGGTGGCTTTTCTTTAAAAACAAAGATTCCATTTTTAAACTGTAATGCTTAGAATTGAATGCAGTACTCCAGGCAAGACTTGATAAGTAAAAACTAGAATTGCATCTCTTGTTCTAGATAGAGCTATTGTCTTCTGTTAGTATAGGGAAGAATATTGCCTTTCTTCTGCATACTGTGTTTTTATTAATAATTAGCTTATGTATGTATGTATGTATGTATGTATTCATTCATTCATTCATTCATTCAGCAGTGCTGGGGCTCAAACCCAGGACCTTGCACATACTAGGCAAATGCTTTACCTCTGAGTTACATCCCCAGCTCAGCTACATTCTTTTCATGATCATACTGTACAGTGAACCTAGAGCTGAATAAAATCCCTTTATCTGTCTAAGCTATCTCTTCATCTTGTTGGTCTGCATTAGTTTTGGCTGCAGCTGTGGGAGCTTATGTTAATTCTGTTAAGTTTCTTTTTATTTGACTTAGCTAACTTCTACTTTTTAAGAAATTTTGGAATCCCAATTCTTGGTTAAATTGGAAAGTTCTAGCTTAAAGGGCCAGGTATGTGATACTTCTATTCACTGAGATTAGAAATACAGGGGATAAAATTACCTGTGCGTGTGTGTGCGCGCGCGTGTGTGTGCATGTGTGCAGATTGAAAAGGGGATCGAGGGTGGAAGCCCAAGAATCCTGATACTAAGAGGCAGCTGGACAGGCAGGAGCCAGGGATGAAAATGAGAAGAGTATCTTGGAAATTGGAATGACTGTGTGCTCGTACTACTGTGGTTGATGCTTAAGTGCGAAATGAATAAGACACGGTTGCTGCTGCTTTTATTTGCCCAGTGGTTCAACCATTGAATTAATGCAGTATCTGTCAATTGTATCTGAAGACTTGGAGTCACATTTTATTTCTCATTCTTTGCATTTAAGTGGGTACCAGATTCTACTAATTTGGAAAAAAAAATTTAAAGTATAATAAAAATCGCAAATTTTATCTAGCTCAATGATTTTTTAAAAAATAAAGTGAAATACTATAATAACCACCACCCAAATCAAGACATGATTATTCCAGTTCTCCATGAGTCTCTTGCTCACTTTCCAGTAATTACTCTCACTCCTGGTAACCACGGCCCTGACTTCTGTAACTGCAGCTCAGGTTTGCCTGGTTTTGAACTCATGTGTAAATAGAGTAATACACCCCATAGCCTACTTTTGTGTCAGACGCCTTGTATTCAACTCTGTGCCTGAGATTTACCCGTGTTGTTGCATGAAATCTGTTAAAATGTAAAAACAGTAATTTAATAACTCCATATTTTATTTTATCTGTTACAGCAGAACACTAGTTTTGGCTATTGATTACTGCACAGTACACTACAAATTTAGTGATGTAGAACCACAGGCATTTTATCGTACTCGTGAATTCTTTGACTTGGGCATTTCGTGGAGCATTTTGTGGAGGTAGCTTGTCCCTGCTGTACTGAGGTTGGGCGTAGAACAATAGAGGCTCCTTCGCTCTCCTGCCGGTTACCTTGACTGGCATGTCCTGCAGACTGGGGTCAGCTAGGCCTGTTGACTGGAGCAACCTTCAGGTGCGTCATGAGACCTTGACTTCATAGTATGTCAGCTGAGTTCCTGGAGGAATCTGTTCGGAGAGACTTAGCTTCAGAAGTCACAGGGTTGACGCTGACATAAGCCTGCCTGGATTCAAGGGAAGGGAATATAGCTCTTCTGTCTTTATGGATGATGTCTTAAAGAATTGTGAATTTTTTTTGTTTTTTTTTTTTCCGGTACCGGGATTTGAACTCACGATGTTGTGCTTGCCAGGCAGGCGCTGTGCCACTGAACTAAATCCCCAGTCCCCAGAATTGTGACTTTTTTAGAACCACAACAAAAACCACAACAAATTGTATACTAAGAGTTGCCTGTTCTATTGTAGATGGTTATTGAAGTTGTTTATTCTTTGGGGTTAAAAAAAA
>NW_004955438.1:18520886-18538298 GCF_000276665.1 Chinchilla lanigera
TATACACTATATATATGTAATTGTTTTTGTGTGTGTGTTTTTGAGGCAGGGTCTCACTCTGTGATTCACGCTGGCCTTGAGCTCACTTTGTAGCCCAGGCTGGTCTCAAACTCGCAACGTCCTCTTGCCTCAGCCTACTGAGGGCTGGGATTACAGGCGTGCACCACCACGCCTGGCTTTGGGGTAATTATAAATAATGATACTATAATCATGCTTGTTAATATCTTTTGATACACCACATTAATAATAATTGGGAGTAGAAAGGCTGATCATAGTGTATACTTACCTTTAGCTTTAATAAATACTACTAGAGGCTGCCAAACAGTTTTCCAAAGTGGTTGTACCAATATATTCCTTTCACCACATGAGAGTTCAAGTTGCTGTTCAGCGTGATGCTGTCAGCTAAATACTTCTTAACCATTTTGTTGGTTGTATAGAAGGTTTGATTGGTTTTCACTGGCATTTTCTGATGAGTATTGAATGCCTTGTTTCATGTGCTTGTTATTGCATAGCTGCTGTTGGGAAATGTTCCAGTCTGCCCATTTTTAACAAGTTGGGTTGTCTGTTTTTTTTGTACTGAAACGTTGGAGTTTTTATATATTCTGGATGTGACGCTCTGAATATATGAGTTGCAAAGATCTTGTTGATGTGGCATGCCATTTTGTTCTTACATTGTGCTTTTTTTTTTTTTTTTTTTTTTTTTTTTCTAGACAGGGTCTCACAATGCAATTCAGGCTGGCCTTGAGCTCACTTTGTAGCCCAAGCTGGTCTTGAACTCGTAATAATCCTCCTGCCTTAGCCTCTCGAGTAGTGGGATTACTGGCATGCACCACCACCCCTGGCCTATAATGTGTTTTGAGGAATTGAAGTTCTAAATTTCAATAAATTCTTGTGCAGTGATGTATTTGTCCACACGTCATTATTAGTCTTTTTCTTTGTTGGTGCCTTTTTTGTTCTGTTTAATAAGTTTTTGCTACCTCATAGTCATGAAGATATTCTTAGTCATTGTCAGAAACTCTGTTTGCCTTTCACAAGTAGGTCTAAGTCTAGAAATTGAAATTTTCTACCATACACTTACCTGTGCAAGTAGTAGCAGGTACCCTTGGGTCAGGTGGTCACAGCCTGGGAGTTAGGACTTTTGCATTCTGAGCCTTAAATTACCTCTGAGGAGCTCTCAGAAAGCATGTTATTAAATGCCTCTGGCCTTAGCTTCATCTGTAAATTGAAGAATTTGAGTGAAATCTTCTTTGGTTTTTCTTCTGGTTCTGGTTTGCTAGGTCATTCCACATAGTTTACAGTTTCATTGAGGTTTTTAAAATCTTGTATCTGAATTCTGTTCTCTAATGTATTGATGACATCTCGCAACTTTATGTTACCCTGTTATGAGTGTGGCATCCAGATCTTCATCTAAGTGGCTGATAAAAACTTTCTTGAGCATGTTGGCAAGTCTGTGCTCAAACATATTCTTTTGATATTATTGATATACATATTCTGTCCCTTATCAGGAGCACATCATTCTGTTTTAGTAAGTGTGGTTTAAGACATTAGTTCCGTTTTTGAAAGTTCTCTGCATTACATTCATTGTACTTGTCTCTTCCTGTAGTTTCCGACTTGAACTTTTATAAACTGTAGACACAGTGTAGAATTTGTGAGTCAATAGAAGTCATTCATAATCAGTGAGCTGTAGTCTTGACAGATTCTCCCTCCCACCTTGCATTTTTCCTCCTGGATAGTCTAAGTTGCTGTAGGAGGTTTGCTTATTGTGCCTGTGTGTAAGTCAGGAACTGCTCTAGTGACGTAAGAGAATATCTTTGTTTGCTTAATGACCTGCTCTGGGGTGATTTCTACCTTCCTTTCATAACATCTAGGTTAGTTTCCACAGAATGATATAATCCAGTGTAGCTGGTGTCCTTTCCTTTTTTATCCTTAATATCATATCTTCCTTACTTTTAAAAGAAGTTTGTTAGCTTGGCATGGTAGCACATGCCTATAATCACAGCACTTGGGAGGCTGAGGTAGGAGGATTGTGGTGAGTTCAAGGCCAGCCTGGGCTAAAGAGTGAGATCAAGACCAACCTGAACTGCATAGTGAGACCCTGTCTCAAAAAGAGCCCCCTGCTGACAAAAGAAAAGAAGTTTATTGAACTATAATTGGTATCATACAATTTACTCATTAATGGTGATATATAGTTCAGTAGTTTTTAGTATATCCACAGGACTCCAACCATAACCATAATGAAAATTTAGAATATCTTTATGAATGCTTAAAGAAGTCCCTACCCAGTCTCTCTCCATTGACCCCATCTCCCATCCTTAAGAATACACTAATCTGCTGTTTGTCTCTGTCTGTTTTGGAAGTTTTACATAATTGGAATTCTATACTTAGTGGGCTTTTGTGATAATTTCTTTCACTTAGTATTTTTTCAAGGTTTTCCATGTTGTAACATGGACAACATTTGTTTTATTGCTGAGTAATATTCCCCTGTATGGACAACTATATTTTACTTACCTGCTCATCAGCTGAAAGACATTTAGGTTGCTTCTACTTTTTGGCTATTTTGAATAATGCTACTGTGAGCTTTGAGTACAAGTTATTGTATGGATGTATTGTTTCCATTTCTCCTGAGTATATATCTAGGCAGTGCTATCTTTAACTCCGTTAGGAACTATCTAAGACTTTTCCAAAGTGGCTGTACCATTTTACATTCTTACTTTGCAATATATGTGTTTGAGATCTCCTCAAATCCTACCAGTCCTTGTTAGTGTCTTTTTGTTTGTGCCATCTTAGTGTGAAGGGATATCTTGTGTTTTTGATTTAAATTTCCCTGATGACTCATGATATTGAACATCTTTCTGTGTGCTTATCATTTGCTTATCAGTGTTGGAGAAAAGTCTGTCAAATCCTTGGCTTATTTTGAAAATTGGCTTTTCTTTGTTCCTGAGTTCATTAACCTTTTAATGTTCAATTTGATTTATTTACAATATAAAATATTTTTCCTTTTTCTTCCATCTTGTTCAGAGCGTTTATTCTATAGTAAGCAAGAGGGTTAAGGCCTTCTCTAGGCCTTTTATGTTTTCTTGAAAACTTTCATTGACAGCATGTAGTTGTAGATTGCCTTAGATCAGAACGTGTGTGGGAGTCGGTGGTCTCTCAGTGTTCCGCCCGGAGAAAACAGGAGAGGATTTAGAAAATAAAGACAAGAGAGGATAGGCGGGGTCAGGCGGAGTTACCTCCTGCCTGATGAGCAAGAGGACTGCCCCCAAACAGTAGAGCGTTTATTTACACCCTGGAGAGGTTGGTTCATTTTTGTCTCGCTGCCCAGCAGCCAGTTAACAAGTTACAAAGGGTTGTTTACTCGGAGGGTTTTGTTTACTCCGAGGAGCTCCCGTGTTCTCAGGCTGGCTTCATCCTGCACCTGTAATTATTTTCCAGCTTCAGGCTCCCAGCACATGTGCATCTGCTGGTTAGTAGAATAGATCTTTTTATGATCCATAATGTTTCATACATGAACTGAAATGTCCCTACAAACCAGTAGGTATGTGGTGGTGAGGGTAAAATGCCAGTTTGTGTGGCTTTGGGATGGATCACGTTTCTGGGTATGTGTGGGTGTGTCATGGAAATGTGGGTTTGAGGTCTGTGTCTGGCCCCTTGCTCCTTCCTCTCTGGCCCTGTTCGCCTGCCATTAACTGAGCAGCTTTGCCCTGCTGTGCTCTTCTGCCGTGATGTTCCTGCCTTGGAGCCAGCTGACCATGGACTAAGACCCCAAAACTGTGAGCCAAGTTAAACCTCTCTTTTAAATTGTGGCCGTGAAGTATTGTGTCTAGTGACAAGTAGTTGACTAATACAAGGTAAAATGCCTCGCTTGAACTTTACCCAAGCATCTCATTTTACAGATGAGGAAAAAATTTGTGGAGAAGTTGGTTCTTGTCTGAGCTCAGGAGGTAGACAGGGGCTACGAATGTGCAGCCTGAGCTTAGGACATACGTGTTAGTTTCACATGAAGTGACAGAGTAGCCTCAAGAGATACCAAGGTAAGGTAGAATCCTTGACCTCCGGATTTTTAGGAACTGTGTTAACAGGGACGGACATGTACGGAACCAGTGTAATACAGTGTCATAAGCACTGTGAAATTGGTTCAAAGAGTATGTAATCTAGTGCTGTCAGCACTGTCCCATGCTGAGACTTTCCAGTTTTGCATAGGCAGATTATGCAGTTGATTTTGTCTGGACCATTTAGTAAGAAATGTTAACCAAATGCCATCATTTGATGCTGAGATTGCAGAAGAAACTAACTTTAGAATCTGTAGGATTTTGCCCTGGAACCTAGAAGATAGTCTCATTAAATGCACTACTTTTATACATTATTATTTTCTTTTTTTTTTTTTTTATATCTTGCAGTGGCTTATCACATTAAGTTCTTAAACTGCATTTAATCAACATGCAGAGTCTGAAGCTGGGTGTACTGGCACACACCTATAGTCCCAGCACTTGGGATGGAGGCAGGAGGATAATCACAAGTTTGAGGCAGCTTGGGCTACATGGTGAGTTCGTGGCCACCCTGAACTGTACAGCAAGACTCTGTCTCAAAAATGCAGAGTCTGCAGAAAAAAATGTATACATACTTCGGTTCTTCATATTAATAAATGTCTGGAACCTAATGGCCAGCACTTTGAGCACCTCTTTTAATTGTAGAGGCCAAAGATAACTTGTGTTAATCTCATAATATCTCAATAAAGTATTAAAATATTTGTGCAAGTTTTTCTTTCCCTGATGTATGTATATTTTTGACAGACTCTGTATTTACACACAAACATACATATACATGCATACACACACATATACTTTGAGTTGTAGTCTCCCTAGGTTGTCCAGGCTGGCCTCAAATTCATGGGCTCAAGTGCTGCGCTTGCTTCAGCCTCTTGAGTAGCTGAGACTATGCCACTAGACCTGGCTAACGTGTTTTGAAAAGCAACTAGAAATGCCTTTCTGAAGACTACTACTCATGTCAGTTATTTGTTGTGTTACTTCCTTTGATCATTTGAAATCATACTACTTTTTAACTGAGTTAGGTTGTAGGATGTATATTTATAGTAACACATTGAGCATGTTTCTGTTTTGTCTTTTATACTGTTTTATGGCATTTGTACTTATGGTTAATATTATTAGACATTAAAGCAAATATTTTACCACTTTAAGACTTGCTGTTTTGCAGATGATTTACTCTGCAGTATGTGTTCTCTTTTAATTAGCAACAGGCCTTTTTGTGAAAATTACGCTTTCCATGTATGTTTTTTTGATTCTTGACCTTGCTACTTCCTGGTGGTGAAGCCATGGACAAATTATTTAATTTCCCTTATGCACAGTTTCCTTATATGTACAGTTTGTATAGTAACACTTAATGTTTTGTGATTATTGCAAAAATTAGAGATAAAATGTTTATCCAACACAGAGCCTGCTACATAGATGCTTAATAGTGACAGTATTAGTTATATGGTATATTAGGTCATTTGTATGTAAGAGCTGTGTGTTATAATTAATGGTTAATTGATTCCTCCTGGTATAGATTTAATCATTCATATTTTTACTTTTTTAGGATTAATTGGGCCAAATTAAATGATCATATTAATGTAAGAACTTAATGTCACTATTCATTTTCAGTTACTAGTCTTACAAAGACGTGTCATTCTTTAAAGACTAGAGACTGTATTGTTCTTTAAAGACTGACCTAGTCTTTACCTGGAAATGAAGGGCCTACCCTATCTGAATTGAAGGTATTGCGAGTTGTCTTTCTGCATAGTTGATTGTAGTGTTCATCCCTTGAGCACATTGCTAAGGCTTAGCTTGTGCTGCTCCAGATGTTGCACTAAGAACACTGGAAAGTGTTACTCTACATTTTATGTAATAAAGTTCTTTTTATTGTTCATGAAGATTTATTTTAAAATATTTTAATTGAAAAATTAATACATGCACACAGTAATACTTTTAAGCAGTACAAAAGGGTAAAATGAGACTCCCAACCTTAAAGCATCCTTTTGCTAATTAACTACGTAGCTTCTTAGTGCTATGCTTCATACACATGTAGAGGTGCATGGCTGTGCAGCCCCCGGGATGCCCGTCACACCTAGTCAGGAATTTGCAGCACACGTTTAATAACTAGATCCTTTTATTTTCTGTGAGTAGAAATGTTCAGAAACTTGGTTCTTCCTTGCATTTTTCACTTGCTATATTTTGGAGACTCTTCCATGTTGCTGTGTTTGAATCCATCTCATTTAAAAATTGCCTAATGCTGTATTCTTTCCTGTGATACTCCATCATGCCCTCCTCGTGATGCTAGTTAGCAGCGTTTCTGGTCTGGTCCCTTGTTACTGCATACAGTGCTGCGATGAATACCCAGGTGCGTTTGCCTCTCAGAGTCAGTTTTACATTTTTTTGGTGTGGCTTTTATCCTTTTTTTTTTTATAATGTAAAGGTGTCTTAATAAGAACATTAGCCTTTTGTAGTGTGTTTTGCACATGTATTTCATTTGTCTCTGAGTTTGTTCATGGTGCTTTTCTTCCTTTTTTGTGAAGGCTTTGCATTTTTGTCAGTTTATCAGTTTTCTTTATGGCTTTAATTTTTTTTGTATTGATTAGCTTTTGTTCTTCTGAGATTCTGCTATTCTTATGAATTTTTTTAATGATTCTACTGTGCTGCTGATACATTTTCATTGTTTGGTTATCTTAATTTTCTCAGTGTTTGGTAATATTCTCCCTTAGACTTCTACTCCAAGAATATATCCGGAAACTATTTAGTGGATCCTGCGTGGTATATTGGTAGATTTAGTAGTGAATAGCTAGAGAATTAATGGTAAAGAAAATTTGCTTTTTAATTTTGTCCATTCCCCATAAGAGAATTAATGAAAAGTAATATTTATAAAATTTTTAAAAGTACACTAGACATTATATAAAAATCTTAGTTATATAGTTCAAAATTTATGATTTTAGAGAAGTGTTTATGCAGTGTATGTAGTAACATGTTCCCTGTCTTGAGGTTGTATTTTTAGGTTGTTTCTCTCTCAGTTCTGACTTTTGCCTAGGTTGTTTCTCGTTTCTAATCTCTGGAGGAGTAGCTGAATGTTACTGTGGTGTCTTCTTCACTCTTGGTTCTGGGGCACCTGTTGGGACCCAGGGATGCAGCAAAAGTCAGAGAGAGAAGCTTGTGCAGGCTTTATGGAGCCCTTCCCTTCTGGAGTGACGTGGTGGCAGGGAGGTGGCTGGTGTTTGTGTTTGGAAATGAGCAAACTAACGTGCTGTGTGCTTTTATTTGAAATTTAGTTTTGCAGTTGCTGCACGCCTTAGAACTTTTAGAAGTCATTTAAGGAAATAGACATTGATGAAGTATATCTGGTACTGCATTTGAAATGTTTTACTCTACCAGTAATTTTATAGTCTAATGCTACTTTTCTAATATAAGTAAAATAAGAAATGTGACTAGGAAAATTTTTCTTCTCTGAATATATCCACTTTATTTTTCAGAGTTTGAAGCGTGAGTCTTCACCTCGTTCTTTCCAGCTTAGGTGTGAACACATGACGAGTGTGACAATTGCTGTTAAAGAGTGTATCACAGTTTGAGTGTAGCTTGATGTTTTTTAGGAATAAATCTATGAATTTATGGGATCATTATCTCTGGAGGTTCACTTCTGTGTTCTCCTAGTTCATTGTGTTGTATTTTGACACTTACTTGATTAATATTACAAAAGGTACCTTGTAACTGTAAATGTTGGTCATACTGTATTGATCCCTGATAGGAACCCAGAGGCAGGTCATTTAGCTTTCCTTGCCCCAGGTTTTTATGTGAAGTGGTATTGATAATAAGGTACTTCTTTATTCCTTCTGAATATTCTTACTGTCCTGTCTCAGTTGTAGGATTTATGGGGAAAAAGTGAGGAAAATGGATGAAGACCCTATGTGTTATCAGGAAATGGCTGTATAAACTCAAGAGTTTGTAGTTTGCTTTTCAGATGTTTTCTCAGCAGTAATCACATGCATTAATAACTTGATGAGATAGCTCGTTGTGAGAGGATTGTCTTTCGATGTGTTGCTTTCACATTGTTTCCGATGTCATTTAGCAAAAGAGGTGACAGAGTTCTTGTTGGCCGATTATCTCTTGTTTGATTATATTCTTTGACTTTGACTTTGACTTTGGCAGGAAGCCATTTATACCAAAACATATAATTACTTCTTAGTCTCAAATAAGTTTGAAGCACAAATGAATCATGTTAGCCTAAGGATATGGGTTGAGCAAATCTTATTTATGGCTCTTCCTGAGTCATTCAGCAGTTCCACTGAAGATACAACACAGTGAACTAGGAGAACACAGAAGTGAACCTCCAGAGATAATGATCCCATAAATTCATAGATTTACTCCTAAAAAACACCAAGCTACACTCAAACTGTGATACACTCTTTAACAGCAATTTTGTCACACTCGTCATGTGTTCACACCTAAGTCACTAATTTTATTTTTTATCCAACTTCTAAAATGAACTGGAGGAGCTTTTTTTAAAGTCTTAAGCATGATGGACTTGTCGAGAACAGAGCAGTTCCACTGCAGATGAATGATTCGATTCAGAAAGAAAGGTGTTCTAGCCTGGTGGTCCAGTCTGCGCATCACAGTGCCCTGTGGAGCATGAAAACATGCACACGCCAGGGCTACTGTGGAGTCCGCTCTGCACTGTTCCAAGGTCCCAGTGAAACAGTGATGTATAGCCTGGATTGCCAAACCCTGCCTTTGATGATGGGTACTTATGTAACCGACCTTACAGTGTTCTTAACTTCCTGGCACTCATTGCAAAGAGGAAACAGGAGCTTCATAACTGGTGATATTTAAAGAACTGGCACCATTGGGAGAGGCACTGTTTTATACTCTGCAAACCTGGTAGGATTTGCTTCTGTAGATATCTACAGCTGTTCACTAATAGTTTTGTCAAAGGATTCAGAAACATTCTTCACCTGGGTTTTTATTGATCCTTATTTGAAGCTGATGGAATCACACTAAATCATAGCTGTGTAATGGTGTTTTTGTGTGAAGCCATGTTTAACTTCTTAAGGCCAAAGGTTGCGTTTTATTCATCTTTGTATTTCTAGCCCTTCACAGATTCTTGGACTTATTTTTGAGGTGTTTTATGAATGCATTTGGAATAAATGGGTTCAAGTGTTTAATTTCCTGTTGAACTAAATTGCAATAAAGAGAGCTTAGAAAATCTAGAGTAGGAGATGATTAGCATGCTTCCTAGACCATCTGTCACTAATATCAATTGTTTCTACTTGGCACTGTAGACTTGATTTTTGAGGGGCAGGGCAGCTTGTGCAAAATAAAAAAAAAACTGAAGTTATTCTGTACCCCTCTACTTAGTGGAGTTATTTTACAAAAATTGACATTCTTATTATTCAATATAGATGGATGTAATTGCTTATTCCAGTAGCAATGCTGTTGTAACAACTGATAGCTTTTTCTGCCTTGTTTCTCTGGTCTATTTTTTATGTCTCAACCTGAGTGATCTTTTTAAATGTAAGGGAGAACATGTCACTTCTCTGTGCAAGACCTTCCCTCACTAGTCCTCAGGGGGACCCTTCCATGGGATAAGTTCCCTGTGGCCTTTTGCATCTGACTCCAGCCAGTGTCTGCCCCAGCTTCCCACCCTCCTTACCCTGTGTGGAACAAGCTGGGTGTGTTCTCCTTTGCACCCTTGCATATGCTCCTGTTTCATTGTGGGATATTTGTGTGGAGCTTGTGCATGGCTGTCTGCTGGCACTATATTTTGTTGCTAAGATGTCACTTTGTGTGGCTTAGCACGTTTTAAACCTCTGCCCCTATTCCTGCTCCACTCCAGCTCTCTTACTACCCTTGGGCATATGACATCTTTTACTTTTTAAAAATTATCTGTCTTCTGAATATATAAGCTCCATGAGGACAGGGCTCGTTGTCTGCTTTGTTTGCTGCTTTGTCTTCTAGTACAGCTCCTGGCACAATATGTTGTCAATAAATATTTGTTGAGCAGATGAATTAGTGCAGCAGACAGCAGATACATGGTGGTAATAGCATGGCATTCTGGTGGACTTACAGCATGGTAAAAATGTTCATATTGTTTTTTAAAAAAACTACAAACCATTTGCTCACATAGTGCTACCTAATTACTAGTATTACCTTTTAGGGGTAGAAGTTGGTGCATCATAAACCTGTGTGTACCTTCAGGTAACTCTTTGTGACAGACGCTTGAGAAGCATTAAAAGTTTGGGTTCAAGCTTGTAGAGTTCATTTTATAGATGGAATGTATTTTGAGAATGACCTAATAAAACATGTTAGCAAAAAATATCAAAAGTATAAAAACTCCAGTAAGAAATAGGTCAGTGGGAAAATTCTTCTTGACTCGGGTGTTCAGTGTATGGTGTTTATTTTGACTGAAAAATTGTGAATTAAATGCAAGTATCATAGATGTTCCAAAATCTTGTAGAAGTTAGGTTTATCCTTTTACCACAGCCTGAGTCCTGTCTGTGGTCTTCAAGTGTCTGCAGTATCTGTTGCTATGTGCTAGCCCCTGGCTTAGCCTCCCACTCTCCCCCTTGCTCGCTGCGTCCCAGCCACTTCTGTAGGGTCTCTGTACAGCCTGTCCTGCCTGTACTGTCTGTTCCCCATACCCGCGGCAGCTCCTAACTGCTCGTGAAGGGGCGGAGCATGATTACTCTGTAATTCCAGAAGCCACCTTTTGCTTCTTTGCATGCCCTATCTTCCCTTTTATCTGCTTTAAGAAGGTGTAGTGAGTACTTTTTCAAAATATCAGATATGTTTGTTTATATTATCTGTCTTCCTGATGAATATGTGGAAAGTAGGACATTTCTAGTACTTGGCACATGGGAGACTATCAATAAGTATTTGTACAATAAATGAGTGAATAAACTATGACATTGTTAGTTTTTATAAATTTACTGGATTCACAGTTAATGTTTATTACCACAATAACTTGTAGAATTATGTAATTAGCATCTTTGAAAAATATCACTTGTAATGCTTTTCTAATTGTGCATGTGTAGGTTAGGTCACTGAGAACATTGGTTATTATTTTGTTCATTAATTTATTTTACCTGTTGTGCCTAGAAATGTTTTTTTGTTTTGTCTTGTGATGAAATATGTACCAGTGTAACCATTTTTAAGCACACAGTTCAGTAATGTCAAGAGTACTCATATTATTGTGAAGCAGAGCTTCAGAACTTTTCATCTTGCAAATTTGAAACTCTGTGTCATTGAATAACTGTCTTTTCCCTTTCTCTCTAGCTGTTAGCAGCTACTCTTCTGTTTCGTGTCTCTGTGAATTTTACTATGTTAGATACCTCCTTTAAGTGGAGTCATACAGTATTTGTCCTTTTGTGACTGGCTTATTTAGCATGATGTGCTCAAGTTTCATCCATGTTATAGCATGTGCTACAGTCTCCTTCCTCTTCAGGCTGAATAATTTGGCAATGTATATAAATGTCCATGTTTTGTTTATCTGTTCATCCGTGGATGGACACTGGCTATTGTTAAGAGTGCTGCTGTGAACACAGTGTGTAAATATCTGTTGGAGATTATAAACCCTTTTCTTGAGATATGTTAGCTTAAAAGAATGAACATACTAAGCCAGTTCTATTTTCAGTATATACCTCTGTTCTAATTTCCAAGGATCTTAATTTTACTTAATGGAACATTTTTCAAAAAAATAATTTATTCTCATGAAGAGGCTATTTTGCTGTGACTGTGGAAATGTAGGTGACCTGCTTTTTATATGTGGTACATCCTGGAAGCCTATATCAAGTTCCGTGAAAGAACAAGCTGTTACTCATTGTTGTACCTCCTAATTACTAGTATCTAGGACTTGTAAGTGGCCTAAGTGGTAGAATGAGATCCGGGATGGTGTATTGTGAAAGTAAAAGGAAGAACATGTTTCAAGAAAGAATAAGCAGCAGCGTTGAGTGCTGCTGAGCAGGTAAATGAGAAATGATTGGGTTGTGGGCTTGGAGGTCACTGGTGATCCTAGCGAGAGTTGTTGAGTGGAGTCGTGAGGGTGGAGCCCAGGGGGAGTAGTGGAGTGGGAAGAGAGGAGATGTGAGCACAGGTGGCTATGGAAATATTTGACACTGAAAGGGAAAAGAATGGGTGCTAGAGGAGGAGACTTTAGAAACTTTTTTGTTTGAATAGTAGAGCCTTGAGGCTGTTTGGCAGCTGATGAGGAGGATTCAGTCTAGGGAGACACTTGAGCATGTGACAGGAGGATCCATTAATAGTGAAATTTGGAAAGATTGGAGGGGCTGGAGGGTAAGGTGAGAGTGGAGGACTTGATGTGTCATAGGAGGTCAGCTTCTTTACATTGTGACAGAGCGAGGGAAGCTAGGCTTGGACCCCAAGTTGGCTTGAAGTGGGTGCAGGTGGTTTGTGGACTGGTTTTGGAAAGATAAAAGAATTTCCTTTGAAACTTTTTTTTTTTTTTTTTTAACTAGGGTCATCTGTGGAGACTTAGGACCTAGGAAGGGGAATTACAGTTTTGAGGAAAATAAACAGAGTTCAACATATTTGTTACAGAGAGTGAGGCAGAACTTTAAAAGGAGTGGTGGTTTGGTCATCTGTGGTAAGCATAAAGCTATTTGGTTGTAGAAATTTATTGAATTCCTGTAAAGTACAGTGTGTTGTGGATGAGACAGTTCTTGCATCCAGGGAACTTCAAAACTTTTAGGGACCTTTCTCATGTGCAGTAAGAGTTATGAAATAGACTTCAGAGGTGATATCTGATTGAGGAGCCAACCTTTGGATATGAGAAAGATTTCATTAAATGTAGATGGAGGGTGTGGAAGAAAAGGGTACTGCAGAAAGTGGAGATAAGGTGTTACTGTGTTTAATGAATGGTGAGTAGTTTGACAGGTCCTAAATTTCCCTTGAATCATTGTTTCTATACAGTGTGCAACGTATCAGAGAAGTTTAGAAGTTTAAACAAAATTGGGTACACATGTACAACCCCCAAAGGAACTTACATGAATACGTATTTTTTTTGAGATTTTTTTTTTTTTTTTTTTCTGGGAATTGAACTCAGGACCTTGCACTTGCCAGACAGGCGCTTGTGCCGCTGAGCTACATCCCCAGCCCGTGCACACCTACTTTAGGGAAGATTTATGAGTAGTCACTGTGTGTGTAATGAGCTTTATGTGGCATTGTAACTTCCCAGTATGGGTGTGATGAATTCATAGAGCTCGTTAAGTCTGTTAAGTGTCACTGTTGTGATTCAGTCAAGCTTTTTTTCTCTTTTCAGCAGAAGATTAAAAAATATTCCAAATTTGAATCCAGGATTTGAAAAAATGCCAGTTGTCTAAATACAGTACCGTATTGTGATAAATATAGCTATTGAAATTTTAAAATCTATTCACAAAAGTTTATTTTAATATTCATAGCAGAACTTTTTTTGGAATGTTATCTGAAAAACAAAGGACCATTTTATCATTAGCGCTGACTATTAATTAGGGTATTGTTTCAGATATAAAAGTTGATCTGCCACTGAAATTCTATTTGAATATGTATAGTTCCAAGCTTGCTTTGTGTATTTAATAACTTTAGTACCATAATTACTCTGTTTACAATTAAATTTTGGTGAATATGCTAATATGGGATATACCAGTGAGTGATTTCAGTAAAGGGCAGTATTGATTTGCATTTTGATGTGTTTTTCAGTTGCATCTGCATTTCATTTAGTATCAGAGGGAAGAGAAGTGGTCAGATTATGTAATGTATTATGATGATAAACTTTATTCTTTTCTTTGAAGGCTTTCTCTTGCATTGGCTACTATAAGAGTAGATTTGAGCCAAGTGGCTGAAATTATGCAGAAAGATTTAATTTGGTTATGGGTTGTACCCTTCAGTGTATTCTTTAATAGAAACCATAACACAGATACTGTTCATTATTAAAAGGAAACTGTATTGTACTGGGGCAATTGTTTGATTTAAAGGAGTATTTTAAGTTCTTTAGAACGCTCAGTAACCAACGAAGGCAAGTACTTGTGGTTATTTTTGTGAGCAGATACTTAGGGTTTTAAATAATTCCTCTTTCTTTTCAGAAATCGCCTGAAAAGCAACAAGGAGATTAAGAAGCAGAAATTTCATGTTGGGAGACGTCCTGTAATCCTTGACTAGAAAATAAGAGAGGCCTTGTGACCAGGAA
Source organism: Chinchilla lanigera (assembly GCF_000276665.1). Classification (NCBI taxonomy): domain Eukaryota; kingdom Metazoa; phylum Chordata; class Mammalia; order Rodentia; family Chinchillidae; genus Chinchilla; species Chinchilla lanigera. Next base: position 18,535,101 of record NW_004955438.1, read on the forward strand.
GATCACATGGGGGGTGGGAAATGCTGCCAGGGAGCCTTGGGTCTAGACACGGGTCTCAGAGAAAGTTGGTGGACTAGTGTCCTCCAGAGCAAGTGGCACCCTTGGAGGAGCACACGACTGAGGCTTTGTTTGGAAGAACAGGAATGGGTGTTGGGAGAAAAGGGCTTTAGGGAACTTTATATTATAAAAATGTTCTGTATCATTGCTGCATAAGGGTGATGCATTTATAAAAATTTATCGATATACAGATGTGTGCAGTTATCAGTTTATTGTCTCTCCAATCCAAATTTACCTTCCTTTGTTGGTGGTGATGTTTGAGCTAAGCCTGTGAACATTTTTGTCTTTCTAGAATAGTGTTTGATTTTGCCAGTGGAAGGCAGAAAGGGTTCATGCTAGACATAGCGGGGAAGGGGCTTTTTTTATTAGTGCAAGGTCTTGCTTCGTTTTGTTTTGTTTGTTTTTCTTCCTCTCTTACAGAGTGCCAGCGGCCGTACTCACTTTCCTGTGAGTGTCATTAGCTCTGCAATAGGCATTTCTTGCTGCCGCTCTGCTGAAGTGGGCAGGCTCCAGTGGAGCAGCTATAGCCTGCTGGCCCTCCAGAGAACTCTGCCCCCAAGAGGGCTGTGCTGCAGCCTGCCAGTGAAGTGGGCCTTTCCTGGCATTCTGCCTCAGCCTGGGAGATAGTAACTGCGCTCCGCACTTGCTCGTCCCGTGTTCCTTAGCATTGTCCTTTACTCCTGTTAGTAGTTGAGCATCTTTTGTAAGTAAATTTTTTTTATATTACATTGTTCTGTTTAAATTATCTGTATGAGCCGGACATGGTGGCACGCGCCTGTAATGCCAACACTTGGGAGGCGGAGGCAAGAGGAATGCCATGAGTTCAAGGTCAGCCTGCACTACACAGTGAAACCCTGTCTCCAAAAAAAAAAAAAAAAAACTTGTCTGTTTCGTACTCCAAATGAATACTGTTGTCAATTTATGATTTGTATAATTCACCTAATTATGTGTGATAAAATGATTGTAAGTGTACAAGTTGCTTCATTTTTACAAAGTGAATGTACAGTTTAAATATCATGAAGGATGAGACATAGAATATTGCTAGATCCCCCAAAATCTTTCTCCTGGTGTCTTCCAAGTCTTACTCGTTTCCTTCTGGAAGAGCATCTGTTGTTCGATCTCTGTCACCGGTGATGGGCTTTATCATTGACACTCATATGAATAGAAACTTACAGTATGTCTTTCTGTGTCCAGCTTCTTTTTCTGACATAGTGTTTGGAAGCTTCCTCCATTTTCCGGCTGATGGGCCTGTGGGTTTCCAGTTTGTGAACACAGCTACTGTTATTCATGTACAGTGCGTTTGTTTTCATTTGTCCCAGGTACATACACAGTAGAGCTGCTGGGCTAGTTAGCACTAATGTCAAGCAGATGGTTCAGATTGGTTGGCGCGGTATGTCCAGAGTTCCAGTTGTTCTGCCTTCTTACCAGCATTTGGTATTATTGGATTTCAACAGTTGACGTAAAGCCTTTAACTACTAGTCACTCTTAATGAGGTTTTAATGCTTTACATTATGGTAAAAGAAAAGCTTCCAAGGTGTTTTATTTTGGAGGGGCGGTGAGTGCCTATAGTATCAGCAATTTAATAGAAATAGTTTATAATCTACGACCGGTTTTGCAAATACCAATTTTGTTTCTAAATAAAATAATAAGAAGTAGAATCCAACAGCGTATTGAAGAATCATCAACAAGTATAACCTCTTCTTCTGAGGCTGTCATGCTAAGCCGACCTGTATCAGTGTGCAGTGCACTAACTGCATTGCTTCCGCTCCTCTGTGGCCCTCAGTACCTTGAGAAGTTGCTGTATCGGTGTGTTTTGGCTGCTCCACTGAGCAGCAGCAGTCCTTGAGCCCGGCATGGCCATGTGGGTGCCTGAGGCCTGCCTCCCATGGCAGGGGCTATGGAAGGGAGGCTGCCACATCTTTTCCAGCAGGACTCCCCTCGCTGGGAACTTCTGTCAGCACGTTTTAAAGGAGTGCACGGTGTCACAGTGGCCTCTGGCAGAGCTGCAGATGTTTCAGTGACCTTTTAACATTGATGTGGAGCAGAGCTAGGTGTAAGGGAGGCTATAACCCAAGAGTTTTGAGTATGAAACTATTTTTTCATTTTTTAAAATTTGATTTTGCAAAGGAATTGGTAGTGTAAGACCTCCATGCGACCAGCTTTGTATGAACTATTTTCGGTTTACTTGGGTTGGTTAATGTTACGGTTAAATTCCTTGCATGCTGAGTTGCCTTAATGTGTATGAGTGACTGAAGAAGAAAAAAATAGCAAAGCTGATAACCATTTCTAAAAAGCTGATCCCTACCTCATATTTTATACCAAAATAAAGGTAAGCAGATCAAAATTTTACCATTGAAAAATGAGCCATAAAATAACCAGAAGAAAACTTGGGGATACCAAAAATTTTTTTTTCACTTGGAGGTATTTCTAAGGGTGATATGAAATCCAAAAGCTATAAAAGTAAACACAGAAAAGTAAAATAAATAGGGACGATTATTTGTAATACAAAGCACTCATTTCTTTAATACACAATACATAAGAAATGCCTTAAATAAAAAGCAAAACTAATCTAAAAGGAGTATAAGTAAAGGTTACTAATAATTTACAGCATATAAACTGTTGGTTTTGCTTAGAAGTTCCTTTTATTTTCTTTTTGTGGAGAGTAGGGATGAGGCCGGCTTATTGAATGTGAAGATTTCTTCTAGTTTTGACCTCTTGTTCATTGTTAATGTTAGCAATAATTTTTTTGGTGTTTAAAATTACAAAATATTACACAACCCAGCAAACTTTATCAAGCAAAAATAGACCTAATGAGTTATATGGTACTTCCCTAAGCATCATCTTAGTTAAGAAGTACAACTTTGCCTGCCACACGTCCCATCTTAATAACAGCTTTCATCCACTTCCCCAAATAAATGTCTTTTATGGGAACCACTTCCTTATTTTGTGCTAGTGTGGCTGCCTTTAGCACTGTGGTTTCTGTTTTGTTTTAGATGGGCTTTTTAAAGTCTAGTGTTCTTCTTTACATTACTTTTCTTTTCCCCTTCAGTTTTGGAAAAACTGGTATTGTATGTGGTACAAGGTTTCCCACAGCTGGAGTTAACTGATTAGGTTCCTGTGTTATGCTCTGGTTTTTTTGTT
>NW_004955438.1:18538398-18578152 GCF_000276665.1 Chinchilla lanigera
TATATATATATATTTTTTTTTGTATGATAACTTTGAGGGTGATGGTGATGTTCTTTTATCAGGAGACAAATGGATATCACTCATATATTGATGTTAGCAGCTAGCAGTACTTAATGTTTGGACCCATTAATTCATTAGGAGATGGGATTGATGATGATGGTAATAACCTATCACCATTTTTTCATGTATTAGCTTAAATTCTTCTATAAAGAGAAATTTTTCTTCATCTTCTATTTGGTTGCCCATTGGTACAATTCGTTTAGGAAATAAAGCACAGTCCTTGATTCACCACTTCTTGCAATGAAGTGGTTTCCTATTACCCTGTCGATATTTATTCACTTAGATTTTTTTAATGAACTTTTAGATGTGTTTATTTTATGTGTTTTAATGCATTGTGGTTTTGACTTTATTGACTCAAATTTTCCCATCTTTGAGGCTGGCTCTTTAGACCTGGCATATTTGGCTTAAACTGTTGTAATTTTTTGCTGGCTTTCTCACCGTTTAGTGTCACAAGATGTTCCAACCTTTACTTATAGATTCCAACTCCAGACCTGGAATCAGTAATTTCTTCAAGGGGCCTGGTTTCTTTAATGGAAACAGGATTTCAAGAATACAGCTCATATGCTAGGAATGCTTCTTGTTATTATGCTGGTTATTGTTTTTAAAGTTTTTGTGGCTGGAACAGTGATATATATATACACATACACACACACACACACATATATTGTGTGTGTGTATGTTATATATATGTGTGTGTATGTTAGGGCTTTGTGCAAAACATAAACTTATGAATTAAGTGCATTTTCAACTATAGCATTTTCAACTGTACTACTTCTTTCTCTTGTTGTGTCTCCTTTTTCCATATTGAATTGTGCTAAGGACACAGGGTATAATATCCCGAGAATGTCACCTAATTCTGGTATGTAGAGAAATTCAGGTCCTCCGGTGAAGGTCTAAAACTGCAGGTAGTACTCAACCCTGTGCTGCTGTTTGTTTCTATACATAATACCTGTGATAAATTTTGACTTGCAAACTAGGCACAGTACGAAATTAGCAATAATAAAAATATTTTAACAATATACTGTAATAATTTTTAGTGAATTTGGTGTGTCTCAAGTAACTTGGTGTAGTATACTCATCCTTCTTGTGATGCTTCCCTGATGAGGTAGAGTGAGTAGTGTTTGGCTGCTCGAACACAAGCATTGCGTGGATTTACTGGGCAAAGGGATGAGGCACGTCCAGGCTGGGCAGACGGGGATGGCTCAAGATTTCATCGCACCACTCAGGAAGGCCTGAAGTCTAAAGTTACATGTGTTTTATTTCTGGAATTTTGCATTTAATATTTTCAGACCTTGTTTGACCTTAGGTAGCTGAAAGGATTGGTGCGGGACTACTGTACTCACTCATGCTGTTCTGCACGTGTACTCACAAGAGCCTGAGTTAGCAAAGGCAGGTATTAGCGTAATATGATTACTGAAAGGAAGCTGCTTTTGCATAGGTTCTCCCATTTTTTATGGTTATGTCTACATTGTCAGAACATGTACGTCTTCCGTATTCTCTCCTTTATAACCGTTTCCCGGTCTCACTTCTACAAGTAAATATATATTTACTGCGTGGTGACGTAAGTCTGTCTGTAGTCATTTTGGATAAATGAGCCTTTTTCTCCGGTAGATTCTTCGCCTTTTCTGTGTTGATACTGCTTTGGAGTATGTGCACTTCAGTTTTCTTCGGTACACACGTATATTTGATGTGTGTGTGTATATATATATATAAAATGATATATACCTTTATCTATCTATATAAATATATATATATATGGGATTTTCTTTTTCCGTATTCTGAATTTGTGATTTTTCTCTTGAAGTACTTACCTTTTTTGTTCTTTTTGACTTATTTTTCCTTTTCACTTTATAGTTCTTTTAAGCCACTTAAAATTTTATTCAGTATGTGTTCCTTTTTATTTAGTCTTTGTCTCTGGAATAATTTTGCCTTTGTGTGTTTGTGGTGGGGATTGAACACAGCTAACAAGTGCATCTTCTTGTTCTACTATACCTAGCCCTTTGTCTTTTAATTATTATCTTATATCACCTAATGTTTTTCTAATTCTGATTCATGTTAGTTTCCCCTACATGAAAAATTTCTTGTCTTGAAGCTTTTGTAGTTCTTAATTTTGGGGGAGGAATTGTTTTTCTGAAGGGACGTTTTCTTCCTTAGTGTCAGCTTTGTGTGAGAGTCAGCCTCTATTCCCTTTTGGCCGCTGAGGTTGACACGCAGTTCGTTTTCCTTTATGTACACTTTCAGTTGGTGTGGTTCAGTTTAACCTTGTCCTTCTCTAACCCCAGGCTCTCTCTTTCATTTGGTGTAGTGTCCCAGATCTGCGTGCTGCCTCGCAGATCGCTTTTACTCGCTCTTTCCCCTTACCCTGTGGTGCTCGCTGTGGATTATATCCCTCGTACTTTCTCTTCAGGTGGGGCTTTGCTCTGGTGGACACGTTGGCTGGTTAGTTTTGAGAGTTACGCCTGGTTTGCCTTTCCCCACTCAAAGTTTGGGGCTTTTGGGAAGAGAGGGTACCGTCGCCCAGTTTTACTGTAGATATTTTACATGGATTGTGCATTTTTTGCTCCTTTGAACTTGTCTGGTTTGCGGGGTAGGATTTAGGGAAGTTAAACACCGTGCTGCTGCCCCTACTGAGTTCTGCGTTAACTGTGATAATACTGTTCTGTGGAACTATTTTTAGGAGAGAAAAGCATTCCAAGTCTTAATTAATTATTACAATTAGTTTCATTTGGTTGGACACAGGAGTGAAGCTAAAAATAAAAGCAAACAGCTTTATTTGCAGGAAAAACACTCTTTTGACCACAGTTTTATATTGACTAGGTGCCAAGCCAGATTATTTTATTTATTAATAAAAATTTTATTTTTTATTAGTACATGTTTGTAGTATTAATGTTGACATTCATTGTGGGCAGTTGGTACACGGACACAACACATCTTAATTCTTTTCTTTATGTCCCCCTGTCCTCCCCTCCCTCTCATTCCTTCCCTCTCATCCCCTCCCTCCCGTTCTTGGTCCCCTTCCCTTTTGCAAAAGATCTGTCTCCATTTCCTATGATATCCTTCATTTTGTTCTTTAATTCATCTATATGTAGGGTTTCTCATATAAGAGAAACCACATGACATTTCAGCTTCTGTGGCAGATTTATTTCACTTAACGTTATGGTCTCAAGATAAAACGTGGTATTTGTTACTTACGGAAAAGAATTCTAGAAAAATACAAAGTATTGTCCGGTCACTATTTTGGGTGACAGAAAAATTAATTTATTGTAAAATATTTTGACTACTATTAGGAAATAATCAGGTGGGAGATTACTCGTGATTTGATAAAGTTGGATGAACTGTAGAAGGGGTCCATTTTAGTACTTGTAAGTACTGTGTGTTTTAGTTGTTACTTTTAGCTGGTATTGTACGACAGGTTTATAGGCTGCCTTTTTGGTGTTTTGAGGCTAGGCTGTTATGGTTGGCTCTAAAATTTAACTCAGGAAAATTCCACCAAGGACTGACAGCACAGTAATTATGAGGATAAATTGATATGAAGAAATAGCTGTTGTACTTTGAAGATGTTTTTGTTATCTGAGAGAAGATTTAGATAGGAGAGATGCATTGCGTATTCTTTGGGAAAAAATTAAATAAAACATTTCCCAATAAATGCATAAAGAACATTTATTTGCATGTGTGGAATTTGTGTTGTAGAGCGATGGGTGGGTATTTGCTAAAAATTTCCCATCTGATGTAGTATCTAGATATTTAGTATATCTGGGCTCAAAACTGCACTGCTTATATAATGTAAATTTATGTCACATCCTAGCAGACTTTTTTCATTTAAATAATGATTTCAAGAACTGCAGACTAATTTAATTCTTATCACTCTCCTGTCTTTGCTGTATCTTTGCTTCATTTTTAGGGAACTGTGGAATATTAGGTAAATCCTTTTCTGTTAGCATTTATGGATCTGAGTGTTTGAAATTATACAACACATACACAGCCATGTGTGCACATGCACAAATATCAGCTGAGGTCCTTTACACAAGGAAGGGTTACACTTGAGGGCTTTTGAAAGTAGGAGAGAAGCTACTTGATCAAGATCAGCAAGCTAACTGTTATCAAAAGTGGAACGAATAAGGAACATTTATTTGTCTGTATGGAATTCGTGTTGTAGAATGAAGGTGTGGGTATTTGCTGCCGATTTCTAATCTAATGTAGTATGGGTCTTTCCATTTCAGCAACCCTGACACTGCTTCCCCTGAATATTATGTCAAACTTCTGCATTGGTGAGAAAAGTGAACTCAGTCATCTCTTGTAGGATAGCTAGTGAGAGGGGAAGCAGGGGTGCTGAGTGGCATCAGCTATGCTTTCTTCTGTGAACCCAAATCACTAGACAGACACAGTTTCTCTTTGTCACTCATGAAAGGTGACTTCTGTAGCGGTGGAGCATGTTGGTGAGGCTTTCTAACCAGGTAGTCAGTGCAAATTCTCATGTTCCACCACATAATTAGCTTGCTGAGGCTTGATTTCCTTATTTATTAAATGGAGATGATAGTGCAGTCTTCACACGGTCTTGAGGATGAATGGGAACTCACGTAAAGCATCTACTCTTGTGCCCCGAGTACCCCTGGCCTTTCATTTTGTATTGTATTTTCCCTCTTACCATGTCAATACTGTCCTTATAAACCCCTCTTTGTGTTACTCTAAAGTGTGCATTGTAATTGTAGGCTCCTTTACCCTGAACTTTTTAAATTATTGAGTAGCATTTTAGTCACCGGTGATGTGGCACTGGAACTAAAAACTAAATATTTTCTTGAAAGTGACTGCATGGATCATTTTATGTGTTGTCTCAGTTCCAAAGCTGAATAATCAAATAGGATTTGAGCCATTATAAATCTGTATTAAGAGATGTTCTTTCTTAGGTTTTGGGGTAGGTGGGAATCTGACCAGATTCCGTTCCTTAGGGAACAATGTTTTGAACACTGAGTATATGTGTTGCTTTGTTCTGTATTATAGTGAAAATGCCTCGTGTAAAAGCAGCCCAAGCTGGAAGACAGGGCCCTGCAAAGAGACGTCTTGCGGAACACTTCGCAGCTGGGGAGATAATAACCGACCTGTCAAAAAAAGAATGGAAGCTAGGATTACCCATTGGCCAAGGTGGCTTTGGCTGTATATATCTTGGTAAGTGTGTGACTACTTCTAGTCATCAATCCAAAGAATTTTGATGCCTTTTTGAAAATCTAGGTTTTTCATTTTTGTGCTATTACTGGGTGTTCCTAACAATCTGTATCTTGTATGATTAGGCAAAAATGCATCTCTGATAGGAGTAGAGGAGCAGATTACTCATTTAATCATAATGGAAAAGGGGGGACAAAATATCTAGTAATGTCACTAGTGAGCACTATGACTTCAGATTTTTAAGATTTTGTATAATCTTGGCATTTTTTGAGAGTCAGAAGAAGCCATGGGTAACTATTTCTTCACCCAGTCCTGCTGTTTTTGGCTAGTTTTACAGATTTTTTTTTACAGATGGTGGAGTTTTTTCTTTCTTTACAACTCTCATAGTCATTGTAGTGGGATTAGAAGAATAACCTAGAAACTGTATATTAGGCCTAATGAAATCACCATTAAATAGCACATTTACCTTGAAATTTTTGGAGAACCATGTAGGGTCCATGTGGGACCCTGAAATTCTGTAGGTTTAACTAAATTACTGATTTAAAAAATATTTTACTTGATTGCTTGTAAAGCTGTCTGCTTCACCAAGAATATTAGGAATACATTGTATTCATGTTTGCTTTTGATATTTCCCTTTTTAATTCTGTGTTCTCATTTCACCTCTAATTTTAATTAGTTAACTGTTTGGTTATTTCTGCCTTGGAAATTGTACAATTTTAATTTTAGCATTTGAACTGCTTTTTAAATTTTTCTTTCAAGCAGTGTCTTAGCATACTAACACTGCAGTACAGATGAGCATCACCTGGAAATTTCTTAGAAATGCAAATGCACGAGCTCCCACACCAGACCTGCATGTCAGAAACTAGGGAAGGGCCTGGCTTTGTTTGAACTGGTATTGTAGGTGATCCCAATGTGTGCTGAAGTTTGAGAATCAATGACACAGACTAAAGAACAGCTGCTTTATCCACCCTTCTAACCACCAAAACCAGTGGGCTGTAGCTGGACAACTGCAATCTCTGGGCCTGGCTTCATAAAATAGTTCAGCAGTCTGGGAGGCCGAGGCTGGAGAATCACAAGTGTGAGCCCAACCTGAGCACCTTAGCTACTTAGTCAGTCCCTGTCTCAAAATAAAAAGGGTTTGAGATGTAGCTCAGTACACAGGTTCTGGGCTCAATCTCCAGTCCTGCAAAACCAAAACCAAAACCAAAACCAAAACCATAGCTTAATATTTTACCCTGTCTTTATATACATGACTCCTGTATGCAGATGGCACTTGCCTTTGAGAAATACATCTTTGTTTTATATGGAATCAAACCCATTTCAATAGAAAGAGGATATGTTGGAAAATTCTATTAGCCGGGTATGTGTTTTTTGACGTTGGGACTTAGAGGAAGTGGTATATTATAGAAGCTGTCTACTGTAGGATGTGTGGACTTAGGACATATTAAGAGGAACTTGGCTCTAAACAAGAAGACCTTCATTTTGCATCAGTTTGCTTTTACAACATTTTGCAAATTTGGAACTTGTTTAGCATGTGCATCTGCTGTTTTACTTGCATTACTATTAAAATGTGCCATGTAATAGTAACTATTTTGAATGTCCAGTGGTTTGACAGTGCTGTATAATAAAATTTCACTCTGTAAACCTGCGTTGGTCAACCTGGAGAAGTAGGAATGTACTTGAATGTTTATCTTTTTGTGACTCCTGATACACAGAAGCTGCCATATTTAAAATTATTGGCAGTTTCTGTTATCCTGTTACGGATCTCAAAGATTGCCTTTGACTGTCTTTGAGCTTTTTTGTGAAGCATTTGGTACGCTCATCTTTCCCGTACAAATTGGGTCCGTCATCTCCCACGGTAACACCCTGTCCCCGTGTTCCTGGCTGTGCTTAGTCTTCTTTCTGGCCACTTCTGTGTTCTTCAACCTTCCTTCCTTGGCTCACTTTTCCTCTGTGTCCAGGTGACCTCATCAAGTCTCATGGCTTGTGTTACTGCTCTTTGTTGTTGATTTCCGTGGTTTTTTTATCTTTAACCTAGGGCTCGATCTCCTGGGTTCGGTCCATGGCCAGTGGCCTACGATAGATATATCTCTACTGGGATGTCCCACAGTTGCATCTGAAATGTGTATTGTCTTTTGTTGCTGATCCTATCATGATTAGGAGAGGATTATCTGAGTGCATAAAGCGGGGAAGGTGTTCTTGACTATTCTCCAGTACCTCTTCTGGTCCTGCTGCTACTGTGTGACTTCTCAGTTGCATCCATTTCGGTCTATCTGTGCCCCCCTTTTCCTGGGCCAGGTCATTACTGTGTCTTTTTCACTGTAACAGTGACTCCTTTGCCCAGTTCTTGTCCTCATGCGTCCTCATTCACACTGTGGCTTGAGGGACCTAACATGCGGTCAGATCGTGTGACCATCCTGGTTAAAGCTTTGGTGGCTGCCTAGTACCCTTAAAGGAACAAACTTCTAAGAATGGGCAAGAACTCTTCTTTATAAGACCCTTTACATGCAGCCTCTGCTTTCATCTCTTTTACCTCAAAATCTGCATCAGCCATCATGCTGCCCTTTACCTCTTGATCTTTACGTGATGCTTTTAAAAAACCGTGTCATGATACTTTTTAACTAATGTCTACCATAAACCATTTCAACATATAGTTAAAATAAAATTATGGATAGGCTATTTTATATTGTTCTTATATTAAACCTTTAAAAAATTTAGCTGTATTAAAATGTAATTGTTATACAGAACACTGTATAATTTAATGAGTTGCGCATCAGCAAGGTATTCATCCCTCTCCTTGATGGACATTTAAGTTGTTTCTGTATCTTGACAGTGGTATGCAATGCTTCCCTGAACATAGCAATGCAGATACCTCTTTGAGATCTTGATTTTACATAACCTTGCTGCTGCTGTTTTTCCTCAAAGCTGAGTTTTGGGTGGGTAGTAAGCAAATACTCCCCTTGAGGTACTCTTTCATAATTCTTCCCGTGCTGCATTGAGATTGCTTTTTTTAATTGCACAATAAATTGGCAATGGGTCGTTGCTTCTCGTTTTCCTTGTACCCAGCATTATTTTGCACCATATATTATTTGAAGGACTTTTTGAGCTTGCTTACCTCTTTTTCTTCATTTCCCCATGTTGGGATGCTATCTTCGTTTTCATATTTTGTTGAAGAATCTGAACCTGCTTTATTCCTTAGTATGTAAGTGATGTTCCCTGGGCTGCTGCTCAGAACTCTTTTGTCTGTCCATGTTGGCCATTTCGATGAGTGGTGTTTCTTCCTAGTCTGAGGCATGTAGCTGTTGCCCTTCTGCAGACTGCTGCTTCCCGGCTGTGTGGAGTTTCCATCACCTTCCTGTTACATCTCTGACTTCTAATATGAGAGTGCTTTAGGGTTCAGTCCTAGGTTTCTCCTTCTCTGTCTCCACTCATTTCCTGAGGGATCTCTTCCAGTCTTAGGGCTTTCAGTAAATAGCATTTCTGTGTTGATGGTCTGAAATATATTTTCCCAAGTTGGATTGCCCTTGTGAACTCAAGACTTGTATATCCGCCTGCCTACTTTACACCTGAACTTGAATGTGTAGTAAGGTTCTTAAATTTAAGATACCCTAAAGTGCTAGTTCCTTTTGGAGTTCTCTCCACGTTAGGAAATGGTAGCTTCTTCCTCTTTGCAGTTACTTAGGCCAAAAACCAGGAAGCGTCCGCACCTCCTTTTCCTTTACCTCAGGCGCTTTCCTCTGGTCTGTCAGCGGATCCCATTGGCTCTCTTTTGCATACAAGTGGCCACAGTCCACTGGTCTGTTCCCATGCTGGTTCAAGCCATCACTGTCTCTCATTTGGGGTATTGTTAGGGTTCCTTACTGGTTTGCCTTCTATCCTTGCTGCAGGTATGCCATTCTCCAAAAGCAGCCCAAAAAGTTTTTGAAAATCAAGGTCTGGTGTTGCTACTTCTCTCAAAACCTTCCAGAGGCTCTCTGTCTCATCCTTTCTCATTTTAGTAAAAGCCAGACCCTGATGTCATCTGTCAGGTCCCTCTTGTTCAGTCCCTGCTGCTGACACTTCACTTCACGTTTTCTCCCGCAGGTGCTTCGGTCTGCTCTCTTTTCCAAATGTGTCCAGCGTGTTCCCACTTTAGGGCCTTTGTGCAGTCTGCCTGGAATGCTCTTTCCTGTTCTCCCTGGCGTATTCCCTTACTGCCTGGAGGCTGCTGCTTGGGTGACAGGGGGGTCAGGGGGGTCTCTTCCTGCACTAAAACACTGCCGCCTTCCTTTCCTACTGACTTGCCCCTCTATCGCATTAATCACTTTCAGACATACTTTGGTTTGTTGTCTGTGTGTTTCCGTTCAACCAGTAGTTTCATGAGAGTGAGGATTGTCTTTTCCTGTCCATTGCTAAATCTGTTTCCTAAGGAACCGGCATCTGTAGCTATTTGGTAAATATTAGTTAATAAATATAGGCAGCCTTATAGTCCTAACTTAGTGGTCCAGGGCAGCAGTGCCTCTTCATTTGGATAAAATAAGATATCAACATTAAAATTGTTCTGGATGGCAATTTAAAGTTCTAGTGCCGGAGTCCTAAGATACTGATGTGGATGAGTGTTTTCCAAACTAAAGTGTTTTGGAACTTGAGCTTCCATTTTTCTTACCTTCCAGATGTTCCTTCTTAATAGAATTTCATAGTTTGTTAAATTTAAGAAATTGCATCAGTTATCCTCCTCTGGGAAATTCACAGTACGGATCAGGCTGTTAAACACCATGGGTACTTTTGTGTTAAATATTTAACTGTGTTTAGCTTGGGGTTTCCTGTGGTTAATTGATGATCAGTTTGAAGAAACCAGAAAATGTAAGGTGCATTCCTGTTTCACACATTAAAGCATAGGTAAAAGTCTTAGACTTGATGAAATGCTCTGTAAGGGTGTGCCGAAACACATACCTGGGAATTGAAATGTATTCTATCAAGGAGCTACAGATGTAACAATCTAAATATTACTGTAATGTTTATAGTGTTACTTGTTCTGATATTATATGTTTCACTTTTTAAACAGCTGATACAAATTCTTCAAAATCGGTTGGCAGTGATGCACCCTGTGTTGCAAAAGTGGTAAGAAAATATTTCAGATAATTTTTCTCTTTTCTCATCAGAAGTTAGTGTAGTATTTATTTTCTGTAACATCCTTTTTGGTAACTAGAATTAATTAAACTGTAAGGGATTACATTTTTAATAATGTTTCATAAATATTTACTGTGACCAGAAAGTAGCTTTGTAGTTTTAAAGATCCTGAGTTCGAAAAGCCCCCATGCCCTCTGTTGAATTAGCGTGGCCCTGCTCTTGGTGCCGAGTGCAGGAAAGGGTGGAAACACTGCAGATGCGGAATAAAACCACACAGCGCGTTCTTCCCATCTCGGCTGTTTAGAGGAGGTGCTGTTAGTATTGATACCCTGCAAGCCTATGCAATAACTTTATGTAATTTTATTATGTTTTATTTTGCATTTAGCTCTGGGCTTCCACTTGGTCAGCCTTCTTCTTTTTGTTGGTCCTCAGTTTTCTTCCCTTCCCCATCCATTTCAGTAAATTAAACTAGTTAATTATGATTGCTGGACCTTTTTTTCTGTACTAATGTTGAAATCAGTTTGTAATGAGTAGAGATTGATAACATCCTATCTGCCATAAACAATTTGAATCGTGAGGTCTATTTCTAGATCAGTGAACTAACATACTCAATTTTACTCCTAGTTTTGTTTTTTAAATTATTTGTGCATCTTTTTCCTTACCAACATCTGTATCTCCCCTTCCCCAGAGTTATTTTATATATGTGGTGAACATGCTTTTGTTAAATAGAAGAGCAAGCAGAATGTGTTATTTGGGGGAAATACACATGGAATTCTCTTTTCCTCTTGTTTTTTCCCTAAAGGCTACAGAACTCAGCAATTAGAGTTAGCTCAAATTTTTTTTTTTTTGTTTTTTTCTTTTCAGAAAGAAGTATCTTACCCTTTAGGAGCTATTTTAGATTAGAATTGTTTTAGTGACTTTTAAAAAACATATTTTCTTTACTGAGGCATTTTTTTATAGGGAAAATACGTAGATACTGAATAGCTTGAAAACTTATGACAAGTGCATGTAACTGTTTCTTTCTTACTCCTATTAAGATATAAAACATTTTTATTGCTCCAAAGATTTTGTGTCCTTTGTCTAAGTTACACTGACTACTTCCCCACATTTTTTTGGCTGTGGATTATTAGTCCTAGTCTAGAGTGTTATATAAGTGGGACGATAGCATACATACTGCTTATGCTCGGGACAGTGTTTTAAAGGTTCATCTGTACTGTTGGTGTAGCAGTTGTTTGTTTCATGTTATTGCTTTGTTGATAGATATCTGGGTTATTTCCAGTTTTAGGCTGTTAGGAATAAAGCTTTTATAAACATTCTTGTACAAGTGTTTTAGTAGGGATAGGCTTTTATTTCTCTTGGCTAAATACCCAGGAATTGAATTGCTGTTTTAGAGAAGGTGTCTATCTAAATTTATAAGAAAGTACTGGACAGGTTCCCAAAGTGTTTGTGCCATTTGACACATCCACCAGTAATGCACGAGAAGTGTGCTTGCTCCATGTCCTCTCTAACATTGGGGTTGTCTTTGTCAGGACTGTGTATTTGTTAGGCTTTTAGCAGTTGTATTGGGCATGTAGCAGTGTCTCATTGTAGTTTCAGTTTGCATTTACTTGGTGAGTAATAATTTTGAGTACTTTTTCAGGGTGTGTGTGTGTGTGTGTATGTGTAGTGCTTCTGTTGCCTCTTTTTTCCTTTTAAATTAAAAAGAAACTAGCTGGATGGGGCTAGGGATATAGCTCAGTGGCACAATGCCTGCCTGGTATGTGCAAGGTTGTGAGTTCGATTTCCGGTACCCAGCCCTGAAATATCATAGTTGGATGGTTTTGCCTTCATAATTGTGTAGTTAAGAGTTATTCTTTTCAGGTCTATGTGTTGTAAATATTTCACCCCAGTTAATAGTTTTTCTGTTCATTTTCTCAGTGCTTTTCATACATCCTTTGAGGTGGATCCTAAGATCCTCCTTTATTCTTACGAATGTGGCAGATGGATTGATTGATATTTGTGTGCCTGCCACCCCCAGTCAAGTTGTATTAGATTTTTTTTTACCTAAAGCTGAAATTGCTTTGCTAATATTTTGTTAAGCGTTTTTGTGTCTGTTCGTAAGGAATATCAGTGTGTAGAACTTTCTAATCTTGTGATTGGGCTTTCCTGTAAGGTTCATGTTGGTGAACTACGCCTAGTCTCCTCGTGCTCCTCCTTTTGCTCCTGGTGCCTCCAGGAGGAAGCCAGGGCTGGCATGAGACCCACTCTGTGTCCTCTGTTTTCGAGGTCATAGTCCTGAACTACCTCGTGTCTAATTTTTGAAAATAAAAATTTTTATTTTTTGTCCACTTTTATATTTGTTTATACTACAAGGGCTGATTGTGCTGGGGCATGGCAATAAAGACTTTAAAGTTTAGTGTCAGTGTTTTGTCTTCTGTCCTGTCCCTCCTGCTCCCCTCCCCTCCCCTCCCCTTCCCGCTGCTTCTCTGTGCCTCTGTCTCTGTCTCTCTCTGTCTCTCTGTGTCTCTGTGTCTCTGTCTCTGTCTCTGTCTCTGTCTCTCTCTCTCTCTCCCTCCCCTTCTCTTATTCTCTTTTTGCAGGATTGGGAATTGAGCTCAGGGCCCTGTGCGTGCTCAGCAAGCTCTCTGCCACTGAGCTATATCCCAAGCCCTTTTTAAAATTTCAAGACAGGGTCTCACCAAGTTACCCAGGCTGACCTTGAACTTGTGGTGCTCCTCTCTCTCTGCCTTCTGATTAGCTGGGATTACAGGCATGTGACACTATGCCCAGCCATTTCCCTTTTCTTGACACTCTTTCCTTTGGGATTTTTCTTCTTTCTCATTTCAGAATAATATTCACTTTGAATTATCCAGCTTGCTGTTAAGTCAGAGAAACTAATGTTCTTACCATTAAATTAGACCATTTAAGTGGGATTGCAGATTATTATTTTACTTGTTTCTGATATAACAAATTAAAATCTCTGGGTAAGATTAATTTCTTCTTTGGATTTTCAGAAGCTTTCCCTTGAGAGAAGAAAGCAAGTCGCTTTCACCCCTTTATGACTTCTACATTTGAGGTCCAGATGATCTGATTATCTCTGCCCCTGCTGTTGGGTGTGAGGAGAGTTCCAGGGTGGTTCCAGGAGGGATACAAAGCCGCTGTATAACCACATCTCTTTTGTTCTATAGACCTGAGCTGGCTAGCTGTTTATTCACAGTATGACTGTGCCTTGGTGCAAGATGACATTACAGGTTGTTGCATCTGGCACATGCATTTTGACCTGAAAGTTTTGTCTGTGTGCTCCGTCTGGTGCTCAACATGTGAGCTGTACCTTGCTAGTGCCAACTGCCTGTGACTCATACTCTCCCTTCCAGCCAAAACAATTTGTACTTGTATTTGGTACTTGTCGCACCTTCTAGAGCCAATTAGCTACGAGTACCCAGGTACCTCTGCCTGCCTGCCTGCCTATTAATCTAACCTAACCTAACCTAACCTAACCTAACCTAACCTGACCTGTGGTACTTGGAGTAAAACTGAGTACCTCTCTCAGAACTACATCCCCAGCCTTTTGAAAGTTTTATATCAAGATAGGGTCTTTCTAAATTGCTAAGTGCCCAGGCTGGCCTTGAACTTGATATCCTCCTTCCTCAGCCTCCTAGAATGCTCTTTTTACAGGTGTGTGCTACCACGCCTGGCTCTGAGTTTCTTCTTCTCCTTTTTTTTTTTTTTTTAATTTTAAAGAGAATAACAAATCAACAGTGGTTGTCATATTATTACATAGTGTTATCTTCAAAGTAGTTCACTCTGAGCTTCTTTTAAGTTACGGTTTATTTTATGATATTCTTTAGTGCAGTTAGTGGTATTTCATTTATTTTTCAGTGAGATTTTACTCTCCCTTTTACTTACACTGTGAAGTAAAAAAAATGGATAGGAACAGGTATTTCTTACGTATGTACGTACGTGAAGGGAGCAAGTTACATTGCTAAGTTTAGGGCTGTGATTGGGTCTCTGTACCTCCTATCTTGTAATTTAGTTCTGTTTCCATTGTCCTTTATTATTCTTTGTCTTTGTGATAAGTACAGTGATACTGAGGTGGTTTCTCTTTTGTATTTAATATTTCAGGAATAGTATAACCAAGCAATATTGCCCACTCTCCCTTTGAAAGAGAAATTGGGTAATGGCTAGCTGCTGTTCCCCATATTCAATTTTCTGAACTTTTAGATTTCTGTCTTACTCATTGTAGTAACGATTATTTTACAGTTGTACTTCTAATATCCTTCTATGCCACTAGCTGCTTTTAGTTTTTCTTTGTGTTTATCCCCCTAACTATATTTTAAAGCTTTTTGATAAGGAACTTGTTTTAAGCTTTCTTTATGCAGTCCTTAAATAATTTTTTATCCTTTTAAATACATTTTAGCCATAATTTTTCACCACCTTTTCACTATTCTTCGTATTCATTTACTCTCAACTTCTTGCTGCCATTCACTTTTCTCTTGAGAATAGTCCTGTTCATAATTTACCTTCTTACAGTTTATAATACTCAGAGTTGACATGGATCACCAAATACAAGTGTGTAAAATGAGTATCAGATCTTTCCTGTATTAAAATCAGAACTTTTTATTGAATATTTGTCATTTAAAATACTATAGGTATTAAAGATCTTTTTAAATTTCTAATTTATTTATGTTTTGTGGCAGTGCTGGAAATCAAACGCAGTCCTTCATGGTCTGCCACTGAGTACATTTCCAGCCCAAAGATCATGTCTTCAAAGAACACATACTGCTCATTGGGGAAATTTTATAATTAATTATTTAAAAAACAGAATATCATGCTGTAGATGTAGTATGAAGATGTTTTATAAAATGGCTATATATGAAGAAAATATACCAAAATGTTTCCAAGTGTTCAGAAATGAGTATGTATTTTACCTTTAGAGAAAAAAAACCTCAGAAATGTTATTTAAGAAATAAAGGCGTTGCTTTTTATTCTGAGATCAGACTTACTACAATAGAATATCAAGCAGTGGTTCTCAATCCTGGGTGTACAGTGCCATTAGAATCTCGGTGTGTAGGGCCTGATTATTGCTGTGTTTGTAGACTTCCCCACTTGTTTATTTTGTGCATCAAGGTTGCGAACCACTGTAGAATCTGGCATGCAGAGTACCTTAATTATGTTAAAGAGAATCATGTGTACATGCACATTTGTTTTGTGATCCTTTAGTTGAGACTTGCCAGGTACCCTGTGTTTCTGGTATGGATTTCCCACCTTAATGTGGAAGACTTTCAAAAAATTTGGTTGGGTTTGATGTATCTGTTCTGTGAAAGAGCTGTAAGCCTACAGACTTCCTACGTTTGGCACTGGAGTGAAGTTAAGATGTACATATTCAAGATAGATGTTTAGGCACAAGCTGAAAACATTCTGCTATCTAGGGGTGGTCTCTGGTTTTGTCTGGGGCCTTAATCCTTGACTTGTGGAAGCAGCCATGTGATAGTAATGCTGATCATCAGCGATACTGAGCTATATTCGTTGCTTCTAGATAACAGATACTGAATTTTGTTTCAGGAGAGGTGAAAGAAATAGTAAATTGATAATAAAAGTTACGTTGGTCTTTTTTTTTTCTTTTTTTTAATTTGTGAACAATTAAGACAATAAAAG
The DNA here is from genome assembly GCF_000276665.1 of Chinchilla lanigera. Lineage (NCBI taxonomy): Eukaryota > Metazoa > Chordata > Mammalia > Rodentia > Chinchillidae > Chinchilla > Chinchilla lanigera. The sequence continues at coordinate 18,554,362 of NW_004955438.1, forward strand.
AATTCATTTTTTAGCCTGGTGCTGTGGTACAGGCTTGTAATCCCAGCTATGCAGGAGGCTGAGGCAAGAGGACTGTAAGTTGGAAGCCAGCCTGGGCAACATAGTAAGACCCTATTTCAAAACAGAACCAAACCAAACCAAACAAAAAAAGAATACTTTGAGCTGTGCTCACCCTTTGCAGTCATGTCACTAGCAGAACTGGAGGTGGAGGTTATGCCTTTGGGAAGTGTAATCCAGCAGTTCATTGTGTTGTGGTCATTTTCTGGTGTGAACAAATAGAAATGTGTATTCAGAGTTCCCCTGGAAAGGAGTTCGTAGACTGATGTTTGCTTTTCCTCACTGATGTTATGAGAAGTGACCTGAATTTTCAATTCATATATCATAATTTTTTGGTAAGAAGAAGAAACTTTATGCAGCTTCATTTTTAAATGGCAGCCAGTTGCTTTTAGATGGTGCCATTGAAATATATCACATTTTAATTTTTTTCTGTTGTCATCTTCATTTTGACACTTAGAAGTCTTAAAGAAACGTTTAGTGATATTCTAGTTAAAATGTCAGTCCCAATTTCTTTTCTAAATCTTGGCTATTATAGAGTTGGCAAAGTATTTTAGATTTGAAATATGTTAATAAAATTTTAGTTATGAGTTAAGGTATTTTCTTCAACAGAAATAGCTAGCTTTGGCTAGAGCGCAGTGCCAAGGAAGTAGCTCCTTTATTTTGTTATAATGGAAGCTTATTGGATTAGAAAAAGTATGAAATGAGCTCAAAGAGCCTTCGTTGTGGTGTGGCTTTCATTATAATGGCCTGATTTATATGGTTGATTCTCATTATTATAAGTTTAATAAATTATTGCCTGAAGGAAAACTTGAAAATTAAAGTTGATACGACATAGGTTGAAACTGAATAAATCAGAATTTTATACTGGTGTTAATAAGCCAGGATTTGTCTTAGGAAAACTTTCAGACCTGAATTAAAGTGAACCAGAATTCCTTCTCTTAATACATTCCCTCTGCCGATTCTGGGTCTCCTGCTCAGTTACTTTCTTGAAACAGTCATAACTGTCTCTGGCTACCACTGCTGCTAGGAAAAGAGCCGCAGGTTATGGAGAGACTTGAGGTACTGCGCACACAAATTAGGAATTTGGCACAGTTACGTCAGCATGTTGATTGGTTCCTGGTTCTTAAGCCGTTGATGACGTGCCAGGTCCGAATACGCCACTCTTCCAAGACTAGGCTGCAAAGTATGCTTACCTGTGACAAATCAGGCAGGCTTCAGGTGTGATACAGGTTGCCTGTTTGCTGTTTAAATGCTCATTCATAACTAGTACTGCTTAACTCCACAGATTGGCAGAGTCTTCCTGAGAGTACTTTAACTGGATATACCTATTTTTGAATTGCAAAACATCAGCACTAGTAGAACTGTGTATATAAAAGTGGTTTTATTTAAACCTTAAGCAGCAAAATTAACTTTGTAGCAGCTGAGGGTTTTTGCATTGGAGAAAAAAAAACATATTTTAAGTATTTGCCAAAGACATCTCGAGCAGCCTATTTTTACAAGTTTTCTCTCAGTTAAGGTAATAGCCATCATTTGTCAGTTCTCTTAATGCTTTATTGAACCTTGACTTCCAGCTATCCAGGTATTCCACCCCAAATAATTTTTTTGCCAAGCCTTAAAAGAGAAGCAACTCTCAAATTAGTTGACAGATGTTTCCTTCTTAACTTGAAGTTTTTACTCCTTTTAAATTTTTCCCTCTGATTCTTAATAAACAAGATAATAACCAACACGAAATACTGAACTTAATACTAACTGATGTTAGACAAAATTCGTTACTGAAAGAGCCCATAAAATTGTAAGATCTTTTTCACTTTTGAGTACTTACTTAAAAAGGCAAAATGCCTTACAGGTTGTTATTTCTTAGTGTGCAAATACGTTTGTGTGAATGTTTGCCTCTTTAAAAATAGTTTTAATTGTAAGTGTTGCTTAAAATATGAAATTAATACAGTCTAGTAAGGTTGGTAGAAAGCAATTGTGATGCAGCTGTGTGTGCTTTCTGGCTGGAAGTTGTCATGTGGGAATGAGCCTTTGTTTTGGAGCACGTGGTGTGGACGTGAGGAAGGAAGGGCTGCAGTTTTGCGGACAGTGCTTGTTTGCTCTGGAGGCCCTGGCTGTGTAAGGGCTGTTTCTACCATCCTGATACGCTAGGTAGGGCTGTAATCCGAAACAGGAAAGGAAATGGATTTTGCCACTAATTGGTTAAATCAGGCATTGAGATGTTATTAAATCTCAGAAATATCTTGTAGCCCTTTCATGATACATTTAACATGGTTCTCTTTGTTGCTTAAGGGAGAGCTTAATAAAGATGAAAATTAGTTGAAACGTTTTTCTTAAACTTATGCAAAGACTGAGCTGTATATCTGATTTTGTATAATTTATCACTTAGGAAAATGGAACTGGAGAAACATATAAAACTTAGGGACTATTCTGAGAATATCTGAAACATTTCTGAAGAGTTGAACTTCAACAGTTAGAAATTTAAGTATCAAAAGTACAACTTTTGGAAAAAAAAATTGATTTGTTAGTGTGTCTGGAAGTTGCAGTGAAAATAACTCAGGATTTAACGGGTGCTCGCACTAACTCTTGTGTTTCAAGGAACCCAGTGACAATGGCCCTCTTTTTACTGAATTAAAGTTCTACCAACGAGCTGCTAAACCAGAGCAAAGTAAGAAATACACTTCACATGTTTATACTTTTAAAATTACTAGTTTTTTATTTTTCTTTATTTTGGGGGGAGTAGGGGTAAGCCAAGTCTTTAGAGTATTACATTTTAAGATCCTGTTTTTTTTCTTGGCTTTATAAATGTATTTCATTTAAATGAGATTTATATGAAGTCTGATTTCTTAGTTGTTAAAAGTTTACCTACATCAATAATAGACTAACGGTAATAAATGATACATGTTTTAGGAAATGTTGAAAATTGAGAGCCATAGTCTGAGTTGACTCAAGCATTCCAGATCTTTTTGATTATTTTCTTAAGTTCTGGAGAACACAGCCTGGTGAGAGGAGAGCTAGAACAGAGATTGGGGAGATAGAACGGATGTTCTGGTCCCCTTCTGTCCTTCCATCCTCTTCCTTCTGAGCATCCTGGACCTCTGGTAGGATGGGAGAAAAGCTTTCATCTGTCCAAGATCTTGATTTGCTGGTTGAAGAAATTACTTTAAGGTCGAAGGGAAGAAAGCCTGTACTTACAGACTGGAGTGAAAAATGTCTTCCTATTAACCGGGCATGGTGGTGTGCACCTGTAATCCCAGCACTGGGGAGGCTGAGGGAGGAGGATTGCTTGAGCTTGAGGCCAGCCTGGGCTACGTAAGCAAGTTCAAGGACAGCCTGGAATACATAGTGAGACTCTGTCTCAAAAAACAAAAAGAAAAAAGAATTCTTTCTATGGAAACAGGTAATCATTTTCATAATCAAAGATTAACTGCAATTGCAGTACTATGGTTTTGGATTTTTAAAAATGCTTTTTACAATTTCATTTTAAAAGCAGTGTTAGAGGCCGGGTAACAGTTTTGTAGGTTAATAAAAATTCATTGATTGTAAAGTATTTTTTGTCCTTATTGGTCATATTGATCTTCCAGATTTATAAGTAAAGGTGAAATCTTGCTACATTTATAAACATTCTGCTCTTAATGATTTGGTTTTAAAAATTTTTAACTTCTGTATAGAGGTTGAAATCACAAGCATCTGTTTTAACTTACAGTCCAGAAATGGATTCATACCCACAAACTGAAGTACCTTGGTGTTCCTAAGTATTGGGGATCTGGACTACATGATAAAAATGGAAAAAGGTAAAAACCATACGATTTGTTTTTCTTTTCCTTTTTTTTTTTGAGCATTTATTATCAAGCTGGTTTAGTTAAGAATCATTTAGTGAGTGCCCAGAACACCAGTAGGTCTTCACTTTGGCTGTGTGGAGTGTGTGTGGCAGGCAGAGGGTGAGATGAACCAGGAAGCCGTCATCCCTGCCTTCTGCTTTCCCCAGCTACAGCCTGGTGCCATGGGCCTGGGGGCGGCAGAGCTGTATCCATGGACTGGACGCTAGGGGACAAGTAGGGACAAAGCCGAGAAGGCCCTGTGTGTTTTTGTTTTGCCCTTGAAACAAACGCACCCTATGTCCTTTACACAAAAGAGAATCCTTACGATTCTGTTTAATATTTAATAATAACTAATCTGCCCATGAAAATTAGAATCCTTTTCTTTATAAGGGTTTCACTGTGGCTGATCAGAGAAAGCAAACATGTGTGAAACATTTAGAGTACAGTGAAGTGTTAACTTGTGAGATTTTTGACTCTTAGATGTCTTAGGAATTGAGAGAATAGAGAAGATATTGTTGGCCTAGTTGGGTTGGAGAAAACCCCTAGTACGTTAATAGATAATTGGTGGCTTTTCAGTATTTGAATGAATGAATGGAACTGCGTGGGGTAAAGCTGGTAGTGAGACTTGGCGAGGAGGTTTAGTCTGGAACTGGAGGCCTATAGAATAGGTTCCTTACCTGGCACTTTTGCCCTCATCTTGTCTCCGCCCCCTGTGAGCGCTTCCTTTTATGGTTTCGCTGTGGCTGCCCCATTTCTAGGTTTCACGTGCAGATGCAGCGCCCAGGGGCAGAAAGTAGTGTTGATGTTGAGTCAGCTTCCCTTTCTGGCCAGGACGGCTTCCCTGGGTGCCACAGCACGTTTCCTCTTGGGTTTTCTGGGTAGAATTTGATCAGTGCTCATAAAACAGTCACTGGCAGGAGCAAAGCGGTCATAGTAACTGACTCGGAGAATCACGTGATCCTCTGGAAGAGGATGGAGCGCCCATCCCAGGTGGAGCTCTGTCAGAAACCACCGAGAGGGGGGCAGTGCTTGGGTAGGCGGCCACACTGTTTATTTGAGACCTGCTCATCTCTGCGGGAATAGAGGGACTCCTTGGAATCACATGCCACTTTTTGTTATGAACAGTTTTGCTGGAACAAGTTTGCTGTGAGCTGAGCAGACACTGGGAAAGCAGCGGTTGGAAGGCCGACCTAAGCTGCCTTGCAAGGGCACCAGTAGAGCCTCAGAGGCTCCAGGGCACCGGATGCGTCAGACACACGCTAGCCAGCCTCCTCCTCATCCCTGCTTTTCTCTCTGCCTGGGTCTGCTCTAGACTGACATGTAGAACGGTCCGTCCCTTAAGGGTCATGTGTGAGGTGTTGGTTTATTGTTTAGGTTGAGGCTCCTAAGAATAATCATTATAGAATTTTTATTTTTTTATTTTATTTTATTTTTTTTTGGTTTTTCTCTGGTACCGGGAACCGAACTCACGACCTTGCGCTTGCCAGGCAGGCGCTTTGCCGCTGAGCTAAATCCCCAGCCCATTATAGAATTTTTAAAAGTAAAGAAATAGTAACATTATTCCTCCAGTCCTCCACCTCCAAAAATCCCTACTTTTCACTAACTCTTTTGAATTTTTATGTATATTTTTATACAATTTATATATGATTTATGTATTATCACTTAGAGCAGCATTAGCACTTAGAACGGTAAAGATGTTAACTGCTTATGAAATCATTTGACTGGTTTATATTTTCCCATTCCTTGAATTGTTTTATCCAAATCCCCACAAAAAATATGTGTCAAAGGTTTTACTTTAGAGGAGTCACTCAGAAATAACCTTCACTTCACTATTCAGTGATAGAGCCGTCTTTCCAGAAGAATGTGGTAACAGTTTCTATGCAATTTATAGAGTCATGCTTTAGTTGACAGTTATAATTTATTAGAGTACTGAGGAGATTAAAGGATTGTTTTAGAGTACTAGTGGGGTGATCTATGAATATAAACAAAGACCTACCTAAAATCTTTTTTTAATAGACCTCATGTGGAAGTAAGCCATTTTGTTTTAACTGTCTTTCACATTGTCAGCGGAGGTTGTACTGTTACTCAGATATTATTATAATAATTATGTACGTCATTTATTTGTAAAAGCAAACATGTACATATGTCCTGGTGTCATCTCTGGAGACCTTTCAGAACCTATTATACAAAGGAAATTATTATTTTAGAAGTCAGGGTACCAGGAGATCTTACATAAACGAGTATATTTTCCACTAGTTCTGTGACTTTGAAAAAGTCACTTTATCTTTACAAACATCAGTTATTTTATTTATTAAAAGATGTGTAGACAGGAGGAGCTCTAATTCTTTTGCAGTTAAAAAGGGGGTAGAAATTTTCTTTTGACAAATTGTCTTTCAGTGTTAGCTCTTCCTTCCCTATTAAACTTGCCATATTGTATTTTTATGATGGAGTTCTACATGTAAGTGGGATTTTTGTATCCTACTGACATTTATTTCATGTATGTATGTCTTTTTGAGACAGGGTCTCGCTGTGCACTTCAGGCTGGTCTTGAGCTTGCTTAGGTAACCCAGGCTGGCCTCAAACTCACAGCGACCCTCCTGCCTCAGCCTCCCAAGTGCTGGGATTACAGGCGTGCACCACCATGCCCGGCTGACATTTATTTCAGTATATGTAGCTTGGTGGTTAAAAGCATGGCTCCACTGTTACAAGAAGACAAATCCCTTGCTGCTGAGAAATAAGGCAGTGGTTTGAGGTGAAAGCACACGAACACATCAGCAGTACTAGGGGATCCATACCATGTGTTCTGGAAGTGCTGGCTGCTCTCATGATCATGAGCAGTCACAGTTGTATCCCATTGGAATATATCTTACACATTTTCAGTGTGGTCTTGGTTTTTGTCATTTTTGTTTTTTTTTAAATTTTTTTGAGACAGGGTCTAGCTGTGCAGTTCAGGCTGGCCTTCAACTGATTTGTAGCCCAAGCTGGCCTCAAACTCACAGCAGTCCTCCTGCCTCAACCTCCTCAGTGCTGGGATTACAGGCATGTGCTGCCATGCCTGGCTTTGTCAATATTTTTAATGATTTAATACAGTGAGTTTGAATTTGGAAAACTATTGAAGATAAAAGTGATCGTCAGAGCAAAAGCTGAACAGTGTTAGCTGCAAGTCAGTTGTAGTGCTTCTCAGTACACCCTGAACCTTAGGGTTTCAGAGCTGGGGAGGAGTGCAGAAAGGGCGAGGCGTCACTTCGAGTTTGCTCGTGGGGAAGTTGTGGCCCGGGGGAGTTGTGCCACTTGGCCAAGGTGACATAATGAGCTTGTGGCAAAAGCAAAACTCTTCAATTTTCCAGAGTGTTTATTCTTCCCCAAATCTTGGCCATTAAATATTTAGTGCACCATCCTTTTATGTTTTTTAAACAGTTTTGTTGAATTTAGCTGTTTAACATCTCTTGACAGTCTTAATTTTTAATAGAATGTTGATTCTGCTGAATTGTGCCTTAAAAATAGAGAAGCCTACTCACAGGCAGGAAGCTAATATCTAGAAATGTAAATCAGCTTTTACTACTAGATAAGTCAGTGCTCATTCTTAGTCAGATTTGGTTTTTATTAGAGTTTTGGACTCTCTTTATTGGCATTATCTTAAAACTGACTATCACCTACTGTAACTAGCTGAGACCAGGAAGAGGCCTAATAGCTAAAAGGCAGGACAAGAAAGCACAGAATTCTTGAGGGTTCTAGTTGGAAGAAATTGTTTCAAATCTCAGTGTCTCTCTCTCTTTCTCTCTCCCCCCACCATCTCTCCCCATCCCTCCCTCCTCCCCTCAGAATACTGTCTTACTGAATAGGTTCATGAAGAAATTACTTTGGAAGGAGAGTACCCGCAGCAGAGTAGGTTTTCCTGAGTTACATTTTTTTCATTGACTTTTCTTGTTTGTCTTCAGTTATAGGTTTATGATAATAGATCGCTTTGGGAGTGACCTTCAGAAAATATACGAAGCAAATGCCAAAAGATTTTCTCGGAAGGCTGTCTTGCAACTAAGCTTAAGAATTGTATGTGAGCTACATTCTTATCCTTTAAATACTGTTTTTACTGTAAAGGCAGCTTGTGTTGAAGCTCGGTCCTCTGCTGGCTGGTGTGAGGTACTGCAGTAATTTTGTTTTGTGATCCTTTCGTAGCTGGATATTCTGGAGTACATCCATGAGCATGAGTATGTGCATGGAGACATCAAGGCCTCTAATCTTCTTCTGAGCTACAAGAACCCTGACCAGGTAGTTTTACAGCTTTCGTTTCTACTCTTTAAAAGGTGTCATTTGAAAACAGATATGGTTGCTTTGAACTCTTGAACCCACTCAGAAGTTTTACTTTTTGAAGTAGATATGGTAATAATAATATTTCTTCTTGACACTTTTATCTAGTTAACATTCTACATTTTTGATGCAGTTTGTTGGCACTTTATCAAGTTGGCTATTTTGCCCTAAATAATATTCAGAAGAAGTGCTTGTGATACAAAATGAATTTCAAATAGCTGTTTGGGGGTGGAAGCTTAAAATTATATAGTACACCAATGAATTATGTTTGCCTGTCTGCATTGTCACTTTTTTTATTTCCTTTGTTCAAGAAATCCATCAAATGTAAGTGTTCTGTTACTTGGAAAATTTGGTCTTTAACATGTTGATTATTCAAATCAATTGGTTTACAGAAATATCCGAGCTGTCTAAATTTGTATACCCTTAGTGTTTGGAATTCAAATGTGCATTTTTTACTTTATTACATTCCCTTTGTCAATTTTACTTTGTTTAAGGGAAGAAGGAAAACTCAAGGTTATTTTACTTTATTGGGTCAGTTTAGTTCGAGTAGACAGATGTATACAATTTTCTTGCAGCTCTTTCATGGTTTTGATAAAAACAAGGCTTAGTTGATACTCTTGGTTGGGCCACTGCAGTGAATGTATAGTCTTACTTCTTACTTGATCATATAAAAAAGGAGATTTAAGTTTTTTAAATGTGTTGGGTGCTTTGATTATTATTTTTTTTTTTCCGGTACCGGGAATCGAACTCATGACCTCACGCTTGCCAGGCAGGCACTGTGTCACTGAGCTAAATCCCCAGCCCTGGGTGCTTTGATTATTATGTCATTACTTGCTGTCTTCTGAGTGCCATTTCTCTTCCTCAGACCGGCCTTTACCTACTGTCTAGTTAGTCCTCCTTCTCCTGACCCCTCTCCTAGCATCTCATATGACTCTCTGTCCCTCTCCTGTCGGTTGGGGTGCACATGAAGGCTGTGGGGGTACGGCTTGTGGGAGAGAAGTTGCTGTACTGTGGCGCCCATGGACAGGCTTGGGCAGCCACAGGACTCATTTCAGCTTTTCCCAGCCGTCTTATTTCGGATGTTTGCCTGGTAAAACCAAACCCCTTCTAAGAAACTTGAACAAAAAAAATGACCACTCATCAGTTTGCACAGGATTAAAACATGCTCCTTTGGTTTGCATGGGAATGTTTTGCAGCTCTCTCACCTTTCCAGGCGTTTGCCTTGGATGGGTTTACACTTACCTCCTGTGCCCACATGCATACAGTGAGTGGCTGTGAAACAGAAGAAAGGCAAATAGTGTTGTAGATTAATTGGCCGACTTTGTGTGCTCACAGATACGTGAGTGTGTAGTATTCAAATTTAGCTTTTATTTTGAAGAGTTGATGTTAATATATCGTGTTTAAATGTAGACAAGGGCTTCATTTAAAAATTCTTCCAATCATTATTATAATCTTTGAAATATTTTTGTGAAGTAATTTGGCATTCAATTACTTTACAAGTGAAGAAACCGGAATAGAACAATTAGATCATGTGTCACCTGTGGTACATTCTTATACTCAGTGCTTTCCTTTGTGGAAGGTGTCACTTGTATTACAACTTGTATGATGGTTTGCTTTATGCTCAATTTTGTTTTAAACTATAAGAAAAAGTATAAGATTTAAAAGGCTTGCTCACGCTGAGGAGAAAGGATTAATTACAAGTTTAGCACACACTTGTTCAGAAAAGTGTATAAAGTCAAGTGATACTATCTGGCCTATAGCAACATGGTCATTTAACACTTTCATTAAAAATAAGGAGTGTTGGGCTGGGTATGGAGCTCAGAGGTGCAGAACTTGCCCTGGGTTTAGTCATCAGCACTACAGGAAGAAGGAAGGGGAGGAGTGAATGAGAGAAGGAACAGAAGAAGGATGGGTTCTTTAAAAAAGCAGTCAGTTTCATAATTGAATATTTGCTTTTGTGTGCATTTTGGATCTAATTTGGTTGGAGCACTGTGATTTGTCTTTGCAGGCGAATCAACTGTCGGATGACATTACTTTATTTCTATGTTTCAGAGTAGTATATGTGCAGTGATTTCACCTTTAATTTGCCTTAATGCCTGGACATTCTAGGTGTATTTGGTAGATTATGGCCTTGCGTATCGATACTGCCCAGAAGGAGTTCATAGAGAATATAAAGAAGATCCCAAAAGATGTCACGATGGCACTATTGAATTCACCAGCATTGATGCACACAATGGCGTGGGTATGTCTTGCGCACCGCAGTGAGCTACACTGCTAATGATTTCAGCAGAATTCCTGTATGATTCTGATTATGCATAAATAAATACATAGACATAAAAATCAGAAGAGTCAAAGTAGGATGGTAAAAGGGCAGAGGTTAAACCCAAGGCGCCTCGTGTGTTTTCTTTCCTCCTCATCCTTTTGCCCTTCAAAGATGACCAGGAAGGGTATAGCAGGGAGGTGTTTTATTCCACTGCAGTGAAGACTTCTTTGGGGCTTTATGTAGCTTAATTGGAATATTGGTTAGTTTTCGTTTTGTTTTTTAGAGTCTGTAAGTTTCTTGTGTGGGTACACCTTTATAACAGGTAGCTTTTATTTGTCACCTATTATGATAGCTGTTTTCTTAATCAGCCATGTCTTTTTGTTCCTCTACTGATACTGTGGAGGCGCTGAATGAAACAGGCAGTTCTGGGGCCCTTTTAGTAGCACATAACACTTACTATCCTCATGTTTTCCAAAGACAGAGTTAAATGTGTCATGGTTTTTTAATTTATTCCTAGACTGATTGTCTGAGTTTGAAATCTTAAAGTTTACCAATTTGGATTTTAAAGTAAATTATTAGTTAGAGATAAAATATTTTATGCTACCCAGTGTTCGATACTTTTATTATATAGCACAAAATGTGATGAAAAGCAGACTTCAGAGTTGTTTTATAAATGCGTGAGAGTATACGTTACAAATTATTTTAGCGTGTTGACTTTTCTCCTTTTGTGCTTGTAGCCCCGTCAAGACGTGGTGATTTGGAAATACTTGGCTATTGCATGATCCAGTGGCTTAGTGGCCATCTTCCTTGGGAGGATAATTTGAAGGATCCAAACTATGTTAGAGATTCCAAAATTAGGTAAAGAACAACTTGAATTGTTTTTAGTGAGCTCACAAGAGGCCGGTGTTTCCAGTCAGAACTTCACAGGAACTGTGGTTTTAAGGGGTCTGATAGGGAAGTAAGGAAGTGTTCACTCAGCAGTAGGGTTTCCTGGACTGCAGTTCCCTTTAGTTCGGGAGAGTGTCTGTGAGCTTATTTCCACGGACCCCAGTGCTGCCTAATGTACCATTCATTGTTTCTAAATGTTAATGTCCTATAAGATCAAGCTTTAAGTGACTCGTTGTTTAATATTTTAACAGATACAGAGACAATATTGCAAGTTTGATGGAGAAATGTTTTCCTGAGAAAAACAAGCCAGGTAAAAGTAACTTTTTAAGTGTTCATAGGGATTTTATTTTCTGGGAGGAAGAGGACTTGATGTCGGTGAAATTCTCCTTAATGTAAGCGCCTAGGCATGTAAAAGTGTAATTAGTGTATTCTCATTCTCAGGTGTTCATTTAACAATTCACCTTTTACACAGGTGTACACACCTTTCCAGAAGTGAACTGTTAGATGAATATTTGAACCTCTTTCAGGTGTTCAGTGCTTTCAGAATAGGAAGCAGATTTCAGGCAAACACCCAGCTGGTGTTTGCTGAGGCTGGACTGTGACCTGAGGCCTGCTGTGGGCCCTAGGAGTCCGTCAGTGAGTGAAAGTCAGAACCCCTGTCCTCAAGAAGCCGATATGCTAGTGGGGAGTGATAGGAAGGGAAGAAATGAGTGAATTCTGTAGGGTGTTAGCTCGTTACTACTGTGGAAACATAAGTACCCCGGGAATGGAGCGGGCTTGGGGTACGGAGGTGGGCTAGGGTGTAAAGTGGGGAAGAGAACTGAAGTTTTAGACTGTGGCGGGGCAGCCTCTCTCAGGAGGCAGCAGTTGTGGGAGTGGCAGGGAAGGTGGGAGGCGTGTGGGAGTCTGGTGGGGAGAGTGCTCCAGGTGGGGCTCAGGGTCCCCGTGGATTGAGGAATGGGGTATCAGAAGTCGAAGGCCGTGGGTAGAAGTGGTAAAGGTGGGCAACTTTGCCCTGTGCCTCGCTCAGAGGGAAAGTTTTCAGGATTTTGCCAGATGCAGTGATGCTGTTTGAGGGCACATAGTGGGTGCTTAAGTATTTGAATTACCGAGCATGTGTATGCTGCATGTGTGTGCTGCATGTGTGGCATGGACAGGTTGTCCTGTAGTGGATGTGGGGTGGGAAGAAAGGAAGACCCAAGTGAGACTGCCTGAGATTTCGGCTTGAGTGAGAGGAGTGGGATTCTCAGGAACTGAGAAAGGGGCAACCTCAAGGAGCGGGTTTTGGGGTAGGGTTAGGAGTTTAGATTGGGATTTGTTGGACTTTGAGGTGACCATCACATGGCAGTGAGTATAGGCCCAGAGGTCCGAGGAAAGAGCTAGTGTGGTCTTTGGTCCAACTGTGGGTTTTTAATATTGAGGAGTGTTGGTCTTGACTGGGCGGATTTCTACTTCCAATGTGGTGTTACGCTCAGTGTGCAGTTGCTCTTTTATCATTCAGAAGGCAATTTTTCCTTTCTTTGGAAAAACAGGTCCTTGGTTCTTTCTTCAGTGCCTTTTCTCATTTTACAAAAAAAAAAAAAAAAAAAAAAAAAAAATGTAACTGTTACAGAACTCTTAGCTACTGTGTCCCCAAAATACTGTCTGTGATACTCACTGTACTTAAGGGCATTTTACTTCCAGAATCTTTATTCCAGGTCCCTTTGTATATTTTTATAGTTTTAAAACTAAAAGTTACTTTTTAATGCATATTTAAAAATTTTAGTATGGGTTCTCTCCTGTTGCTTCTCACAGTTGCAGAATTGGTTTTTATATTGTATCTCAGATGTTTATTTTACTTATCTGTAAATTCCTGAATTCAACAAGTGATTGAGCGGAAATTCATAACTTAATATGTTACATGCTTGCATTCTAATTTTACTAGGATCCTGAATTGTTTTCCTAGAAGTAACACATCAGTGTATCAGATATGAGATTAGGTTTTTCTTTCAGGTGAAATTGCTAAGTACATGGAAGCTGTGAAGTTGCTGGACTATACTGAAAAGCCTCTGTATCAGAAGTTCCGCGATATTCTTTTGCAAGGACTAAAAGCTATAGGAAGTAAGGATGACGGCAAACTGGACCTCAGTGTTATGGAGAACGGAAATTTGAAAGCAAAAACAGTAACAAAGGTAAGTGTTGTTCCTCAGTTATGCTTTAAACCTCTTGTGATTATAGCTGTGACGATTGCTCAGTGAAGAGAATAAGACTGCTTGGCAGTTAGATATTTATCACTACTATGGAAGTGCAGCCTTTTTACGGTAACACAGTCCTGTGTAGAGGGTTGTAGAAAAGCGGATGTGTATATGTTTCTTTTGTGCAGTAACAAGTTATTAAATGTCTAACATGATTTTAACTTGAAATACTGATAGCTGGTGAAGGGATTTGGCAAGTATCTAAATGAGTAAGTTACATGTTCTTTTCTCAAGTCACCAACCTCCGGGTTGGTCTTGTCTCAGTTTTTCCTTGTTTATGGGTATGGTGAAAGGACTTGTTGTTCGAAAATTTCCTTTTTTGTTGGTTTGGTGTATCTACCATTTGAACGTTATTTTACTTTTTAATATCAGGTCTATCTACATATAGGAGAATTAATTTTTGGAGATAAATAGTAGCTTACAGAAGTATGTACACGCATGTGAAGAGCTGATATCACCTTAAAATTTATTATTTTTGCTAATTTGTTGATAAATGTACTGATTTCCTTTATTATCTGAAACTATTTAATAAAATGTTAGCTATTTTTATGTAGGATAGAAAAATTACTTTTAAAGAAAAGTACTTTTCTTTTTATTAGTTATTTTTACTGTTACTCTGTAAAATCCAGTAAATTTCCTTAAAACTCTCTATTCCAAACTAGGAGAAGAGGCTTTACTAAGCAAAGCTTTCCTTGCTTGCTTGCTTGCTTTCTTGCCTTCTTGCTTTCTGTCTTTCTTTCTTTTCCCTTTCTTTTCTTTCTTTCTTTCTTTTCTTTCTTTCTTTCTTTCTTTCTTTCTTTCTTTCTTTCTTTCTGTCTGTCTGTCTGTCTGTCTGTCTGTCTGTCTTTTTGAGGCAGGGTCTCCCTATGCAGTTCAGGCTGGTCTCGAACTTGCAATGATCCTCCTGCCTCAGCCTTCCAAGTGCTGGGATTACAGGCGTTCACCACCACGCCTGGCTCTCAAGCAAAGTATCTTAAAAAGCAGAAACAGCCTATTAAATGATTTTTGTAAATTTTTAACTTAGGAAGCAGGTAGGGGGCCGGGGATATAGCTCAGCAGTACAGCACCTGCCTGGCAAGCGTGAGGTCTTGAGTTTGATTCTTAGTACCAAAAAAATACCCCCCAAAAAAACTGGGTAGGAATTTCAAAATTGTATCATGGAATTTACCTTCTTGGCAAGTACACGTTTCCTTTCACAAGTTTGTCTCCCTGGTTCTGCTGCATTTCTGTAGTCCACAAGTGTGCCAGAAGCCAACTCCAGGTCCGAGATGAGGAAGGTCACTGGAAGCTGAGTGGGCTTTTCCATCGGCATAGCAGCAGGCTTACCATCTGCATCCATGCCTAACCGTGCAGTGTGCGTGTTGTTGCTCAGGACAGATTTCTTTGCATTAATATTATAGCCAGCTTCTGTAAGGTTTTTGTCTAAAAGGTGACTGATCGGGAAATAAAGGTCTCTGCTGCAGTGAGAACTTGTCCGGAACAGCTTGCCCTTCCTTTTCAAATCCCCGTTGTTTGAACCTGCATGCTGGAGAAAATTTGGTTTTTGCAGGTTAGCCTACTTTGCACCTGAGCAGGTCAGTCTGCTGTGGAGCTAACCTTACCAGGTTTTGTGTCCTTGGGTGGCTCCAGAGGCTGGAAATGTCCTGTCGGATTGTCCCTACATGCATAAAGCTTTGGTTAAGGGGAAATAAATGAAGTATGCCAAGTTGAACTACTAGGAGGTTTGCTTTATTAGTATACTGTGTTTTGTATACTCACCGCTGATACACAGCTATTTTTGCAGTAAAAAGAGATTACCAAAAGTTAAGATTAGGTTAGGTAAGATCATAAAACTGCATGATGTGATAGTCATGCAACCGAAATGAATTATTAATGTGTTGTCTTTGTTTATAAAGTGAAGTAGCTGGACAATACCAGCTTTAAGATATTCTTTTCTTTGTTTTATTCTTAAGCCAGAGAACATTTTTATCCTAATAAATTGAAAGTGCTTTCATTTAAAACAGAAGCAGACCTCCACTGACTGAAAAGTTTGGGGCTCCCTTTAACTAAAAGCTTTCTCCTTTGCAAAACTATATGCTTCCTCCTTTTTAGCAGTTTATTCTATAGTTGTCTTTTTTCCCGTGGTTACCAGGAGGCTTGGAAGTAAATATGGTTCTTAGTCTTAGACACACAATAATCATTGTAATCGGCACCTTTGCTCTCTTTTCCTTGCTCATAACTGTTTGAATTATAAAGTATATGTGCTTTGTATTTAACAGAGTGACGTCTCTTTTGGAAAGAAGTAGGTTTAATTAATTCAGTATATTTCTTTTCAGGTTCCTAAGAGAGGTCCTTTATGCTAAATTTATAGGAATTGATTAACAACAGAATGAATGAAGCAAGGCTTTGGTCTTTTTTTTTTTTTCTTTGTAACTGGTGTAGCCTGTTTGGGAACTAGAGTGAAATATGGGTTTGCTGACTTGGAAATGTGTTCGGCCCAGTGGTCAAGGAGCTTTATTCAATCACGGAAGTTTGGAGTATTGTAAGCTTGAAGAAGAAAGAGACCAAGTATAAATCTGCCCTTGAAAGTGTAAAGCCAGAGATTTTCATTGTTGATTACAACTAAACACTTTTCATGAGAACCTGGCAGTACATTGCAACAGTTATTGAACTGAGTGTGTACTCCTAAATCAACATTCAATAGTTATTGTATAAGGCCTGATTTATGTACCTGGTCTTGGCTAAGTCCCTGGGGCTACAAAGATCAATAACTCGTCCCATCCTTAAAGAATTCCTCTCTAGCCCTTCCAGACTAGGAACAGCTTAATTTACTGGAAGGAGCTCAGTGAGTTAAAAGGACATTAATACCTCCATTAGCTATTTTCTTCTAGGGTTTTGATTAAGTTGCCTGCCCCACTCAACAGAAAGCACTGTTGATTGGAATCACTGGGGCCTTGTCCCTAGGGATTCATCCAGTCGCTCTAGCGCTCGACCCTGCCGTTTGCCTTTTGGTTTTGCAGTTTCTCACAGTGATACTACCCCTGTGAATGATGTGCAGAGACCCTTTTTTCCCTCCACCCTTTTGTATCTAGTTTTTAAATTTTATTTTTTAGTTATGTTAATTGGTCTTTCTAGAGTTTCTCTGAAAAATCATCAGCCACTGTTGAGTAAATCTGTGCTGGCAGTCAGCCTAGAACAGGGTACAAAGAGCTGAAGAAAGCAAAGTGCTTCCATCGACAGTCACTGTCCCTTGGCTGCTCTGGCGGCCGTTTGCCCTTTCTTTTTGGGGGTGATGACACCTCCTGCAGTGTTTGTCCCTTGTAGTTCTAGGCAGCTGTCCCCAAATATGTGCTCTGATCTGGAGGCAAACCTATCCGCCTGTATTAACGTGGTAGCGGAGATAGACTGCATTTTCATTGTGTACATTTAGAGTATCAAAAGTGTACTGTACATTTGTGTTTGCTAACAGCTTGGTCACAGAGCTGTGGTGTTAGTGTTTACTAATATTTTCCTGTAGATCTGTTTTGATTTCTTTATTTTGAACTTTCTCTTACTTTGTCAAGTAGGTTTTTTCCCCATAAGGTGTTCAGTGAGATTATTCTGTATACCCAGAAAAATGCCCAAAGAAGTGTAGAATTTTAACTTTACAGAGTGAACGTACACATGTAAACGTCATCCGGATCAAGATATGACTCATTACCAGAGTTAGTTTTGCCACTTAGGAAAAAGTGCGTAAGAGTGACTGTGTGCTCGTTTGTGATTTTTAATTCAGTTTTATGTCTGAGTTTCTGTGATGTTGCATATAAGGAAACTATCTTTCGTTGTTGCCATATAGTACTACATTTTGACTGTGTAATTTAGTTAGCCCTTGTAGTACTGATAGACATTTGAATTATTTCCACTCTTGGACTACAATAATGTTCAGAACATTATGATTTCTTTTGAGAAACATTTATTTCAGATTTGGTGTATGTGTAGTGAAATTGCTCAGGTACAGGACGTACATGATGTTCAGCTTTAGTAGATCGTAGCCAGTTTTCCAGGTTTGCTATTCAATTTATATTCCCACCACCACTTTATGGGAGTTTCGGTTGCTCTTTGACACTAGCTATTGCATTGTATTTAACTTTATCTGTTTGGATGAATGTGTTCTGATTTTTTTTAATGGTTTTAATTTGCCCTCACTACAGAATACTGATTTTGAACACTTTGTGTGTGTGCATTGGCGTTGATAATCTTTTTTTAGTGTGTGCGTGAAGTGCATTTTCTTTCTTTTCTCCCCTTTCTTATTTAGGAAAATGTGGATCGTCAACTTTGTTTCCATTTACCAGAGTCTAGTACTTTGTGTGTACCGCACATGCTATCTTCAAGTCGATGTTGTATTTTTTTAGTCTCTTACTATAGCTTTTAATAACCAGAAATTTTTAATTTTAGTGAAGCCTAATTCACTAGTTTTTTGTTTATGGTTACTGCTTTTTGTTTTCTATTTAGGGTAATTTTGTTTACCTTAGGGTCATGAGGCTGTTATGTTATCATCAAGAAATTTTATCATATTTAGACCTAAAGTTTAACAGAAGTTGATTTTGTACATGATGTGAGTCAATATTTGTTTCCCCTTGGATCTAGTTGATCCAAGCCATTTGCTGGAAAGGCTGTCGTGTCCCTGAAGTACCACACAGGTTCTGAGAACTACCTGTCGGGTCTGTGTCGCATAGCCTACTCTGTACATCAGATGACTTACTCAGTACCATACTTCCTGCTTCATTAATATATCTGGTAGTGTAAATCCTTCAGCTTTGTTCTTCAGGCTTGTGTCGTGCTGGGTGTAGGGTACACACCTGTAATCTCAGCTATTTTAAGGCTTGGGTAGGAGAATCTTAAATTGGAGGCCATTTTGAGCAATTTAGTGAACCTCTGCATCAACATAAAAAATAAATGAAAAGAACTTGGGATATTGTTCAGTGCTTCCTGAGTTTACTGTCCAATGCTGTGCCCCTAAAAAAGTTGTCATTGCTATTCTTGGCCCCTTTTCATTTCCATATAAATTTTAGAATCAGATTATTAATTTCCACAAAAATACTTATATGAGACTTTGAAATTGCAGAATTGACATCTTTAAAATATTCTCTTCCACGAGTATTATTTACTGTCTTTATTTAGATACTCTTTCAGTAATCTCAGTACTGTTTGTAGTTTTCTGTGTCTGGAGAGATCATACATACTTGCCATCTCTAGTTTCTGCTAATAGTCTTATGATTTAGATCTAAGATGTCCCCAGAAGTCTCATGTATTCGGAGATAGGGCTTTTAGGAGGTAATTTGATTGTGGGGATGTTATATTCATCAGTGGATTAATCTGAATAACAATAGGAGCTGCGTGGGTCACTGGGAGTGACTTGGAAGGGCCTCTTCTTGTTTCTGGCTTCTTCCTTCCCTACCTCTGGTTCCTGGCTGCTATGGGGTGAGTAGCTTTCCTTCCCCATCCCTTTCTACCATAATGTTTCTGCCTTGTAGCCAGCAGACAGACCATGGACTGAATTTCCCAAAACTGTGAGCCAGATTAAACTTTTCGTCCTTTAAGTTGTAGGTGTCTCATGTTGTGTCTCAGTGACATGAAAGCTGACTGATACATAATACAAATGGCTTACTTACAAATGGCTTTCTTACTCTTTCGCATTATTTGTGATTTTCTCAAACCTTACCTCCATGTCATGCAGTTGTCAACTATGTCTGCTTTTTGCTATTTCTAATGTCGTAGTACTATGAATACAGTATTACTCTGTTTAGATCTACAATTTCCTTGTTATTATTTTGTTTTCCTTTTTAAAATTTTTTCTAATATTTTAATCTATCATTTTTTAGCCTCTGACGTATTTTATGAAACATTTTTCTTTTGGGAGGAATGTGTTCTCTTTCAGAGTGGAAACTTCAGTTACCTTTCACATGCTATGAATATTTCGTTCATTGTTTTCTTTTGTTGTTTAATACTTCAACTTTCTTGGCATGTTTTTCCTCTTCATCTCACTCATTGATTAGAGATAGTTTTATATGGACTTGTCAGATTGTTGTATTTGTCAGTCTTTGACGTTCCCGTTTTATGAGGCTGTTTTTCTTTTCCTGTGTTATGGTTTAGATCTAAAATGTACCCCAGAGCCTGGAAGGTGCTTGAAGCAGAGGGTGCTGTCCTCTCCAGTGGATTAGTTCATTGATGATTTCATAGCCGACTTGCTGTTGGGGGCAGAGTCTGGCTGGGGGCGTGGCCTGGAAGGGTGCTTCTCTCTCTCCTGCTCCTCCTTTCCCTCTGCCTGGGAGAGCAGCTGTGCTGCACCAGGCTCCTTCATCGAGCCATTCCTCCGTTGGAGCCGGCCATGCATGGACTAAGATCTTGGAGACTGTGAGCCAAAGTAAACGTCCGCTCCTTTAATTGTGGATGCGGTTTCCGGGTCCAGGGTCCCAGTGGTGAGGAAGTGGCTGAAACGGCCTGGTAGTTAGGTCTTGAGGGGTTTGGCCTTGCTTACAGGGGCATATTGAGGACGCTCTATGAGCTATGGACCACACTGTCTGTTTTTCTCAGTACTTGCTTCCGTTCTCTTCCCAGCTGTAAGGCAAAAATCTCAGTCATTAGTTTAGGGTATTATTAGTTAATTCATAGTGAAGGAGACTTCATGAGCATCTCTTGTCCATGGCTTTATGGACGATAAACACATTTTTTATACTTCCTTATTTTTTCCTTTGTCATTTGGCCTGGTAATTCCCTGTTTATGGGTGAAGAAAATTAATGATTTTGATTATTCTTCCTTCCTTATCCAGGTTTCCTTCCAGACAGAAGAAACAAAATTGCAGGTCTTACTTTCGGTGGTTCATGGTGCAATTTGGGAAGGCCTTCTTTTTTCCAAGGGGCGTTTGGAGTCTTTGTTTTTTGTGCTGTCTGGCTTACACCTTCTAGTTGGGGGTTGCTGGTGGGAAATTTCAGGATGGCCTTCATGTGTACTCTTCTTCCCAGGGCGCTCAGTGCTGCACACACCCCGTGTCCCTCCTAGAAAGTCTGGCAGGCTTCTGGGCCCTCACTTTCAAAGGTTATGGCTGAAGCTGTGCCGCTTCTGCTTGTTGCTGAAGTATTTCATAATGATTATTTTGGGCTAATTTCTTCAGGTTTTTGGTGGGAGGAAGCTGTGAAATTGTATCCTCCCAACTGTCCCCCCTCTTGTGTGTGAACATTTAGAGTTAATTAAGACTCTGTATCCTTTTCCCACAAGAGTAAATCCTCACCAAAACTGTCTCTCATCTGATGTCCATCTGAGATGTTAGCACGAATGTTTTTGTACATTGTATTGTTGTTTAATGAGTCTAACTGATACTTTTTCTAACCATTTTTTCTTGTTTTCTGTGCTCTCTTGGGTTCATTTTTCAGAGTTTACTCTCAAGTAATTTTTAAAAAAAGAGCCTAAGAATAGTAAATTTTTTGAATCCTGGAAAACCCAAAGATGTCTTTCTTTTGCTCTAGCTGAAGAGTAATTTGGCCTTATAATGAGTTGTGAATTTGAAGACATTGCTTGGTTATCTACTAGCAGTCAGTTTTGTCGATTATTTATTAGATTTCTGTTTTGTTCACTCTTGAACCTTCTTGCTTTGCTTTATACTGGCATGCTACAATAACTGCATGTTCCATTTTGTTTTAAAAGTAATTTAGCCTTCTTGGTACTCGATGGGCCCCCTTGTTGTGTAAACAGTGCCCGTTTTTATTTAACTCCTGAGAAATGTGTGTCTGTGTCAGTACTTCTCTCCTGTCGCCTCTGCTCTCTCCTTAGAAGCTCCTGCTGCAGGCAGGGTCTGGGAACTGCGGAAGCCAGCGTCCAGGGCGTACCTCTCCTCACTTCTTTCGTGAATGTTCTTTTTCTCTGTGTCCTTAACACTGTTCTTGGTGGATCTGCAAGTTTCTAGTTCCCTTGTTTCATCTGTTCTGTTTTTTAGTCCTATTTTAAGGGAACTGGCTGCTTTCTTTATGTCAGCTTAGTTTTGTTTTATTGGTGTGATAGCTGCTTGAGTCTCTGAGAATAGTTAGTGTAATCTTTCATTTATATTAACTCTTTTGGCATAGTTAACTAGTTTTTCTTTGTTAGTTTACTATCTTTTTTTTTTTTTTGGTTCTGTGATTTCCCTTAGATTTTGTCCATTTTTATTATCCATTCAGATATTTTATTGATTGACCAATTTTAATAACATATTCCTCAACCAAAGCGAAATGCCTATTTAGCTGTAGTTTTATGTAGCTTCATTATAAGTGTCTACTGCTAGCGACTTAATGGGATTGAGAGACTTGTGGCCAGAGACCTTGTGTGTTTGGATGTCAGACTCTGCTTCTCCAGATACTTTGTCTGGTCTGGGCAGGCTCTTTTAATACCTGTGTCATTCTAACACATGTGTATATGTGTGTGTAGGGCTTGAGTGGCCCTGGGGTTGCACATTAGAACCACCAACTGCTTTTAAATACCCATTCCCTGGGCTGCACTGTCCAGATGAATGAAATCAAAATCTATCAGGGTGGAATCCAGGCCTCAGATTTTTTTTTTTTTTTTTTTAAGGTGGTACTGGGGTTTGAACCCAGGGATGCGCTCCCTTCTGAGCTATATCCCCAGCTCCTTTTATTTGTTATTTACTTTTAAATTTCAAGACAAGATTTTGTAAAGTTGCCCAAGCTGGCCTTAAACTTGGAATCCTGCCTAACCCTCCCAAGTAGCTGGAATTACTGCCTCTCAGGAAATTTTTAAAGCTTTCTGAGTGATTCTAATGTAGTTGAGAACCACTGCAAATCATAATTTTAATCTGAATTCTAGCTTCCATGTAGAAAACAGCTCTTTTGTAAATAGCAGATACTGAGCATTTTAGATTTTAAATAGTGGTATTTATCAGCTCTGTTGTCAGGTTTTGTATGAGAGCAGATAGTAATACACACACCCGGTTTTGATCTTTGTACCTTGGCTTGCTAAAAGAGATAATGGAAGGAAATTTGGTATCTTATAAATGCCTTAAATATTGCCCAGGGGGCTTTATTTATTGAAGTAATGAAAGAACATGCATATAAGATATACTTAAAATTAAATGAATCCACTTTTCTTTATATCATGACCAGTTGTTAAGGAGTGTTAAACATTTTTTTTTTTGCAATTATTTTTAATAAGGGGTGAATTTAAAACAATAGACTTTCTGTGGGAATGATAATGTTATCTGTCTTGTATATGAGGTTGTTGTGAGGCTTAAGAGATGTACGAAGTGCTTAGAGTAGTGGCAGGCACATAGCAAGTGATCAATAAGTGTGACTTGTAATATTATTGTTATTGCTGTTATTTCACCTATTGTTTATTTTCTCATCTCTCTAGCTTTTCAGTAGCATGAAAGTAGAATGTTTTCATTTGAATCTCCTAACACCCCCTCTTTAGAGCTAACATCATATGTCCTTAGAAGTTGAATTATGAGACAGAGTGTTAGGCAGGTGTGAATGAAGCCTGGGCTTATATTTTGCTTGATGAGTATATGTGTTTTAGATTGTTTTGAATAATTAATGTTTGTGAATTGGTAAAAGTTGTTTTTTTACAACACATAACAAGACGTAATCACTATAAAATAAAGACTCTGAATGTAGCATCATAACTACTTACATTAAAAACGTGTAACCCAAATGAATGAGTTTGTTATGCATTTAACTCTAACCCCCAGAGTTAGGTGTTTTGTGAACATAGATTTATTGAGGGGTGATCAGGCAGTCTGTTTTTTTATAGTAACTCAAATACATCCTTATTTGTTTTGTAAGAAACTCATTCATTTCTAGCTTGAGCTCAGTTCAGTGCCCATTGCTATATAGGAGTTTGGTTTTCATGGAAATAATTTATCTTTATAAATATTGTAAATAATATTTAAATTATAAATAATATTTAATTTATAAGTAAATATTTATCTTTTTAAATGTTATTTCAGTATATCATGTTACAACTTTCAGAGTCTTTCATTTTTATTTCTTAAGAAATCTTGAGAGACCTAGTACTGGCAATAGGATATCAACCCTTTAAACGTTATGTTATCGTAAATATTTATGTAATGCTGTGTAGTCTTTCAAGACTGTTAATTCCTTCCATATGCTTTATAGCATCCACACGAGATACCATCTTTCCACAAAGGATGAAACTACGGCTCAGAAGCGGCTGGGTGACAGGGGCTGGGGATTTAGCTCAGCGGCAAAAGCGCCTGCCTGGCAAG